>NC_071514.1:42381720-42684878 GCF_027887155.1 Malaclemys terrapin pileata | reverse complement strand
GTAGAATTTGGTATTGGAGAGTTGTCTGGCAGCCTCCTTCTGGTAGTCAGACCTGTTAATGATGACAACAGCACCTCCTTTATCAGCCTCTTTGATGATAATGTCAGGGTGGTTTCTGAGGCTGTGGATGGCATTGCGTTCTGCACGACTTAGGTTATGAGGCAAGCGATGTTGTTTTTCCACAATTTCTGCCTGTGCACGTCGGCGGAAGCATTCTATGTATAGGTCCAGACTGTCATTTCGACCCTCAGGAGGAGTCCATGTGGAGTTCTTCTTCCTGTGTTGTTGGTGGGAGGGTATCTGTGTATCAGTGCGCTGTTCAGTGTTATCATGAAAGTATTCTTTGAGTCGGAGGCGGCGAAAGTAGGCTTCCAGATCACCACAGAACTGTATCATGTTCGTGGGGGTGCTGGGGCAAAAGGAGAGTCCCCGAGATAGGACAGACTCTTCTGCTGGGTTGAGTGTGTAGCTGGATAAATTGACGATATTGCTGGGTGAGTTAGGGGTACCCCTGCTGTGGCCCCATGTGGCAGGAAGGATTTTAGACAGTTTACGGTCCTTTTTCCTTTGTAGAGAGGTGAAGTGTGTAATGTAGATCTCCTGTCTTATTTTAGTAAAGTCCATTTGTGTGGAGGGTTGGTTATTTATGAAAGTCTCCAGGTTGGAGAGCTCTTTCTTGATGTTTTTCTGTTTGCTGTATAGGATGCTGATCAGGTGGTTCCTCAGTTTCTTTGATAATGTATGGCATAATCTCTCACTGTGGTCTGTGCAGTATGTAGATAGCAATGGATTTTTCACCTTCAGTCCATTTGGTATGATGTCCATCCGTTTGCATTTGGAAAGGAAGATGATGTCTGTCTGTATTTGTGCGAGTTTCTTCATGAGGTTGATAGATTTCCATTCCATACGGCTAAATGCAGTGCCTTGCATGGTGTCAAGTATCAGAGGGGTAGCCGTGTTAGTCTGAATCTGTAAAAAGTAACAGAGGGTCCTGTGGCACCTTTGAGACTAACAGAAGTACTGGGAGCATAAGCTTTCGTGGGTAAGAACCTCACTTCTTCAGATGCAAGTAATGGAAATCTCCAGAGGCAGGTATATATCAGTGTGGAGATAACGAGGTTAGTTCAGTCAGGGTGGGTGAGGTGCTCTGCTAGCAGTTGAGGTGTGAACACCAAGGGAGGAGAAACTGTTTCTGTAGTTGGATAGCCATTCACAGTCTTTGTTTAATCCTGATCTGATGGTGTCAAATTTGCAAATGAATTGAAGCTTTTGTTAGTCTCAAAGGTGCCACAGGACCCTCTGTTACTTTTTACAGATTCAGACTAACACGGCTACCCCTCTGATACTTGAAGCTAATAAACTTCTCCAGCCTTGTCACTATGGATACAGTCTTGGAAACTGCAACTGTCAAGTCTTGAGACGCATGCACAAGTGTGTGGTAGTATTAGAGAGCACAGTTCATTTAAAATCAGGCATGTGGTCTAGTTTATAGAAAGCATTTTCTAGTTATCCTGATCATTTCAAAAATGTTTCTCTGGGAATTAGTTAATTTCTGGGAACATGTTATACAAAATATGAATGCAACAAATGCCCTTGTCACTCCCATCCCAGAGAAAGAGGGAATGCTACAAAAAGGCAAGCCTCAGCTGGCTTGCATGCTCACAGCTTCACTCCCTGGAGTGTTCTTTTGTGGAAGAAGTAGATTTTAAGTATTTACCAGTAAAACACCATTAACCGATAATAAAAAGTGACGTAAGTTGGTCCAAGTGGTTCTATACACAGAATCACAACAGTGTTCTCCCCTTTCGTGCTGTCATTCCCAAACAGTGCATCAGCCAATTTTTTTGCAATGATAGAGCAGTCATTTTCTAACTGCAGTCACATACATGGTTACCAGGAATCCTTAAAATGCTCCAATGACAGCAAGTTAAATAAACTCCATATTCTGTTTCCATGTGTATTCTGCTGGAAAAGTTAACATCGTAATCACTTGAGTATCTTGTAATTATTAGTTCTAAGTAAACAAAAACGCACTGCATATTTAATCTCACTGATCCAGTTTGGAATTTAATATTCCCCTTGAGAGACTAAATCATTCCACATTTATACTGTGATAGAAATGACAGGCCCATTGTCATTGTAGCATGAAATCCTCTGTAAATAGAACGGAGGGAAAGAAGGAGCATAGCATCATTTTCTTTTGATTTTTTATTATGTTTACTCTTCTGCCCCACTTTGTTTTCTGTTCAAAGAAGTTGCTGCTCTTACAGTAGGCTGTGATAATGACAGCTGTGACTCAAAACCATCTGAGTCAGTGCAGTGCAATAGCATTCTTCCTTTTAGTTTTTTCCTCCTGCCTCTGATTGGATGCATATGTGCTACTCTATCCTTGACTTTCGGAGGCATATAGCCTAAGGGATTCCAATCAGTTTTAGGTATTTATGAAATCCATGAGGGATAGAGCTACTGTAAAGCTGGCTGTTTGGGTAGCAGATGCAAAGCAGAATCTGTCACCCAAAATGTGACACAATAAACATTTGTATTTCCTCTGTGTGACCCAAGTCCATCCCCTCTTGGGTTTATTGCAGTGTTCTTGATAAAAAGTTTTTTCACAGGCTTGCATCAGGCTATTTTCATGAACAAATACTTCTGTCTTGTGAAAGTTAAATGAAATTAGAGTTGTGATACCCAGCATTTTTTCAGGGTGAGAACCAGAGGGGAAAGAGGGAGGCAGCCAGTATATTGTGCTCATTCTGAGAAAAACAAGCTTTTTGTTTGTTTTTAAGAGTTACTTTACAAGCACATAATCATGTAGAGCTGCATATAGCTCCAAATATGGACTGTAAGTGCATTTTAGAAATTGTGGGGAAATCTAAAGGTATTTCTACACATCAAAGAAAAAACAGCGGCAGACCCATGTCAGCTGACTCAGGCCCGTGCTCTGGGACCTTTCCACTTCACAGGGTCCTACAGCTTGGGCTCCAGCCCAAGCCTAGAAGGCTACATAGCAGTGAAACAGCTCCTTAGCCCCTGGTTGTCTAGTTGCTGTGTAGACATACCCTTAGTCTTTGAAATAACTGAATGGGTTGGGTCCTTCTCTATCTGGGGGAGAAAATGTTATGATGCCTAGTGGCCCTTTAAGTATATATTATGCATATAATACAGACGATAAATACACAACAGAATATCTTTTAGAGCATCTGTATTATTAGAATCAAATCATCCCCATAATTAACTGATGTTGGGATGTATCATTACTTAGATCATGCCAATAGTGTGCTGGGCACTTTGCATATACATGTGAGGACAAGGCCACAGTTTCAGTGAGCTAGCAATCTGAATAGCCAATGTGCAGATGAAGGATATGAAAATGGAATTCAGCAAAAAGCAAAATGATTGTGTGCCTGTCCTTAGCTTCATGTAAACTTTTTTGGAGAGTGGGGGGATTAACACTTCATTACAGACAGCTGTTAGGAAGTGTAGTGAGTTTAGAGGAGGGATTAGGAAAGATATTTTATTAAGAGACACTCTTGTAAATAAATAACAATCCAGTTATATATTATACATATATTAAGTAAATCGTTCAAATAATGCAAAAATAAGAGATAATTTCAGCACAGTTAGTGCTCCAGATTTGTTACAAATTGCAACATAAAAGCGGAGCCAACTGCAATCTGTTGACATGGAATTTCCATGCAAATAGTCACTCTTCTCCACACAACATGAGGTCATACGTTTTCCACAGAAAATGCTGGTCATGTGAGTGGCTGGAGCAATGAGATGGAGTTTGTCTGGGACCCTTCCAAATGGCCTGCCAGAGCATTAGTGTGACCAGGCTGTGCCTCTAGGAGAATGAATCTAGAGTTATCTCTAGATGGAATCTGTCTCACTCAACCCAAGCCCAGAGTAGATCTGAAAGCCTCTGCATGATGGGTTAATTCTGGTCTTCCATTGGGTAGTCATTTAGAACAATGTTTTTAAAGTCTAGAGAAAGTACAGGATGAAATGGGAATCCAGGAAATCCTAACCACCTAGTATCCACAGCTTTTCGCATCTCAGTTGAGAAAAGAATATGGTAGAAAATCTATCAGGTTCAAAACAGTTCTGACCAGGAGCATTCAATGAAAAGGTCAATGCTCGTAGTCTAAGGAATTCACTATAAATGGAGCTATATGAAAGAATGGGAGGCTAGTCTGGATAAAGGGATATCAGACAAACTGAGAGAATTGATTTGAAAGAAAGCAGCCAACTCTATTTTAAGACCATGCACCAGTGATAACTTACTCTGATTCCAGTACAAGAAAAACCTGTGGGCAGAGTCAGATGTTTATGGAGACTTTGGAGGAAAGGGGTGTTCATTTTCACTGTAATGTCCTCCAAATAATGGATTTCTGAAAACGAGCAAAGCAGATCAGTGGTTATGCTGTCCCCCACAGCCCTCTGATAATTCTCTTGGGCCTCCCAGTAAAATATATATAATTGCAAAGTGAAATTCAAAGCTCATTTCCCTTTCATACTGAAAACCTGATGTCTAAATTGTACTAGGTGGGACTGGAAACTATCCTATCTCAAAATGCAGTATGTACAGTATAGGTCACATGAGCTGCCATTACTATTCCTGAAGGTAACTATTCATGTAAAAAAAAAAAAAAGAAAGAAAATCCGTGTCTTTATAGCTGCATGTTGGATACAAAGACATTAATGTTCAAGTTTAACATGCTTAGCATATCTAGAGATGTATATGGAGCTGGTGCTGGATTGAATTAAATGACTCTTGAACAAAATGTACTTCCCTTTGGTGTTTTAGTTGACTTCTCTGTCAGAAACAGTTCTTAAGTTGGTAATTTCCTCAGAGTTTCCTCTCATGGGTGAAATGTTTGAAACTTCAGTGTATGTCACATCTGGCTCTTTTCCAGCTTTTAAGTTTTATTTTCTGCTGCAGGCATCCCTCAACAAGTTGATGGAGACTCTTGGTCAAGCAGAGCCTTATTTTGTCAAGTGCATTCGATCTAATGCTGAAAAGGTAAAGATCTATCATTGCCAATGCTTGGTAACAAAAACACTGTTCTCAGCATTTGCATTAACCACCCACCCCACCCTCACTGAAGAGAATAAAATTGGAGGCAAAGGTCAAATTCTGACTTGCTCTCACTATGTTGTTTCCAGATACTGTGGGGTATGATTTCATTGTTTTGACGGTTCATTAACATGAACTCTGGCAGTTGTGGTGCTTAAATACACCGTAGCTAATCATTGCTGCTTCAGATACCACAAACAACAAACACGCTGCCCCCTTCCAATATACAGATGTGTCACAATGTCCTACTGGGGTTTCATTGGAATCCCAAAACTTGATAAGAAGTGCTCTCACAGAACAGCTGCTGGACTGCAGCATGAATGGTTTTATTAGGATGCAGTTTCACCCTTAGTTCTTAAGTGTCTGGGTAAAATCCACAATAACTTGTAAATATTTTATGGTGTAAATTTGATATGCTTAGCTGAAAAGAAGAAAAAGGACCTCCTGGATGAGTCTGAGTGTGGAGACCATTGTTAAACATGTATAGTGGTATTGTTTGTGTGTGTAATATTATTCCTAGTTGATAAACCACGATGACCCTTCTGGTCATCATATAAATAATAATTTGAGTTGTCTCCTTTGAAGTTCTTACAAGCTCTGGAATTCATGTCTGTCATGCATGAGCACTAAGGCTTCCAGCTTTAATTAAAAAAAAATCCATATGAAATTTTAATTGAAAAAAGGAAGATACTTTCATAATAAACCTCATTATTCAAATTAACTTAGTTGTACATAACATTTTTCCTTTACATTTTTTAGAAGATGAATTGGTATCATGGACTATACATTTATAAACAAAGCTGGAATGAAGCTGGCTGGCTTGTGGGATAACGGAGTCTATCTCCACTAGATCACCATTTTAAATCCAGCCAGATCAGTAATGCTTGAAAGCCATTTTCTTCCAATAGGTGTTCAGTAATAAACAAGTTGGTGGTCTTGGACCAGTTGCTAGGAATCCATATCATACTATTGGCAACATGTGTGTCATACAAAAACATGTCATGTCGTCAATCATGTCGTCAATTCCATGTCTAGGTACTCATGAGTATCATGAAGTGTTTGTGGTTGGGTGAAGTAACGTTGTCTGTCCGTTTTTCCTCTTTCAGCTCCCTCTGAGGTTCAGTGACAGTCTGGTGCTTAGGCAGCTGCGATATACAGGAATGCTGGAGACAGTTCGAATTCGGCAGTCTGGGTACAGCTGCAAATATTCCTTCCAGGTTAGACAAAGTGCTTTTACCTTTTATTCATTTCTGTTAAAACATCATATCCTGGTAGATTGAGGTGGCCCATTTTTTGCACACACCCTTATTTCTAAATGCGGGTGAATTTAGAGTTCATAAAAGTGAGTGAATAATATCACTAGCTGGAGCCAGGAATGGAGTGTGGTCATGTGCTAGGCCAGCTTTGCCAATGCACCTAAGTTCTAACTTGCAAAGCCTCAGCTATTCTAGTTCTGAACCAAAACTGCTAGTCGTGCATTTGTTTGCACAGAAATGTGTACCTAATTTTCATGCGCAGTTGCACACACATTTAAAATCAAGACCATAATGTCCATTAGAAGCTAGAATGAATTCACTCAACCACTTTGTGACCTAAGAGGAGTCGAATCCATGTTTCTGGAAATTAAATTCTAGTGTGCTAGGCACACTGAACCTCCTAAAGGTAAATATCTGTATCTCAGGTTACAGCCAACTGTAATACTGAGCCTATTCCTAAACCAAGCAGAATTCTGCCTAAACTATAGTTGGGCCATATCAACAAAGTGGAATAGTTATGGGTACAATTTTATTTTAAATGAATCTTTTTTCAGTCACATTTTCTTAATTTAATATTGTATTAGATCTCTATAGGGAGGATTTTTCTCATAATAAATGTGAGCCAGATAATCTCTTCAGTTTAGGAATGAGTTCATATGGGAAGCCTCCTGTTACTTGTTTCTGTTTTTGTTTCCTTTCAAAAACTTCAATGAAGATAATTTGTTCAGGCCAGTCAGCCCTAACTCAGGGAGCTGGCATTTCCTTCCATAATCTGCTAGTGCTAAATTCATTTAGCCATCATGCAGAAGTTCCCAAACCTCACAGCAGCGGGGGGGCTGCCTTGGTTCACACAGACTTGCTTATTCAAGGGAAATATTTCTTTTTACATGATGGTTTTATCAAAAAATGTTCTTTGTGTGTGTGGTTCTTTCATCAGTGGTTACCACCCAGTTTGTTTCCTGTAGTAAAACAAATGGATGGCAGCTATTTTTGGCATTGAGAATAGTCATGTCTGTTACAAACGCTGTTTGTAGGAAACCTGAACCCCTTTTTACTTTGGGGGTATTTATCTTCAAGGACTCTAGCAAGTCTGATGTTTGAACCATCAAAATGGTAGCTGTTGTGAAGCTCTGTGTTTTCTGAGATACTCTGCAGGTTCTGGTAAATTCCTCCTGTAATGATCATTTCTCAGGATTCACTGCACATTTTCACAGAATCTCTGAGTGTTCCTTTGCAGACAGACACTGCAGTATCTCCTATTTGCCTTTCATACAATCCTGAAAGCCACCAGAACTATAATTTACACATGGTCATGGTAGATTCTCCAGCTATGACCATTTTCAATCAAGATTGGATGTTTTTCTAAAAAATCTGCTCTAGGAATTATTGTGGAAAAGTTCCATGGCCTGTATTATACAGGAAGGCAAACTAGATGATCACAATAGTTTCTTCTGGCTTCGGAATCTATGAATCTATAACAATGAAGGAATCTTTGAATTCTGCAGTTCTTGAATATCCGTTACATTTCTGCTAATTTACTAAAACGTACCTCATTTGGCCAGCAAATAGTTACGTAACAGTGACATGCCACTGCCCTTAGAATTTAACTCTGGTAGCTTCTAATTTTACAGGACTTTGTGGACCATTTCCATGTTCTGCTGTCACGAGGAATCAGCCCATCTAAGCACAACATCCATGATTTCTTCAGGAAAATAAAGCTCAGTCCAGACAATTATCAAGTTGGGAGAACAATGGTAAATACTTACCCACAGCTCAGACTCTGCACTAACAAATAAAGTCTGCCTATATGTGGTAACTTGGTTTTCATACATGTTTGCATTGACATGACTGTTGTCCCACTTTACCAAAAGGAAATGGATTAAGTGAGAAGGGTTTTAATCATGTCATACACAACACAAACTACTCGAGAGTGTTGCTTTCTGTGAAGCCAGGATGGTCTGATCATGCTATTTAAAACAAGTTGGCCTCCAATAATCACTCCACGCTTTGTTACATAACTTACTATTCTATACAGTGTTGTTATTAGCCGTGTGGGTCCGAGAATATTAGAGAGACAAGGTGGGTGGGATAATATCTTTTATTGGACCAACTTCTGCTGGGGAGAGAGACAAGCTTTTGAGCTTACACAGAGCTCTTCTTCTTGTCTCTCTGACTTACTGTTATGAGAGTTATCTCCTCACTCTAGAAAGGGAATTTACTTATCGGCTGCTATATATTGTGATACACATCCAACATTTCACAGCCACGTACTGTAGGTAACTGTCCAGAAAACTTTCATAAGTATCTCAAAGTAAAGTCAAATGCTAAGCTCTTTATTTGAGAGCATTCCAGATACAGATGTCTCTGGCATTAACTCGTGTCTCCTGTGGCTGGGGAAGCATGACACACATTGTCCTCATTCCTCATGTGCTGCCTGTTAGGTTTTCATGAAGGAGCGGGAGCGCCAGCTTTTGCAGGATTTGCTACACCAGGAAGTGCTCCGGAGGATTACTCTGCTGCAGCGTTGGTTCCGTGCTATACTGGAGAGAAGGCACTTCTTGAACTTGAGGGAGGCAGCAGTGATCATACAGGTAGGCAACAATAATGTTGTTATTTACTATGTATAGCATCATTAGTGTGCCTGGCACTTCGCAGACACAAAAGACCAGGTTCCTGAGCTGAGGAGCTGCTTATAATGAATAATGACAATGTACCTCTATGGCAGGGAAAGGCAGATTAGAAAAGTAAAGCTTGTGACACTGGAATCCTTAAATCCATTTAAAGCACTGCTGCAAAAATCATCTTCCTAGCTCCTCGCTTTGACCACATCACCCCATTTTTATATGCTTCCTCTGGCTCCACCTTAGAATCATAGGGTTGGAAGGGACCTCAGGAGGTCATCTAGTCCAACCCCCTGCTCAAACCAGGACCAATTCCCAACTAAATCATCCCAGCCAGGGCTTTGTCAAGCCTGACCTTAAAAACCTCTAAGGAAGGAGATTCCATCACCTCCCTAGGTAACCCATTCCCGTGCTTCACCACCCTCCTAGTGAAAAAGTTTTTCCTAATATCGAACCTAGACCTCCCCCACTGCAACTTGAGACCATTACTCCTTGTTCTGTCATCTGGTACTACTGAGAACAGTCTAGATCCATCCTCTTTGGAACCCCCTTTCAGGTAGTTAAAAGCAGCTATCAAATTCCCCCTCATTCTTCTCTTCTGCAGACTAAATAATCCCAGTGCCCTCAGCCTCGCCTCATAAATCATGTGCTCCAGCCCCCTAATCATTTTTGTTGCCCTCTTCTGGACTCTCTCCAATTTTTCCACCTTAGTCCAGTACAGCCTATTTGTCTTCACTTTTAAGGCCCTTTATGGCCTTTCCCTGCCTCATCTATCATCTCTTATATGCTATGGACATGGACTCCACCAGTGACACCACTCTTGATTGCCCATTTGTGAAACTTTCCAGCATGCACCATCGTGCTTTCTCCCATGCCGCCCCACATGCATGCAAGTTGCTCCTTGTAAAAAAAACCTCAAAGCCGAAACATTATCCTCCTTTAAACTTCTTTGTAAAATCCATGTATGCTGTGATGTCTACAAAACTGAGTGGTGGGTAGAGAGCTGGTGCATTGTGACCACTGCTTATGACACTGATTATAATTAAGGCTAAGATTTTATCACAGTTATTTTAGTAAAAGTCACGGACAGGTCATCGGCAATAAACAAAAATTCACGGCGTCTGTGACCTGTCCGTGACTTTACTAAAAATAACCAGGGGGCTGGGGGAGTAAGACTAGGTATGAGGGAGGAACTGACAGGCCGAGCCCTCTGGCTCCAGCAGCTGGAGCAGGGGGTGCAGCTCTGGGATGCCACAAGGGGACGCACAGCCCCGGCTGCAGCCCCCCGGGAAAGCCGCCGGGCTGGGGCGCATGGCCCCGGCTGCAGCCCCCCGGGGAAGCCGCCGGGCTGCAGCGCACGGCCCTAGCTGCAACCCCCCGGGGAAGCCGCCGGGCTGCGGCACACCAAGCCCAGGACGCTACGGGGTTGGGGTGCACGGCCCCAGCTGCAGCCCCCTGCAGAAGCGCCGGGTTGGGGCGCACGGCCCCAGCTGCAGCCCCAGGTGGAAGCTGCAGGGCTGGGGCGCACTGCCACTGCCAAGCCCAGGATGCCACAGGGCTGGGGCGCACGGCCCTGGCTGCGGCCCCTGGCGGAAACTGCAGGGCTGGGACTGCAGGGTGCTGGTTCCAGTCAGCCCCAGTTGCAGGGCAGGATGGGTTGACAGTCCCACCTTCGCCTCCTGAAGCCATAGAAATCACAGAGGTCCAGTAAAGTCACAGAATCTGTGACTGCCGTGACCAAATCGTAGCCTTAATTATGATTCTCTCACTTTGAGCCTGTGCTTCTCTCATTTGTTTGACGTATCTACCGGGTGACCCTCGTTTTAAATTTTGTAAGCTCTTTTGGGCAGAGACAGTCTTTGTTATATTTTTGTACAGAGCCTACCGCAATGGAGTCCATTTCCTAGGTGCTATTGCAATATAAGTTATATGAATCCGTTTGTTTATGATTGTTGGTATCATTTTTAGTTTAATTTGTTTGTTCTCCAAGGAAATTGGGATAGCATATTTTATGAGCAGAGATGGAAGAGGGAGCTCTGTACTGTATTGTTCAGCTATTGATTTCATATTAAGAAGGGAACAGTTTTGCAGAACTGGATGGGAGGACATTTGTGATATAAGTATCTGGTTTGAAAAACCTACCTGTAACTCCCTGGAAACACAGGGTCACATCCTGGCAGAATCAGTCTATTCCTTTATCATTCTAAGTTAGGCACAGCAAGTGGTTTACTTTGGATCTGACTCTTAGATGCACTCTTACGCTGAGGCCTTGTTTGCTTATCCAAGTGGCTATTAAAGATTCCAGGAAACTTTTCCTACCAATAGTGGTCTGACCTGGTGTCCTTGGCAAAGTTTACTGTGCCCTCTTTTACAGATCCACAGGATCTGTTCTATGCCCCAACTTTTAAACTGTCCCTTGGAGGAACTCCGTCAGTGTGTCAGACCCCCAAGGTGTCCCACTCTTCCTTAAGGGTAGGCCATGCAGCCTGGATACCCAGCACATGTTTATTTGGAGAATGGGTTTATTTCATGGGTCTTGCTCTCTAAATGAGTCTGGTACCAAACACATCACCAAGAAATGTTATCTGTTTTTCTGCAGAGGTACTGGCGCAGTTATCAGAGTAGAAAGCAAGCTGAAGACTCCCTAGTTGATCCTCTCCTTTTCAGCAATGCAGCACTCGTTCTTCAGGCCCACTGGCGAGGTTTTGTGGAGAGGCGAAGATTCCTGCAGATGCGGGTTGCAGCCTTCATCATCCAGAACTATTGGCGGGAATGCTCTAGGCGTAGGCATGCCGCAGCTATGTGCATACAGGGAGGCTGGCGAGGATACTGCGCAAAGAGACTCTACAGGGCCAAGAGAAATAAAGTCATCCTATTGCAAGCAGCATGCAGAGGATACATAGCACGGCAAAGGTAATGTGGTCAACCTCAGTGGACACAAAAGTGAAATGTTGAATAAAGATGACTGGGTAGCAGGAAGGCTGTGTGATTCGGAGCAATGATTCCCAGCAATTGGCATGAATACTAGCATTTTTCAGGCTTTTGTTACTAGAACATCATGTTCCCCTTCCCTGGTATGCTTGGGCCCCTGTGCTGCCACTACGTGCCTCCCACTCAGTTGTCCACTCTCTCTGTAACCCACAGTGGAGCTTAGTCTGATCCAAACACCAGTCAACTGATCAGCAGAGCATTCAGTTGAAAGCACACAGCTGAGGCATTACTCTGTGGAAGTGGTATAACTGTCTGAAAGGGTTGGGACCCACTGGTGTACTGTAAACGAGCTGAGAGCCAGAATAATGACTCTAAATACGTTGTGCAAGTCACTAGTACCTGATTATACCTTAATCAGCCCAGCTAGAAAGCTGGTAAAGAACATGACCAAAACACCAGATGCTGCATTTGTACTGTGCTTCCCTGGATATATTAATTTACAAAAGAAAGCAAAAACAAAATACTGATAAAGTTTAGAGCGACCATAGTCAGGAAAGCAGCAGTTCTCACTAATAGACACCAGTGTCATTCACAACTAGGGAAAGAATGAAGCAGGTGAAAATTGAAAATTCATGTTATGTAGAATACCCATGTGCAGTCTCACACATGATTTTTAAATGTGTGTTTAGCTAAGGTATTAAAACCAAACACAGGCACTTTCTCTTAAACATCTCTTCAGAATCAATACAATGCATCCAAGCAATGAAAGAGGAAACACTCTAAAAATCTGCTGTTTTCTCATCCTTGCAGATTTACAGCTTTAAAAGAGCAGAGATTAAAAGAGAGACAGCTGGAGAATGGAGTGTCAATCAGAGAAGAGGATGGACTGGAGGCAGATGATACTATGAAAATTAGGGGCTCAGACCCATCTAAGTGGGAGGATGGCTCGTTTGAACAGCGGGTGAGAGCTGTAGAGGAACATAAATCAGTAATAGAGAATAGTCGGGTGAATCATGCTGATCCAGTAGACAGTTCTGGAGACTTACTGTACAAAAGACACGAAAGAGCCAGCAGCCAAAGTGGCATGGACATTGAAGAGGAAGTAGTTGTGAGAGAGAGGCCCAAATCACTGGAGGATCTCAACCAGAAAAAAGTGGTCCGCGCAAAAAGAGAAAGCCGGAGAATGCGTGAATTGGAACAAGCAATATTTAGCTTGGAATTGCTTAAGGTCCGGTCCACTGGAGGGGTGTCTCCCTCAGAGGAGCGTCGGTGGTCCACAGAGCTTGTGTCAGAGGTCCTTCATTCTCCACAGGGAACCCCAGAGAGTGAAAGCTCTCAGGGGAGCTTAGAAGTGTTAAGCTGTGAGGATACTCAGAAGAATAAACTTGATTCTCCAGTTTTAGAAGAGCAAGATATGCAGTCTGTCTCCACTGAGACCCAGGACTCTTTACCTCACAGTCCTAAGCCCTGTTTACAGGACACAACCTTCTTCTCAGCAGATGTGAACAGCAACTTATCTAACAGAAAAAGGACACCATCAAGTTCTGAGTTACCAGAGAGTCCTGCAACTAAGGAGCGGGTGGTCTGTGATACCCAGAATGTTATCTACAAGATGCATCCAAGAGAGACCTTCATTTCTAGCAACCTGCCTACTTTCTACATTCCATCACAGGACATCCAGAAAACAAATCAGTCACTGGTGGAGAATAACTTGAAGAACAAACTAATGGAAAAGGAAGAAAAACCAGGTACGTTTCCTGAGGTTCAGAAAGATACGGAGCCAGGCAGGCAGGGCCAAGGCAAAGCCTTGGACAAAGAGAGAGGAGAAAACCCTCCTGTCAAGCAAGAGGAAAGCCTACCTGCTCTTGCATCAGATACACATTCTTCAGACTCTGTTATCAGGAGACTTGAGAAGCTGAATGTGGAGAAGGAGGAGCGACAAAAGCAGCTGCAGCAGCAAAATGAGAGGGAAATGATGGAGCAGATCCGCCAGCAGAAGGAAATTCTGGACAAACAGCGCAAAGTTTTTGAGCAATTCGAGAGACAAGGGAGGGGAGAGGCCTTGCAAAGGACTGAGCACAGCAGAATCAAGGATCCCTCACAAGGACTGTCTCTCAGACCCCCAAAGAAAACAGACAACAGGCCTCAATCTCTCCTCATCCTAAATCCCCAGAGCAAAGGGGAAAATTTCCAGACTGTGAATACAACACCAACCTCATCAGTGGATATTAAAGGGCTCACTGTTGCAAAGAAAGGGAACCCCCCAGCCCACATAGCACAAAAGGACAGGCCTGTCAGCATGTTCCTGGAGCGAAAAGAAGGTCAACCTGGAATGACACAGGAATCAACCAGAACAGATCGATGGAATTCAAAACTGGCTGTAGAATCTGGGGACTTCTCTAGCAGCCATGCTGCAAGGACAGAGCGCCTCAGGCAACCCCGAATTCCCAACCAGAGCACTGATGCCTCTTCTAGTGAGCCGCGGGCTAGTGCTATTTTCTTCACACCAAAAGACAGTCATTTCCTGTGAGTGGAGCAGTTGTTTGTTTGCTTGCTTTATACCATGAGAGGTGACTGTTGCATGACCTTTCCTGAAAATAGGATTGATTTCTACAGGTTTGCAATGAAACAAAGAGCCACATGATCAGTTTTGGGCACCTCATTACCAAAAAGATGCTGATAAAATGGGGAGGATTCAGAGAAGAATATCAGTAATTATTAGAAAGCAACAGAGGGTCCTGTGGCACCTTTGAGACTAACAGAAGTATTGGGAGCATAAGCTTTCGTGGGTAAGAACCTCACTTCTTCAGATGCCAAGTGAGGTTCTTACCCACGAAAAGCTTATGCTCCCAATACTTCTGTTAGTCTTAAAGGTGCCACAGGACCCTCTGTTGCTTTTTACAGATTCAGACTAACACGGCTACCCCTCTAGTAATTATTAGGAAGCTGGAGGGATTGACTTAAAAGGAAAATTAAAAGAACTCTCATGCAGTGCATACCATAAAGTCTCTGTCAGGTGGCTATGCGTGACTATGGAGAGCCAAGCTAACCATCTACAGCAAACATCTGAAAAGTGTTAATAGCAAGAAAGGAGAGAAATTACAATAGTTAGGGCAGTACAAAGTGGTGTGAGTAGGAAGGATGGGATGAAAGTAAGAAAGGAGTTTAAGAGAAGTATCAGAAAAAACTTAGTTTTATTATTATCTGGTAGAATAGATTCCCAAGGGAAGTGGTAGAATCTCCAACACTTCACACATTTAAAATTTCAGTGGACAAAATAGTAGTGAATGGTCAACTAGGGAACAATCTTGCACTGTCAGGGAAAAGGGAATAAATGCAGATCTTCTATGCAGTGTGGTTGTAGCCATAGTGGTCCCAGGATATTAGAGAGAGAAGGTGGGTGAGGTAATATCTTTTACTGGACCAACTTCAGTTGATGAGAGAGACAAGCTTTCCAGCTACACAGAGCTCTTCTTCTTAAGCAATCTGTTCCACCTGGCATTTAGCTATGATGCAGGGAGAACCTTCCCCTGACCTGAAGAAAAGCTCTGTATGGCTCGAAAGCTTCTCTCTTTCACCAGCAGAAATTGGTCCAGTAAAAAAAAAATTTCCTCACCCACCTTGTGTCTCTTTAGAGCAGATCTTCTCCTTATGGAGACTGGAGGTGCACAAGGTTTTGAAAAAGAGCTGCTGTGAATAAAGTATACATTTAACAGTCTTGGCAGTATTAAAAACAATTGCATAGAATATGGGAAGTTCTTTGCAGGTTAAATGGTGGGTTCATTCCAAGCACGGGTCATGGCAGCATTTTGATCCTGTGCTCATGTTTCCTCTCCTGCAAATCTGCGGGTCAGGCTGATCTGGGATATGTCTACACGGCCGATGTTAAAAGTGGCAGCACTTTAACGTGGCTGTGTAGTCGCGGCTCCAGCAGTGGGAGAGAGCTCTCCCAGCGCTGTAATAAAACTACCTCTATGAGGGAAATAGCTCCCAGCGCTGTAGCACTGTCTACACTGCCACTTTACAGCACTGAAACTTGCATCACTCGGGTGCGGGGGTTTCATACCCCTGAGCAAAGAAAGTTTCAGTGCTGTAAGTGGCAGAGTAGACAAGGCCTGAGTGCCTTTAGGGAGCTGTGTCTGCAGGGTAACGGCACCCTTCATCCCTCCCAAAGCAGCCTCCCAAATGTTTATGATGTTTGCTGCTATTAATTGGTTCATGGTACCACCTACTCTGTGTGAGGAACTTTTCTATTTGCCTGAAGGGAAGGAGGGCAGGGGAAAGGGTTGAATCAGTTTCCTCTGTCCAAGTTCTTTCCTGGCCTGCGCCTCCTCTCCCGCCCATACAAAACAGGAAGTGTCACTATAGGCAGCATGGCAGAATTGGTTTTTTAAGCGGTCTGGCAGATGATATCAGGGACCTTCAATTGTACATTGTGGCGCATGTGAAAGAAGGCACGGAGGTGATTGAGACACAGGCAGACAAAGGTGGGACTTAGTTGAAATGTCTAAACTAGGGCTGTCGATTAATCACAGTTAACTCATGCGATTAATTCAAAAAATTAATTGTGATTAAAAAAATTTGTTGCAATTAATCGCACTGTTAAACTATAGAATATCAATTGAAATTTATTAAATATTTTTGAATGGTTTTCTACATTTTCAAATATATCGATTTAAATTACAACACAGAATAGCAAGTGTACAGTACTCATTTTATATTATTTTTGGTTACAAATATTTGCACTGTAAAAATGATAAACAAAAGAAATAGTATTTTTCAGTTCACCTCATGCAAGTACTGTGGTGCTATCTCTTTATCGTGAAAGTGCAACTTACAAATGTGGATTTTTTTATCACATAACTGCACTCAAAAACAAAACAATGTAACACTTTAGAGCCTACAAGTCCAATCAGTCCTACTTCTTGTTCAGCCAATCTCTCAGACAAACAAGTTTGTTTACATTTATGGGAGATAATGCTGTCCACTTCTTAATTACAATGTCACCTGTAAGTGAGAACAGGCATTCACCTGGCACTGTTGTAGCTGGCGATGTATTTATGTGCTAGATGTGCTAAAGATTCATATGCCTCTTCATGCTTTGGCCATCATTCCAGAGGGCATGCTGATGATGCTCATTAAAAAAATGTGTTAATTACATTTGTGACTGAACTTCTTGGGGGAGAATTGTATGTCCCCTGCTCTGTTTTACCCGTATTCTGCGATATATTTCATGTTATAGCAATCTCGGATGATGACCCAGCACATGTTGTTCATTTTAAGAACACTTTCACTGCAAATTTGACAAAATGCAAAGAAGATACCAATGTGAAATTTCTAAAGATAGCTACAGCACTCGACCCAAGGTTTAAGAATCTGAATGCCTTCCAAAATCTGAGAGAGATGAGGTGTGGAGCATGCATTCAGAAGTCTTAAAAGAGCGGAAACTACAGAACCCCAACCACCAAAAAAGAAAATCAACCTTCTGCTAGTGGCATCTGACTCAGATGATGAAAATGAACATGCGTCAGTCCTCACTGCTTTGGATCGTTATTGAGCAGAATCCATCATCAGCATGGATGCATGTCCTCTGGAATGGTGGGTGAAGCATCAAGGGACATATGAATCTTTAGCGCATCTGGCATGTAAATATCTTGCGATGCCGGCTACAACAGTGCCATGTGAATGCCTGTTCTCACTTACAGGTGACATTGTAATTAAGAAGTGGACAGCATTATCTCCCATAAATGTAAACAAACTTGTTTGTCTGAGCGATTGGCTGAACAAGAAGTAGGACTGATTGGACTTGTAGGCTCCATTTTATATTGTTTTATTTTTGAATGCAGTTATTCCTTTGTACATAATTCTACATATCTAAGTTCAACTTTCATGATAAAAAGATTTGCACTACCATACTTGTATTAGATGAATTGGAAAATAGTATTTCTTTTGTTTTTTTACAGTACAAATATTTGTTATAAAAATAAATGTAATGTGAGCACTGTGCACTTTGTATTCTGTTTTGTAATTGAAATCAATATATTTGAAAATGTAGAAAATATCCAAAAATATTTAAATAAATGGTATTCTATTTTTAAGAGCGCGATTAATTTTTTTAATCGCTTGACAACCCTAGTCTAAACTATTATTTTTTATTATTTATTTCATTTAAATCAGTGCAACAATTAACTTGATGCTGTATAAGATACAAAATGAAGACTATTCTTGCCCTAAAGATCTTGCAGTTTAGTAGACAAAACTGTGGGAGGCCAGAAGAAGGAATAACAGAGGAAATAAAATTTCTCCTCCTAGACAGTAGCATGGCAATGAAAATTTTTAATATGATTTTCTGTCTCTTGTTACTTAACTTTTTTTCCATTCTGCAAATTTAATTCCCAACACAAAGCACTAAAGTTAACCTATATGAGAGCTACTGGCAAGTGTGCAGTAAGGATGATGGTTCATAGTTTGACAAAGGACAGGAGTTCTGTTCATTCGTGCTTTTTATCCTCACTACAGTGTTTAATGGTATTAAGTGTATGCTGAATAATTAAAGATGGCATCCCTTAAAGCACATGAAATCAAATTGCAATTTATTCTTGATCCGTTGAGTTGTACATACTCAAATGTTTCTGGAATCTGGACTGATGTTATGGGTGAACCTGGGAGAGGAATTTAAATGTCTTTTTGTTGTTGTTGTTGTTGAGTTTCAACAAGGAATCTTCAAATCATCAGATCCTTTCGAAAGATGAACCACCTAGAAAGCCACTAAAGTTCCCTGGGCCAGGCAGAGGGGGGGTAAGTTACAGCTTTCTTATTTTATCTTTCAATTAAACAAAACTTATTCTGCCAGTTTCTTCTCAAGTGTTTGAAGAGAAAACAGAAGGGTGGGTGCTATTCAATTACGAGTCTGTGAGAAGGAAGGGGGGATACTAATGGTATGGAAACATTAAAACCTTCTCTTCAGGATACCCTAGTTAACACAAGAACATACTAGTGCAGAATTGCAAGATGTTTTCTGCCATGAATGCCCCAGTGGTAAACACTGTAGAATGCAGTCATGTCTTGTTTTGTTTAACATATGTTTTGGTAACATCCATGACTGTCCATTTTCCCAGTGCTGTCTTTCATTTTTGTTTTCCCCAATCCCCTGCACTACCTATGATACTTGTGTGTTATGTGTGGATTAGCATATTGTTCATGGAGTTCTTAAGGCTGTACTTGATCTACCCTGTGATATCGAACATCAGCAGAATCGCCTTTTCTTTTAAAACATTTTTATGTTATCTGTTTTATCATTTGGTCAAGCAGGTTGCCAGACCGGCCCATAAAAAGAAAGCCCGCATGGCGCGGACGCGCTCCGATTTCTTGACTAGAGGTACTTTTGCTGATGGGGAGGGGGATACGGAGGAAGATGATTACGATGACAATTTTGAGTTCCTTCTCTCCCCTGACCAACCTCCTCACCTTGAGCCAGGGCCTACAGCCAGGCTTGGGCAGGCCTGTCACAGTGACTCCGAAATGGTAATTTTCCGACATGCGGGAAAACAAAGGGAGCAAGCAGCTGTGCGGGAGCATTTCTTTGCTAACCTTTAGCTGTACTGACACCCTACAATGCTTCTTCTCCCACTGATGATGATGCTGTAGATGGGTAAACTCAGAGAACACAGCAGAAGCAACCTCAACAAATGAGTGGAGGGAAGGCGGCACTTGTGTTTATATCAAACCTTGGCATTGCCTTCAGGATGGATTTGACAAATAAGACACCTAATGAAAGTAGTGCTTCTCCAGAGAGCTACAGTATATACCTAGTACAAATGCTAAGGATCGCCCTGCCAGCAATCATGAAAAAGACTAGGGAATAGGGAGGGCTTGCAGGACTTATGTAGTTTCTCTGTAGACTTACAAAGACTGTTTAATACATTCTACTAGTTTATAACAATAGCCACAGCCTGCCTAATCTCCCTCTCCTTTGACAAGATTCATTGTACAGGTGATCGGAAAAGATCTAACTAAACAAATTGTCCCACATACACACAATCAGTTCTTTGATTAAACAACAAAAACTCTATCTGTATCTTACATTTTTCCTATTTTAGTTTTGATTGTTTATCTTTCATTACACTTTCTGGCCATTTATTTCCCTTTTAAAATAATGCTTCACTTATTATTTGAGGTCTGTAACTTCAAAGAAATTAGTTTCTGGCATCAATTTTTTTTCAAGATAAAAGAAAATGGGAGTGAGACCACATGTGAAAATGCAGATATCCGCACAGGAAATGTCTCGTTTCCTACCCACTCATTCAGATGGTTTAGACCATCTTTGTCTTACACATACACACAAAATATTTTAATTAATGCTAAAGTTGTGGCAGAAAACTGACCAAAACTGTGAAGTCCATAGTTCAGATAGGCATGTCATTCTGGAGCCGTGTTGCTCTGGCTAGGGATTGGAGAGCATATGGCATGTTACCCCACAGGTGATGTGAACTTCCTGCCACACTCACTATAGATACAGCGGAATCAGCTTTATCACCATAACATGCCTTTACTGGGGGGAATTGCTACAAGACTACCTGAAATGAGGTGGCACTTTTTGTTAAACTCCTTTTTTGTTTTTAACAATAGCTGTAAAAAAAAAAAAAAAATCCTTAGGGTGAATATTCTTTGCGGAGGGGAGGAGACGAGAGTGGATTGTTGATCCAGTTGACTCTTTAGGTTTCTCTCGTTGCATAAGAACGGCCATAGTGGGTCAGACCAAAGGTCCATCTAGCCCAGTATCCTGTCAGGACAGTGGCCAATGCCAGGTGCCCTAGAGGGAATGAAGAGAACAGGTAATCATCAATTGATCTATCCCCTGTCACCCATTGCCAGCTTCTGGCAAACAGAGGCTACAGACACCATCCCTGCCCATCCTTGCTAATAGCCATTGATGGACCTATCCTCCATGAATATATCTAGTTCTTTTTTGAATCCTGTTCTAGTTTTGGCCCTCACAACATCCTCTGGCAAGGAGTTCCAAAAGTTGACTACATTGTGTGAAGAAATACTTCCTTTTGTTTGTTTTAAATCCTCCTTGGTTTTTGAGTTAGGTATACCGGCATTACTGTCTGTCAGAAACACTATTACAGTCTCTCAGTAACATTACTTCATAGGCCCGGTGCTGCTCTTTTGATGAGTCATGGGTGGTTGATTTGCAGTTCCTCTCTATTTCCCGCTTTAATCACAGTAAAGGAAGCTGGGAAATTATATTCAAGTAATTTTATAAATGGCCAAACTGATTTTTTTCTTAAGAAATTGGATCAAAAAAGCAAACTCTGTCTCTCAGATCTTGAGTTACATTTCACCTATAGTTGAACTTCTGCAGTTTGCAGTGTAAACACCCAAACCGTTGAAATTCTCACTGCCTCAGTTATGGGAGAATAAAAGCCACTATTCTAAAATAAAAGGTGGGGAGTGAGGGGAGAAGTAATATTTGCATGCATGGACTTTAAAAACATCTGTGAATGTTTGGAGGAAAATTCCCACTGGAGAAGATCACTCATATTGGGCCTGTTTGACTGAAAATAATTAGTGCTGCTGAAGACCAGACTAGTATGGTAAAGGATTGAGTACAATGACCAAAGCAACTGACAGTGAATAGGCTCTTTGGAAACTAAATTCGGGAAACTCCAAAATATTTGGTGTCTTGCTGCAGTTCTGTTGGCTCCTGTGCTTTTTAGATTATTTACAGACCAAACATCTAAAAAGAGATTTTTAAAAGCTATTTTAGATAAACTGATTAAAAGGAGTCTGCACTGAGTAGGTAAGCAGTGCCATAAGCTAAGTGCATGCTGTGTTCCTGGAGGTTTACCCTGTTACAAAGCATTAGTTCTTTTAGCAGTAGAAATCTTTCACACTGGAAGACTCTGCTGAGATGCAAACAGGTGCTGGGCTCACTGTTAGGATGGAGGACGCTATCCTTGGAAGGGTTTTAGTTCATGCCTCTGATTGGAAATGGTCCTATGATTCTGCTCACTGGGTTTAACAACAGTCACTGCATGCAAGTAGTCCTAGGCCTGTCTCATCAGTGCACACTATGTATCATCTCTCCTTCTGTATCACTTACCCTCTGTAATACTCCATCACTATCTCTAACTGGTGGTTGGGCACGCAAAGTGGTATCATCTGGGAGCAGTCACTTGCACGACCAGGCTCTGCTTTCTAGCATATGCTGAATAGATACATTGTTGCATAAAAATACTGTATATCTGTATGTCTTGTAAATATATGCAGCATTTCCATCTGTCTTCTATATTGCAGGACTAGGTTTGAGACCAGCTCTTTGGAAGTGACAGCTTTTGGCTTCTGTATTTCAGAACCGCCTTGCCTTTGTCTCAGTGCTATTTTAGAACAGCAAAATTTATGGACTATTCAAGTGATGCAGTTTCCAGAAGCTTATTAGCATTTAGATGTTAATAGCTTAGCCCTTGCAGTGCGTGAGAGGCTGTTACATGCGATAAAGCAACTTAATAATACAGCAGTACAGATGTGAGTTGGTTTCAGTACAAACTGGAGAGTACTTGAATGTGGGTGTGTATTTGTTGTTTGCCTTAAGATTTCAATACAATAGGAAGGACAGCCAGGCAATCTTCCTTTGGATGGTGGTGATTATTTTAATGAGAAAAACAAAATAGTTTATCACACATGCACAACAGCTGCTAATTATCAAAAGTCAGTTTTTAGTTAATGTTTTTGGTGTGCTGTTCATAAACCAATGGTTGCTGAATACATGAAAGAAATAGAGTGTGACACTGAAAACTAAAGCACTTTTTGATTCAGCTGCTGCTATTACTAGCCTGCCTGTTTGAAGTCCTAGTACAGTAAAACCTCCTGATGTCCTGTATGCAAAATCGATTTATTTGTGTACCCTGCTGGTAGGTAAAGGTGCATTAGATGGTGTTGCTCGCTGGCACTGTGGTATGCACATATCTGCAAAGAGAGAGTCTTCAACCAGAGGTGAAGTTGAAGGTGCAAATGTTGAATCTGATTGCTTAAGACAAAGTGGACTTTGGTGACAATAGTGTGATTGACAATGAGATCATCTTTTCAAAGGCTGCTTGGATTTTTAGTCAGCAAAATTCTAGTTATCAAACAGTATGACAAGTACAAATGTCATGTACAGCTTATCTTAAAGGATTAATAGAGCTTGTTTTTACTTTTAAACAGCAAGCTTGCAATCTCTTGTATCGTGTATGTAAGCGAGCTTGGCTAGAGAATCAGTTAAAGCCTCATTTGAGATGATGTATGAAGCATTTATCATTTTGCAATGATTTGTTTAGATAATTTGTGAGGGGAGAGGGTGAAAATCTTTAAATGCAATTTATGGAAATGAAACCCTTTTTCCCCAAGGCGTTTGAGGAGGCATTGAAAATGAGACAATAATGAGGATACTCTCACTACACCTTTCTTAATAAAGCAGTGACGTGAGTTTTGAATTAAAAAAATAAAAGTTCTGAGTAACTCCAAAATTTGTCACCCATTGTCCAACTCATAAAACAGACAATCCATGGACTTGATGGTTATTACTTCAACAAAGATCCATGAAATAAGAACCCTTGTCATAAGCTATCACTAATCAGTGGGAAATGCATCTTATGAAAATTCTTAAATCCAGCATGATGGAACAAAGCATCATCTCCATCTGTCAGTCACATATATTTAAATGTGCAGCATGCACACACTAAATCTAAACTCAGCCCATATTATTCCAGAGGAAATTAATTCCCTCCTGTACCCTGCCAGACCCATTAAAGTCCACCCCCTGCAGCCTGCACAAATAGATGCACCTTGCAGTGTGCTCTAACGGTCAACAAACCAGCCCTATTCTAAATCCGTGGATAAAGCTTGTTCCAGACCTGAGCCCCCTGACAGAGAACATTTCGCTGCCAGCTCCCTCTCTTTTTAAGGGCAGTCCAGCTTGAATGTCTCTGTCAATTGAAACTATGGCAGCATGGCAGGGGAAGAGACACTCTATCAGCTCGGACAGTTCCAAGCTATTCAGGGCATTCTGAGTTAAAACCAACACCTTGCATTCAAAAATATAGTCAGTTGTTAGAATAGTTTTTTAAATTTTTAATAGAAAACAATTCCCAAAGCTATGGAAGAGCTGAAGAGGAGGATAGTAGGATAGTGATTGCAATCTCAATGGTGTCAAGAAAAAAGAATTTAAATAAACCATATCTAATAGTTTAATGATGATCTCATATACCCCTTATATCTGTTTCACTATGCAATGTGCATCAGCAGACCTTTCCTCTTTACACTGTATATCCACACGCAAGAAAGATGGCTGTTTTCAATCCCCACATTGTTAATATCCAACAAGCAAGATGCCAATGATCTCCCTGCTGCATTTTGTCATCATACAAAAAGCCCCTTCAGTGGAGCTGATTATTTCCCTATCTATAATACTTGTTGATGTTGCTCACATAAACAACTACACTATGAAAGTGTTTACAAACAAGGTATCTGAATTCTTTTTATATGGCTGGAAGTTTTATGCAGTGTAATCATGATGACGACTAGAATAAGCACTTTGTTCTTGCATATCCCAACTATTTATTACCAAGAAAATTATATCAGCTTTGGTCATCACATCCGCACCACGTTCTTTCTATGAAAAATCTGATTTCATGTCATGCTCTTGATGTAAAAAGCATACACAGATCCTTTCATCAGACTTGTCTAAAAAAAACACACTACCAGCACCATTGTATGTAAAGCCTCTGTGGGTATGTCTGCACAGCAAAGAAAAGCCCATGGCTGGTCCATGCCAGCCGACTCGGGCTTGGGCTGTGGGGCTGTTTCACTGCTGTGTAGAATTCCGAGCTTGGGCTGGAGCCCAGGCTCTAAGACCCTGCGAGGTGGAAGGGTCCCAGAATTCAGGCTCCAGCCCAAGCTTGGGCTGCAGCCCCAGCCTGGAAGTCTACACAGCAATGAAACAGCCCCATGAGCCTGAGTCGGCTGGCATGGGCTAGCCGCGGGTTTTTCTTTGCTGTGCAAATATACCCTGTGTGCACACAAGCTTTTGGTTGCTTTGATTTGCAAGATCAGATGTGAGGACGGCTATACACTAGCTGTGAGCTGGAAGAACATTGTGGTATTGGCCTACGGACCAGCACAACAAACCTTCCACCCTACTTTTGGAATTCCCACAGCCATTGCTGCCAGAACCAACATGGAGCTTGTTTTAAGCTGAAGCAGAGCATATCTAGGCCAAGAGGACAGCAAACATGAACATATTTCTTTCCCCTTTACTGCTTACAGTAGTAACCAAGCTTAATGTGTCCAATCCTGCGCACTCAGACCACATGAACCATGGCTTTCATTTGCAAAGTGCAGTTCCAGAAAGATCCCAAAACACAGAAGTGCACTTTTGAGAAATTCCCCTGTAACGTCTTATTTTTACACATATCAGAGCTAAGAAGTTTCTGTGGATAAGGATAAGTGATCACAAAATAGGGTTGAATCCACTTAGTCAAACTGCAATCATTGAGACAAATATTTTAACAGGCTTATTTTTAAACGGAGAGGTTTGTACAAACTGTACCTACTTTCATGAGCATCTGAGGTATCAGTTACTGAAATAGGTATTTCATTGTATCCATATATCTACGTGAACAGCTACTGTCATTTCAATATGATAGATTTTTTTTCTAGCTTCTTGAGGGTGTTTAAAATATATCTTTAATGCAACATAAATAGACTAATCAAAATACTGGAAAGAGATTGGGATCTTATTCTGAGCCTCAGTGACCTTTGCTGGAGAAAATCCACAAGCTTCAATTATTATGCAGCTTCTTATTTCAGTGTTGGTAGTGCTCTGCATATGCTGCCATCTGCTGGCTGAAAGGGATAAAACACTTTAAATGTCTGGAAAACAATATACGTAAAAGAAATAAAATAGACACTTAGTAACAGTTTTTTCATTACATGGTGAATGTTGTTCTCCTAGAATCCATATTTTATGTAATTTTGGTTAAAACCTTTTTTAAATATAGATTACTCATGGGTACAATGGAAAAAATGGTTATATTGAAAGAAATGCATTAAACATAAGAGAGCATGTTCAACTGATCATAGTGTTTTCATTTAAAAAAAACAGTTGTATAGACCAGAAAAAGATCACACTCCTTGAAATGCATTAGAATGCCTCATAACCCTCATCTTGCTGGAAAAGGTGACACTCCTGTAAAGGTTCTGTGAGCATGAACCATCAATGTCTTTTTGATTGTAACATACAATCTGGTTTTACAAAGTCTGACTTTCAGCTCCCGTGGTGTTTGTGCCAAATGTGATGTTTTCAGTAAGATGGAGTCAGGTTCAGAAACCCCAATTTTAGCTGAAAATAGTTGCATAATGACCTGACATTTTTAACGTCAAGAAATGTTTCTCACCCTGTGATCTTTCAGGCTGCTCTGCTGAGAGAAATGGCTGCAGTTTTCAGTAGTCGCATTGATGGAGTCACCAAATCTCATCAGTATTTGCAGAAGCTGGATGATTAAACAGACCCTCTTCAGCTAATCCTCTTGTTTAATATGGCCAAATCTCTTCTCCTTGCTGCTTCAGGAATATCATGCATGTATAGCTTTGCATGCCAAATGAAAAAGGATCTACTCAAAGTCACAACTTTCACCAGGCTTTTTTCTTTTAGAAGAGAAGAAACAAACAAAAAATACTATCCACTAATCAAACCATTTCCTCCTATAGGCGGGGCAGGGAAAAAAGATTTATTATTTATTTCTAATTTTTAATTATTTGTTCTTGGACACTACAGTGATGGGTCTATGAAAGTACATAGATTAGAATTAAATTACCAACCTCAACTGGCTGCCTCAAGACATGATATTGGACAACTTTTTAGAACCATAACCATTGCTCTTTCAAACCAAATTTGACATAACATTGTGAAAAAAGCCTCTCTATTATAACATGCTAGGGAGATTAAGAAAATGCCATCTTTGTAATATTGAGAAATAATCAAAATAAGGCAATACTTAAAATCAAATAGACTTAACCCAAAAAAGCATATATTTTCAAAGCTTTGCATACAATATTGTTCATGGAACTCTTATTGAATTTAATGAGCTGTGCGATTTAAATCCATTCACACTTCAAAATGTACCCACAGCATTATAAGCTGTTGAAAAAACTATGAATCGTGCTGTTAGTGATTGAACATAGCATATGTAATTTCTTTATATTACCTCCTCCTAAATGGCGTGTCTTCATTTTAGCAGGTCAGTGCACTAGCACTTTGGACAAATCAATATTTTTTTTAGTCTTCTTCAGAGTGGAATACACACCAAAACTTGAATACTGAGGAGGATGTATTAATATCTTATAGGGTACCCTGATATGTTGGCGCTATTGACAATTTCATTGTTAGCTGGGAGTATCTGTTGGAAATTCTGTTGTAGACATCCCTCTTCTAAAATGAAGAGTTGGATTGATCAGTCAATTGAGTGTTCCAACTGGCTGAACATTCTTGGTTGCTTTGTAATGTTGACAACATGTGGGTCTGTGTGAAGCAGTTTAAAATATCCATTGCTAAATCTAATTTAAGGGATGCTCCTTTGGGAAGGAGTTGTTTTGTTAATTCTGTGTGAAAATATGTAGTTAAATACGTGCTGAAGCCAGTATATATGTTTTGCTGTACTTGAAATGTTCTGCTCTTCTGGGAGGCCTTAAGGTTTCTTGTTGCCTGTAAGTGGATCATCAATAGGTTGGACCAGGGCTATCCATTTAGGTTTCACCCAATTGTTAATTTTTTTACAACCAAACAGAAATCAGGACATGTTTTAATGATAGTATATAACATTTTCAATTTTTTGTGTGTAGCCGATGAAATCTCAGATTGTTCTAGGAGGTCTGTGTCACCTGCAATGCTAGCCAGTCTCTTGATTTTTAAAGTATTTTTATCCTTGTAATTGTTGCAGACATTGCAGCGTTTCACATCAGGTGAAGGCCAAGCAAAGCTTCATAAAACAATGTCTCAGGGTGAAATTGGGAAGCTGGCAACTGTTCAGAAGAATCTGCCTACCGATGGAAGGTATGAAATATATACCTGATGGGGGAAGAGCTGAAATGATGGGAGAGAATGAGTCCAACCCATGTCATGTTTGATTCCCTTCAGACATTAGGGCAACTGGCTCAGTCACTGGGTTTTCATTCTGTCTTTTCAAGAATTCCTTTGAAGGTTAAACCTAAGGATTGAGATTTTTGTTAGATTAAAAAGTTTTATTTCATATTACAAAAGAATGGGATAATACAACCAAGAACCCTTATGTAGCAAGATATATGGGCCTTAATTTTCAAAAATGGGTACCAAATTTTCTGTGCAAAACCATCCAGTTGTCAATGTAACTTGTTCATGCCACTTAAGTGTGTGTTTGTTTTTGAAAATCTGGCCCTTAAAACTAATTACAAGAATCAGAACAAATCACAGGCCTGGGTAGAAATAGAACACTGTGTGAGAATCACTGTTGTGTCAATCAAGGAGACAGGGAAGAATGCGCAATGAAATTGAATAAACATTACAGTGTAAGACCCACATCTCGCTAAAGAAGTACAGTTTAATCACTCTGTACAGAATTCTTTCCAAACTCCCTTTAACACTGAATGAAAATACATATTTAATGTAAATTCAGTATCCAATATTAAGTTAAGCAATGTAGACTTATCTAAGGATAAATTATCATTGAGAAACCGTGACAGATAGAATTCTGAAGTGTATTTCAGTGCTAACTGTAGTGTTGAAATCCAAGACATGCAGTTCCAGAGTCAGTTACAGACTGGATTACAGAGTCATTCTGAGTGGGCCATATGTTAACTTTATCCTTTTCCCCATTGGAGAAAGCCCAAACTAGACACCTGCTAGGATGAATACCTAGTGCTTTTCTTTTTTCCCTAGATTTCCCAACAGTGAAATAGATCCATGTTCCAAAATGCACTTGTACAGGTATTGTTGGTGTTAGAAGGGAGGAAGGTGCATGGGAATCAGTTAGATTTGGAAAAAAATGGAAATCATCTGAATTAAAGCAACTTCTTTTTTCTCGCCTATTTACAGGCCTCAGAGAGCCAAGATGAGATTCTGGGTGAAAGGGAAACAGGGAGACAAGAAAACATCCAGAGAGAAGCTTACGACCCAGTCTGAGCTGCTTGAGCTGTATACAGAGCAAGAGGAACCAAACATAGAGATGACTCCTGGCCTCCAGCTTGCTGAAGGTAAATGTGGGGGGAGAGGTATGTGGCAGTTTTGCCAAGCTATTTTCAGGTATTTTGAGGGGTCTGCAAAGTTGTACTCGATGTAGCCTCTTGGAGATACAGACCATAACCAAACTGAGCAGTAAGAGTTAAATAACGATGTAGTGATATGAAGTTCATTTAATTGGTGTAAAATACATCTAGAGGCTCTTATAATTAAGCAGAGATTTTACAGCTTCCATGTTGACGTTTGTAGCATGGTTGGACAAGCTCTCCTTTATCAAGAAAAACTTCAAAATGTATAATTAAATTCTTGATAGTGAATGAATGAGGCTATATATTAGAGTGATGGAATGAGAGTGGATGCTAGTTTTCACTGCAGAATTAGAGAATTTTCCTGAGTAGGTCAGGTGAGCGCATAGGGTGCAGGGTTGAAGACAAGAAACACATTGATTACTTAAAAAAAAAAATTAGGCTAAATAGTCAAAACAATGTCATAATCCCAAACAAGAAACTTTGGTTTATAAATACGTGTATCGATAATTTAAGGGAAGAAAACTATAAATGTGGTATTGTTGTTTTAAAATAAATTCAAGCATCTGAAAGGAAATAAATTCAGCTCTACCTAGCTTTGGACCTGTGGCTTTAGAAAGGTCACACACATCAAATTTTATGTCTGGCTCACCACTAAGCCTTCCATTCTCACTGAGCCTAAAAGCTGCATTACTGCTCTGAGTACTTTCTCTCTCATTTTCTTATTTAATGTGCTGGGATCCCTGCAGAAAATGCTTCTGAAAAATATTTTCTCTTCTCTTAAGAATCTCCCACCTCCTTCTGGACTCTGTGGGAGGCAGCAGAATTAGGATACAGAGATGGCTATTTGTTCTCCCTTGTGTAGGGCTGCTGTCTTCTCCATAAGTTGCAGGAAATGCCTGTCTAATAATATTTGGCACGTTCCATTTTGAAAGTGTTGTACAACCACTAAATAACTAACATTCTCATTGCACCACTTTGAGGTAGGCAGTGTTCTTCTCCTTGGACAGAGGAAGAAACAGGCAGAGGGGCTAAGTTGATTCCACTCTGATAAGTGATGTACAAATACGACACTTTCCTACTCTACTCCCTGTGAATATTCAGAGTAATATCTGCTAACTTTAATGACTTTTCTTTTCTTCCTTGTTACCCTATCATGACCATCAGTACAGCTTGGAGAGGGTGAGCTGGTTCTCTTCTGGTTTGCACTTCATCAGCAGAATTGTTCTCTAAGTTCCCCCATCACAGAATTGGAGGCGGTGGTGAAAGAGAGACTCCAGCTTGATTTTCAGGTCCTGGGTGGAACTTGCAGTACTGGCATCTGGGAAAATCATTGTTATTATTTGTGCACTGAGCACATTTGAGTAGAAGTTTCTGAGATTAAATATTGCAGCATTTTAAGCTTTAATAATGAAAAGTGATAAGAAATTAACAACACGATGGTGCTTCTGGGCACTCAAAAAACAATCATAATCTGCATTTCTCTTTCCTAACTTTTAATTGTAGAGTTGGGTCCACATCACCTGACACCCCCAAGGAGTCCAGAGCTGTCAGGCATCTACAGAAGGGAATTTAAAGAGAACAAGGAGCCATCTCCCAAAGTGAAGCGTAAGCGCAGCGTGAAGATCAGCAGCTTAGCACTGGAGCCTGTCCAGTGGCAGAATGACTCTCTGCAGATCATAACCAGTGCTGGTGACTTGAAAAGCATGGATGAGTTTCTCCTGAAAAAGGTACACTCGGCCATTTTCACTTCAGCATAACTACAATAGAGAACAAAAGATAGATAAAATGCTGCTGTCTTGTACATTATATAATCAGGGCCACCTCTTAAAAGAGCAGCAGTGGCAACATTTATACCACAACTGAGATGACAGTTTTAGATCAAAAGCTGCAATCTTGACTATAGCCATTCTAAATAATTTTCCAGAGTTACCCATGTTATTGTAAAAGCAGCAAAGAGTCCCGTGGCACCTTATAGACTAACAGACGTATTGGAGCATGAGCTTTTGTGGGTGAATACCCACGTCTGTTAGTCTATAAGGTGCCACAGGACTCTTTGCTGCTTTTACAGATCCAGATTAACACGGCTATCCCTCTGATCCATGTTATTGTGTTATTCACAGTCAATATGGTGGGCAGAGTTTACTGAATCAATACATTTTTTTAATACTGGGAGAGAGAGAAAACACTCCTCTTTGGTCTCCAAAGAAAAACAATTGATCAGCCAATTGGCTATTTTAGTTCCGCACCATCAGAACAAAATGAAAGGTCTTCAGGAAGTCATTGGACTGATTGGCTAACTGGCTGGCAAGGAAATAATGTCTAAATGCAAAAATCAAAGTGTATTCTCATAACTTATCAATATCGAACAAAGTAATCTGCTTATAAGAAGGCAGTTTCTCCTTAATAAGTGGTGCTGGTGCATAAAATAGAATATTGTAATTCCTTCTATGGTTCCCAGATGAATGATCTGGATAATGAAGACAGTAAGAAGGACACGCTTGTGGATGTGGTGTTTAAGAAAGCATTAAAAGAATTCCGGCAAAACATCTTCAGCTTTTACTCATCAGCTTTGGCGGTAAGTAAAGGTGCTGTCATGTCAAGTACTAGTTTAGAAGAGTAGCACATAGAAAACTTTACACCAAGGAAGAATGAAGGAAAGGTGCCCTAGTTTCCCACAACAAAACCAAACTACATCATCTTAAATGCACCTTAACATAGTGGAGGAAACTCAAAGGAGGGCAGAAAGTTTATGGATTTAAAAAGTTCATTCAGTGAAATACATATGCTCCTCTCGCCGTAAGCTGTGTTCTGTGTCTGGGTGCCTTGATAGTGAGATGCTTGTACAATCTGCTCAAATGCTGTTGGTTCTGTAAAATTGTAAATCTGGTGTAATGACTCCCTGATATAAACCCTACCTTCAGCAGCATGTAACCCCTATCACAGTAGTGCAGGTAGTATTCTAACCTACAGTGGGTCTTGTACTGCTCCAAACCTCAATCATATGCTGCTGAGAAGCAAAAGCTACATTGTAGGTTAGAATGTGTGCAATTAAATGGGAGGTAGTAAACTGTTACAGCTACCAAAGTGCTGGAAACATTTATGTTAAAATTCCAGTGATAGAACTTCTACAAACTTGGAAGTCTTTGCCCTTTGAGTGTCTGTATAGATCTGCATTGTACATTACAAGATAAGGCTTGTTACTTCCCAAAACTAACAAAAATTCTCTAGCACTTTCATGCGATTCAGCACTTCATGTAGCTGGCAGCCTCCTCAGTTGATCTCTTTTGCTGTTCAATCCACCAGCAAGCCACTGTACTGTACAGTGTGTTCTATAAAATAACAATGGACAAACTAGTTTTTTCATCACACTCTTGTGCTTACCCACATTAAAGGCCTAAGAGTGCCAGTCAGGGCTGGAACAACTCTCTGAAGATATGGAAATCTGTCCTATTAAAGTCCTTTTTCTGATCCTTTTGTTTCTTTATAAGATGGATGATGGGAAGAGCATCCGGTATAAAGACCTGTATGCCCTGTTCGAGCAGATTCTGGAGAAAACCATGAGGCAGGAGCAGAGGGATTGGAGTGAATCACCCGTCAAAGTTTGGGTCAACACCTTTAAAGTATTCCTTGATGAGTATATGACAGAATACAAACCTCTGGATTACACTGCTGCAAAGGTATGCAGGGAACCAGTCTGCCTCCTTCTCTTTGCTTATTGAAATGGTGCTGTTCCGCTTCACACACCGTATCTCTGGGATGATGCTGTAGATTGTCAAAGTGGGCAGCCACATTGCTGCGAAGCCTTGGGGATGAGGCAGGCTGTAGGCCTCCAGTAAAAATAAGTGTAATGCTTTGCACCTCCGGTTGTTCAGCTGGCAACCTCTGAAAAATGGGACAATTATTCTGCTCATCTGGAAGTGGGGGGGTAGTAGAGGGTCATGTGCACTTTCTGGTGGATTTGAGATTATTTTCATCATCTAAGGGTGAGAAAAGGCAGAGGAACATAGTATAGAGTTTACCAGACCTCACCAAGAGCCTTCCAGTGCCTCCGACTTCTTGGGAGCAATCATGCCTTAAAAATAAAGGTGTTCCTTCATTCTGCCTTTCTGCCCCTCCACCAGTGACCAACTGCCCAACTCCCTCTCAGCTTCGGCTGCCACTGAAGAGCCTCTGCAGGGGATGGTATGGGGAGGTGAGGGTCTCCAGGTTGCAGATCAGTGCGGCAACCAGCTGATGGTCACAGAGCAACCAGAATCTACCACAGTGCACACCCTGTTCTCACATCCACGCTGCCATTCACACACACAGGTTCCTCGCTCCCTGCTCTTTCCACCCTGCAATTAAAACCACTAGTGGCTCTTAGGCCAGGCTGGTGGGGGTCACCAGTTGTTGTTCTGGAAAGAAGAACCAACCCCTCTCCTCTGGCTCCCATGCTGCAGCTCATCTACAGTCCTCAGGACAAGTTTCTTGTGGGCCACAGTCCTTGGACAGGATGTGAGCTCTGTAGGGCAGTTTTTCAAAGCCCAGAGCTCTCAGCTGAAGCAGGGCAGTTATGCAGTTAGGGTTGAATTTTCAAAATCACCCAACTGACTTTTGAAAATGGGATTTTTGCTCCTAAGTCACTGATATGCTTTTGAAATATTTCCCATAATGCCTGTGTCTGCAAGTCACAGTGTGCATTGGCAGAACTGTGTGAGTGGCCGAGGACGTGGAATGTCCAGGCTTGCTGTAGGTCTGGATTGAAGTGAACCAGCAGAGCTGTGGAGGGAAGATAAATTTGAGAGAATTCAGCAGACTTTAACTTGAACTATTACTCTCTGATTTAATTATTATCTTTAAATCTCTTTTAAATTCACCTTAGGTGCCAAAAACAGAGAGAAAAAAGAGAAGAAAAAAAGAAGCAGATGTGGTAAGTTGAAATCTCCGTGCTTTAGTGTTAAACAATTAAAGTCTGTGTGGTCAGAAAGGAATCATGCTGATAGCAATCTCTGTGCCTACATTTGAGCATTGTAACTTACTAAGAACAAATCTCACTGGAAGAGAGATTTAACAATGTGCTAGGAAAGCTAATGAGATGAACTAGTTTTGCTTTTATCTGTCTCTCTCTTTTTTTGGCTTTGCTTTTATTGCTAATTCCAATTTCATTGGCTGGTAGAAGGAACAATATAATTAATAATTAATGCTGCGATTTAGTCATGGAAGTCCATAACTTCCAAAGACCTCCGTGACTTCAGCCAGCACCGGCTGGGAGCTGCAGGGTCCCCTGCTGCCTGCGGAGCCTGGAAGCTGCTCCAGGATGTCAGGTGGACCCCCCGCAGCTCCCCGCCACCACAGGCAGCAGGGGGGACCCCCACAGTTCGCAGCTGCCAGCGGTGGGGGACCCTGGAGCTCCGAGCCTTCAGAGGTGGTGGGGGCCCCTGGAGCTCCCAGCCCGCACGCAGCTGACCAGGCTCCCCATTTTGTCAAGGATATTTTTAGTAAAAGTCAGGGACAAATCATTGGTGTCTGTGAATTTTTCATTATTGCCCATGACCTGTCCATGATTTTTACTAAAAATATGCGTGACAAAATCTTAGCCTTATAACAAATAATGGAATGTATCAGTTTGTAATATGCAGCAGAGGCTAGTATTTGCCTAGATGTCCATAGTGTAAAATTCAGAAAGTTGCATTCCATTCTTCTAACATCAGGTCAAAGGAATATGATGTTTTTTTGCATTTAGAAATGGAGTCATCTGCTTTAAAGATGCTCTGCCATCTGCTGGAGAAGGAACAGAACTGCAGTTTAGTAAATAAAAGACCCCAATTTACAGAAGTGGGTAAATATATGAGATATCTGTATCCCAGCTGCAGATGTTCAGATTGGCAGTCAGTTGTTTAGGAACTTGAATGCTGATTTCAGAGTCCAAATACAGTTTTCTGATCTCCATTCAGGTTGCTAATGTTTGAAGATTGGACTCATCAAAGTAAAAAGAGCAAGGAACAAGCTGATATTTCCATATTGGTGCTCTGGTGACACACTTAAATCATTAGAGTTTCATTCTCACAACTTGACATGTCACCAGAACTCAAGGGAAATATTTCCTTGTGCATTCTATCTCTGCAGTTCGATATACACCAATTTGTGTATTGGTTTGATTTTATGCAGGCACAGACCTAGGCTGCTAGTTGTGAAAGATCTACAAGTAAATTGCTTCAGAAAAGAAAATGCAAATAATACACCGACTCAGACAAAAACACACGTCTCTCTTGGGAGATTCTGTGGTGAAGAAGGTCTGTCCTGTGTTCATTCCTGACAAAGAAGCTGTGGCTGTCCAAAGGTTCCAAGTACTGACAGTTAATTCACCCGTTCTGCAGCAGGCTGTGCATCCAGCTCCCTGTCACTTGAGCCACTGAATTTTCAATCTTGTGTTTTGTCCTAGGTGGAAGAGCATAATGGTCACATCTTTAAGGCAACCCAGTACAGCATCCCCACATACTGCGAGTACTGCTCCTCCTTGATCTGGATAATGGACAGGGCTTCTGTTTGTAAATGTAAGCATGGACCGTTCAGCTCATCTTGTGTTCGTTTCCTGGTGATACCTATTGTGCTCCTAAGAATCCCCTGTATATTTCCCTCTTCCTTCCCATGACATCCTGAAGCCATGAAAACAGAGGACCCATCTAGGATGCTCCCAAAATCAGCCAGTAAGGTCACTGTACAGCACAGTGCAGAAGGGAGACACCAGCTGTGGGAATTGTGGGGCGGCATCTCACACAAAACTGCAAATCCACTGCTGGCTCTTGAAGCTAGTCATGTAGCGATTAATTCAGTCTTTATAAAGACAATGATAGGAGTAAGAAAAATATTATCAGGGAAAAATACTGAGCTACAATGACATAGTCTCGGCACGTGGGATACGTGGTCCTTTTCAGTCTGTAGAATTTCTGATGCCCTGATGTGCCTGACACCAATTAATACAGTTTAGAGTATTGAAATTGGAGTTAATTGGACCTTTGTGGGCATGAGAAAAAGTTCAGAGAACGGGGGTTTTGTCCATTATTTTAATTTTTCCGATGGCTCTGAAAATCGAGAGTGGCTTTTTGATGGGAGAGGAAGGGCTGAATTACCGTTTTCGTGGTATTTTAGTACAAAATTGGATACAGGGAGAACTGAAATCAGATGATATTTCCAACCCAGTCAAGCAGATCAAAATCTAATAGTTCAGAGAACCATCTAAACTTGTGGAATATCTTCTGAACCAATCCTCCAAACCTGGGAATTGTGCCAAAAAATGTTAACTGTCGTACCTTTTAAAAATAAAGGCTTTGATTTTTATTTATTAGGGCTGTGAATGCAGATAAGGTATTTCTGGGCCCAAGTGGTATATTGAGTGCAGAAGTGGCCATTTGTGAATGCATAGTATGTGTATTACTGGCATCTAGCTGTAAAAATCGGGTCCAAAATATCGAGCAGAAGGCTGTAAAATGTACACAACACCAACTCTTTGCACAAACGTTAGCTAATTAACTTGTCTTGTGGCTTTACTAACTGACATTTTGAGTCCACCCAGTCCAGTAAGGATTCGATCACTGCTTGTCCTGTATCTTTGGGAGCCTTTGTCAGGGCCGGCTCCAGAGTTTTGGCCGCCCCAAGCAGCCAAACCAAAAAAAAAAAAAAAAGCAGGAGTGAGGGACCGTCCGCCGAATTGCCGCCGAACAGCTGGACGTGCCGCCCCTCTCTGCAGTGGCCACCCCAAGCAGCTGCTTGGTAAGCTGGAGCCGGCCCTGGCCTTTGTGCTGTGCAGCAATGGCTCAATTCCCTGACACAAGTAGCCTGCCCACAAACATAAGGTCTCACCTTGGCTCTCACAGCCTAATTCCACTTTGCAGGGTGACACCAACAAACATACCTTCAGTCCAAAATATGTCCTTCCCAAATTCTTAATTACCAGATACTTGGACTATTCCCCTCTGGTTCATCACTCCCAAAGGTGTGAAATCAGCCCCCCAGTTAACAGCTCTGTTTGGTGTACACACTCCACACAGTTTGCACATCAGAGACTTGCTTGGAATAAAAATAAACAAAAAGTATATGAAATAGAAAACCCCCAGATTCAAAGATGAAATAGTAATGGGAAAGCAAACATATACAAGTTACATGGAAAATAAATGGAAAGACGCAACCTTGGGCTGCACATTTTCATATCAGATAAAATCCCTTTTCAAATAAGAGGTACCTATTGCTTTAAAACAGTTTCCCAGCTTATAGGAAGGATCCAGTGTTTGTGGACAACCTCCTGCCTTGAGACAACTGTCCCCCAAGTTCTGGATGATCTTCAATTCAAACCCCTTCCATTTGAAAAGGACTTGCCGTTTGTTTGTTTTTTAGTCACTATAGATATTCAAATTAGGGAAAACTCCCTCCTTTCTGTAGAATGGGGTTTTCCTTTCAGTTTCAAGTTGTTCCCATTTGCTTTGATGGTTCCCCATTGTTTTTTCCTGGGCTGGACAATGTCTAGGTCAGGGGGTGGGCAAACCTTTTGGCCCGAAGGCCACATCTGAGTGGGGAAATTGCATGCAGGGCCATGAATGTAAGGCTGGGGCAGAGGGTTGGGGTGCGGGAGAGAGTGTGGGTGTAGGAGGGGGTATGGTGTGCAGGAAGGGGCTCAAGGCAGGGGGTTGTGGTGCAGAAGGGATGCGGGGTGCGGCAGGGGTTTGAGGTGCAGGAGGGGTGCGGCAGGGGGTTGGGGTGCGGGCTCCAGCCTGATGCCCCTTACCTGGAGCAGCTCCAGGGTGGCAGCGGCACACACCGGGGCTAGGGCAGGCTGCTCTTGCCTGTTGGTACCTCCCCTGAAGCTACCATTGACCGCGGTTCCCCGTTCCCGGCCAATGGGAGCTGTGGTGGGCGGTGCCTGCAGGCAAGGGCAGCGCACAGAGCCCTCTGTCCCACTCCCTCAGGGGCCGCAGGGATGTGGTGCCGGCCGCTTCCGGGAGCAGCGCAGGGCCCGCAGCGCCACGGGGGTGGCAATCCCACAGGCCGGATGCAGCCCTTGGGGCGTATTTTGCCCACCCCTGGCCTAGGTGCTTGAAGCCAGTCTCATGGGTCTGGGGAAGTAGCTCCTCTCTGCCTGATTGCTTCACTGCCCTGTTGTGAGGTGATACTGAAGTATAGTTACAATTTTGTATATACACCCTCCTTCATAACCATAACCTGTACACATAGCTCAGAATGACTATTCAGTGCATTACAAGCTTTCATAAAAGATCTTACGTGATGCACTCTTACAGTAGAATAACAGAATGCAATCACTTGGTTTAACTGATTCTTTTTGCTGGGTTAAACCTTCTTTTGTCCCATTGGGGTGTCTGGAGTCTGATTATCACACGAACATGCCAGGAGATACTGTAAAGTGCTAAGTATAATTTTTTTCTCATTGTTACAGTATGTAAGTATGCTTGTCACAAGAAGTGCTGTCTTAAAACCACAACCAAGTGCTCCAAAAAGGTAAGACTTGGTCAATCCATTCATTCATTTAAATACCTTTTCTCTTCTGTGAGCATAGCTTTAATTAGTGATTTTAAGGAGGTGTTTACAGGTACAATAGTGGAATTATACTAGCTGGAAACTGGGTTGCATTCCTGTGCATGTGTGCCAACTGCAGAGGTGAGCTCACTCGTCAAGGAGGGTGCAGAGCTGAATGCTTTTTTGTACCGCCTGCCACTCCACTCATCTGCTCCAAGGCCTTAAATATTCTCGCCAGCAGGAGGAGCCTGCCTCATTTTACAGCATATATGGGATTTCAGAGTAGAGAAATGAGTAGATGTAATTTACAGCACATGTCACGGTGTATATAGTATCAGGTACTTAGTCAAGGCCAAGGGGATCTAGTATCACTTGTATTTCCTGACCTGTGGCGGTGGTTTTTCTTTTCCATTTTACATCTTGTTACATTTTTATAGCAATTAACTTGTGTTATCCTAGATACTCCAGCAGCCAGTGAAGTCCCCATAGTACCCACTTAATAAAACCTTGCATGTTCTCTTAGCTGTTATTTACCAGGCAGTCAGGATGTATAGACAACAGGGAATAAATTCAGCAGGTTATTAGAGATGCCAATGAACCATTAAACTATTATCTTTTCATTTTCTCCTGTGTTTATTGCACTCAGTAAGTAGCTGGTATGGCTCTTGGTAATGTATAAGGAGTATAGCATGTGCAAAGCTTAATCAGCTTCCAAGGTGTAAGTCCCAGAGGGCAACATAGTTCAACTTTTCCCTGTGTGTAACTAGAGATCCTCTTTGTTAAAGCTTGGAAGAACATTTGAATGTATTTACTTTAACATCATTTTTCAGCCATCCCCCACTCCCTACCCTGACAGTGCATGTACTGAATCTCTGCAGTGTATTTGAGGGAGCTGGATCCATGATGATAAACAAATAGCAGCCTGTGATACTCTGACAGGGATAAATGCATCTCTCTGGTGTTTCCAAGAGAATGGAGTTGCTTTACATGGTTAAGCATTTTGTATCCTTACAATCTCAGCCTGAACCTGTGTGTTTTATGCTAATATGAAGGAGAATTGATATCTTTGCTACATGCCACCTCCCTCCCCTTCTGCCCAGGAAAACGAAAAGTTGATTCTAATGCTGTTGTCAAGTATCAGGGGGTAGCCGTGTTAGTCTGTATCTACAGAAACAACAAAGAGTCTGGTGGCACCTTAAAGACTAACAGATTTATTTGGGCATAAGCTTTCGTGAGTAAAAACCTCACTTCTTCGGATGCATAGAGTGAAAGCTACAGATGCAGGCATTATATACAGACACATGGAGAGCAGGGAGTTACTTCACAAGTGGAGAACCAGTGTTGACAAGGCCAATTCAATCAGGGTGGATGTAGTCCACTCCCAATAATAGATGAGGAGGTGTCAATTCCAGGAGAGGAAAAGCTGCTTCTGTAGTGAGCCAGCCACTCCCAATCCCTATTCAAGCCCAGATTAATGGTGTTGAATTTGCAAATGAATTTTAGTTCTGCTGTTTCTCTTTGAAGTCTGTTTCTGAAGTTTTTTTGTTCAATGACAGTGACTTTTAAATCTGTGATAGAATGACCAGGGAGATTGAAGTGTTCACTTACTGGCTTGTGTATGTTACCATTCCTGATGTCCGATTTGTGTCCATTTATTCTTTTGCGGAGGGACTGTCCGGTTTGGCCAATGTACATGGCAGAGGGGCATTGCTGGCACATGATGGCATATATGACATTAGTGGATGTGCAGGTGAATGAGCCCCTGATGGTGTGGCTGATGTGGTTGGGTCCTCTGATGCTGTTGCCAGAGTAGATATGGGGACAGAGTAGGCAACGAGGTTTGCTACAGGGATAGGTTCCTGGGTTGGTGTTTCTGTGGTGTGGTGTGTAGTTGCTGGTGAGTATTTGCTTCAGGTTGGGGGGTTGTCTGTAAGCAAGGACTGGCCTGCCTCCCAAGGTCTGTGAGAGTGAGGGATCATTTTCCAGGATAGGTTGTAGGTCGTGGATAATGCGCTGGAGAGGTTTTAGCTGGGGGCTGTATGTGATGGCCAGTGGTGTTCTGTTATTGTCCTTGTTGGGCCTGTCCTGTAGTAGGTGATTTCTGGGTACCCGTCTTGCTCTGTCAATCTGTTTCCTCACTTCCCCAGGTGGGTATTGTAGTTTTACGAATGCTTGATAAAGATCTTGTAGGTGTTTGTCTCTGTCTGAGGGGTTGGAGCAAATTCGGTTGTATCTTAGGGCTTGGCTGTAGACAATGGATCGTATGATGTGTCTTGGATGGAAGCTGGAGGCATGTAGGTACGTATAGCGGTCAGTAGGTTTCCGGTATAGGGTGGTGTTTATGTGACCATCACTTATTTGTACTGTAGTGTCCAGGAAGTGGATCTCTTGTGTGGACTGGTCCAGGCTGAGGTTGATGGTGGGGTGGAAATTGTTGAAGTCCAGGTGGAATTCTTCAAGGGCCTCCTTTCCGTGGGTCCATATGATGAAGATGTCATCAATGTAGCGCAAGTAGAGGAGGGGCACTAGGGGACGAGAGCTGAGGAAGCGTTGTTCTAAGTCAGCCATAAAAATGTTGGCATACTGTGGGGCCATGCGGGTACCCATAGCAGTGCCACTGACTTGAAGGTATAAGTTGTCCCCAAATCTGAAGTGGTTGTGGGTGAGGACAAAGTCACAGAGCTCAGCCACCAGGCTTGCTGTGGCCTCATCAGGAATGGTAACATACACAAGCCAGTAAGTGAACACTTCAATCTCCCTGGTCATTCTATCACAGATTTAAAAGTCACTGTCATTGAACAAAAAAACTTCAGAAACAGACTTCAAAGAGAAACAGCAGAACTAAAATTCATTTGCAAATTCAACACCATTAATCTGGGCTTGAATAGGGATTGGGAGTGGCTGGCTCACTACAGAAGCAGCTTTTCCTCTCCTGGAATTGACACCTCCTCATCTATTATTGGGAGTGGACTACATCCACCCTGATTGAATTGGCCTTGTCAACACTGGTTCGCCACTTGTGAAGTAACTCCCTGCTCTCCATGTGTCTGTATATAATGCCTGCATCTGTAGCTTTCACTCTATGCATCCGAAGAAGTGAGGTTTTTACTCACGAAAGCTTATGCCCAAATAAATCTGTTAGTCTTTAAGGTGCCACCAGACTCTTTGTTGTTTCTAATGCTGTTGGTTCACCAAACCAGGCCTACTGCTTTGGCCACAATTCAGTGGCACTCAGCCAGAAATGCAGCGAGCAGGAAATGAAAGAATTCAGTCCAAGAAAACTCTGCTAAAATAAAATAACTACTTGGTGTGAATTCATTTCCTGAACTCTAGTGAAGTGACATTAATGTATTCGCCAAGTTCATCTTTAAAAATCTTGCTTGCTAATGCCCAGAAAAATTTGGAGTCTGAAAAATAAATACCAGTCCAAGGTACTGATCAGAAATGGTTAGATCATTTGCATTTGTTAATTTGTTTATGGATGGATGGATCCAGGCTGCTAAGGGTTAAATTTTCACAGTGCATCAGCTGAGAAGGTTGGTGCCATTTGGTATATTTTGAGAAGGTGCCCTTTATCCAAAAGGTAACAGCAGATTTCCTAGTTGTTTTTTAACTTTATGCAGAACCTGGTGACTTTTCATTTAGGCTTATGATGGAACTAATAGAGCATCAAGCTTATCTTAGCAGTGTATTTGCTTTGATGGACCTTGTAGTTTGCACTAATGCATTTTATGCCAATGTTGGCAGTTGAACACAGTGACAGCAAAAGTTAGAGTTTTTGTTATAGCACTTGATGTTAGCTATAGGAACAGCCCAATCCTGGCACTAAAAGATTAAGAGATGATAGTACAATAGCTTGTGAATTTTACACGAGATCAAAACCAGTTGCTGTCACCATTTCTTCCTGGTGTGTTCTTGCATGGAGGTCTATCCAGTGTGGAAACCTCCCCTGGACATTCCCCTCTTGTTGTTTTCATTTGTGCCATGGTAACAGTGAATGAGAAGAAGCAGACATGGAAGAGTGGCACTGGTCAGAGGTCTAACCAAGCCACACACCTACTTTCTCATTCATTGTTCTGGTTGGATCACTACCCATGCTGTGTTTGAACATACAGTCCATATGTTCAAAGCCTTCTAAGTGGATCTGTGCATTATTGTGTGAAAAGTTTTTCTCAGTCTTTTGACTTTATCCAACCAGAATCTCTCATTCAGGTTGAATGTGATCTAATTGTTTGCTGAATGTTGAGTCTCTAAAGTGCAGTTCTAGTCAGGAAAGTGACTCTGTAAAAATAGAGAATGTCAGCATCTTTTACTGATTCTCTTTCTCTCTTAATGGCTTCTAGGTCACACTTGCTCAAAACCATTTTTTAACTGTCAGCACTGTAAGTTCATCTAGGGATCTCAGAATCAAGCCCAAGTGTGTTCTCCTTCATGTATCATCACCAGGCAATTTCCTCAGTGAGGCATGAAGCAGACTAGAATATAGCTCACTGTTGCACAGCTGTGTTGGTTCTACAGTAAAAATGTCAGTACATGAAGCAAATAATGACTCGGAAGACCCAAGGAGAGTACCAATGGGCCATTTTACAGAGCCATTTTTCTGAGCACAGCCCCGTTGCAAGCCTTAACTATGAACATTTGCTGGTCTTTGTAGCAGTGTGCAGTGCTGCAGGCACAGCAGAGTGAACACAGGGATAGCTACAGTGACCAAGAAAGCCCATGGGAAAGATTGGATTTACAGGGCAGTGTACAGGCCTTTCCTCTCATCCCTTGTGCTCTGTTAGATTTACTAGATTAATTTGCAAATAATCCAGTTAACTTTGTTTAAAAATGTGAACTGCATCTTGAACGGCAGTCAAATTGCATTGCATACATTGAGAGGTTCAGTCCCAAGACATCCCTAAGTTTACTGCGCTGTGAGCAGCATTGCATTGAGACCTTTGAAAAGGAATTAAGAAATCAATCTCTTTCTCCACATCAGTATGATCCCGAGCTTTCGTCACGACAGTTTGGAGTTGAGCTCTCCCGACTGACCAATGAGGAGCGAGCGGTGCCACTGGTGGTGGAGAAGCTCATAAACTACATTGAAATGCATGGGTTGTACACCGAGGGCATTTACAGGAAGTCAGGCTCAACCAATAAGATAAAGGAGCTCCGACAGGGTCTTGACACAGGTAAGATGAAAAAGAGAATGTCTCAGAGGGGGAGTGAAAGGGACAGCCAAGAACCTCTGTGAAAAGAGAATTCATGTCATCTAAAGGGGGCCAAAGCAAAGGAACCCTTTTCCCTTCCCCCACCATAGACTCTGGCTTTTGGTACCATGAAAGTACAGACATTTCTCTAATACTAGCCTTCACCAAAAGTCTGCACTGTGTTAGAGCCCTCCCGTCTTGTGGAACTGTTTAATTCTTTCTTGTTTTATCCTCCTCTTGTGCACAAGTGTGCAAAAAATATCATAAAAAGAAATTGGGAGAAAAAGCTACGTTAGCCAGGCTTCGTATTTATCAACATCACCTAGACTTCCAAAGTGCTTTACAAATTCTGTCTAAAGACTTTCACCCCTGGAAAACTGGCTCCTTTCACTACAAGGGTTTTAACATGGTCATATTAAAAACCAGGTGCCAAGGTTGTGCTGTTGTGCACGGTGTGATCTGTGGTTGTTACAGTATTAATACCTGTTTTTCATATGACAGTAGTTAGTACTATGCAGTGTTGTTGTAGCTCTGCCCACTGTAGTAGGAAGAGAGCCTGAGACATAAGCCTGTGTATCAGAGGCCTGATATGAGGCCTGAAGGCTGGGCTAAAGTAGCGGTCAAAACTTTGCTGATATAAAACAAAATCAGGCTGTGAGCTAGAGGCAGGCCCTGCTCACAGAATCTGGCAAGAACAGGGCTGATATTGCATAAACACACATTCCTGAGTGCTAAGCACAAAACACACACACAAACACGTTCCAGAAGGGTGGTACCAGAACACCCCATACCAAGAATGGTACAAACACATTCCCCAAAGATAACAGGAACACACTGACCCCGCCTAAAGATACGGTCAGGATGACAATGTGATGGATAGAAATGTACAAGGTGGTGGGTGGTGACATCAGAGGATGTCAACTATCAGAGGAGCAATACGTAACTTGTTTGTATCTGTGTATAAAAATGTATCTCAGGGGCAGTGTCTTTATCTAGCCTAGGGAGGAACGGAAAGTCCCGCCGTTCACTGAGCTGGTCCATTGTTATGGGTATACATGTGTTAGTGCAGGATACTAGTACTGTGCTTCATCGACAATAACCCTGGCTGGGTGCTTTTGTACCTTAACGGATCTTGTGGTCATTGGGCGGTTCGCTTGAAGTCTGCCATGCCAGTTGTCTTTGCCGGGCTGGGGCGGCACACAGAGGGAACACACACACGCAGCTAAACATCTGACCACTCCCATGATAGTAGAGAGACGGTGAGTGAGGTAATAGCTTTTATTGGACTGACATCTATTGGCAAGAGACAAGCTTTTGAGCTACACAGAGCTCTTCCTCAGGACCTCTCTCACCCACAGAAGTTGGTCCAAGAACAGTGGTTAGGTAATAGCCAGTTCCAATACTGACATGAAAACACTGTCTTGTTTACTGGATCAAAACTGATCATTTGATTTTTCTTTGGTTTCTTTTCCACTCCCCCCACTCACTTGCCTCGGTGAACAGATATTGACAACGTGAATCTAGATGACTACAACATTCATGTCATTGCCAGTGTGTTCAAACAGTGGCTGAGAGATTTGCCCAATCCCCTCATGACCTTCGAACTCTACGAGGAATTTCTGCGAGCTATGGGTAAGGAAGGTCCATACAAATCCTATACAATCACACACAAAACCCAAGACGGGGAAGGTACAGTTAGCTGCAGGTACCAAACCCAGAACAAGCAGTCTTTTTTTACTTTAGTTTTATCATCACCATTGTCATGACAAGCAGCAAGCAAGTAGATTGTGTGCTTGTACGATTGTACAAGCACCAATTGTACAGAGTGTTTGAGTCCAAAAAGTCATTTTGATGATCTGTCATCTTTTATGACGTTACTGGCAACACAGTGCTGGAGCCTCTCCCACCTGCCTCCCTCTTAGAGCCTTTTCCAACTGCCAGGGTCTTTCCGTGCAGGGAAAGACTCCATCGGGGGTGATGACACTGCTAAAAATAGCAGTGTAGCCGGGAGGAACGACTTTGGCATTTAGAGAGCCGTGTAGGCGGTGCTTAATTTGTGCCAAGACTTGCCAGGGCTGAGCGGCACATCTGCTCCAGCAGCTCTCTGCTGCTGAAGCATTTCCTTGCAGCCTCCCCCTGCCAGAGCCTTTCACTGACATGTAGGTACGCACTGCAGCATGGACACAGCCTACTTTTCACTATGCCATGTAGCCACAGACAGCACTGTGACACAAACTAATCCCTTACACTGTTATAGTAGTCAAAGCCTTTGCCGTTCATAGCCCTGGTACCTCTGGGCTTGCCGTGTGAAAGTTTAAAAAAAAAAAAAAAAAAAAAAGCTTGAGCCCCGGCACCTCTTTCGTTAAAAATTAAGCAGTGGGTGTAGGGTATATCCCCACAGCCTTCATGCACGTCTTTACTCACCTAAGCAGTGCCTCGCCATCTACATTGCTATTTCTGCCCGTGCTAGGGTGGTGTGTAGCATATGATTTTGATGGTGAGCAGAGCAGAGTGTGCAGCATAGACGTGCCCCAGGAGATATCATTATTATTCACCTCCCAACTCTTTTGGAATCTCTTTAAAAGAAATCAGTGTCTTATGCTCATGTTTTTTGCATAGGATACTGCTATCTGAGGGACCTGCAAAGGGGGCCTGCTTGTATAGGCAGGGAGAGGAGGGAGTTGTCATCCCTGTCTCTGTGCACTGGCCTCCTGCACAGCTCCCCTGTACTGGGCCATTCACACTACCTTCACAAGTAAATATGGCAGAAGACACTATGGGGAAGTTGCCGTAATATGTGTAACTGTTTGTGCTCTCTCCAGGCCTGCAGGAGAGGAAGGAGACCATCCGAGGTGTGTACTCTGTCATTGATCAGCTCTCTCGCACCCACCTCAGTACCCTGGAACGCCTCATCTTTCACCTTGTGAGGTAATGGCAGACCACCGTATGGGATCGTCATACTGCAGCCACTCTTTCTCTTCTCCTTCCTCACTAGGGGCCTGATTCTGATACACTTACTCCCCATAAGTACCACCTTACTCCATGAATAGTTCCACTGGAACAAGGTACTGTTCTACATGAGTAAAAGTACTTGAACATGGGCCTATGTGATCCAAGTACTTTTGTAGGAAAAAAGGGGAGTGAAACTTCACAAGGGAATGCTTTAAATTCTGAAATGGCTTTAACGCTCTGGACCCAAGAGCTCTTTCTCCAGACAATGCTCTCATTGATAGCTAATGGCAATAATGTTCTTCTTTTTATATATAAGTTCCCTTTCGTAATAGCAACAAATGTTGTAGACTTGCTGAGAAGGCAACCACTGTAGGTCTCAGCTGGTTACAAACACATGGTTCCATACCATAGACCTAACCAGCTGAGACGTGCAGTAAGATTGCAGTGGATCACAGTACTGCCACATGTTGCATCCTTTAGTTTGAACATTGAGGGTCTAGGGATCATGTGTGATGCTTTTACATGAGCTTAGACAATATCTAGTTCAGGCTATAGTCACTGTGTTACAATCTGTGAAGTTTCCAGCCATCTACATGCATTTAGACACATCTGTGCTCTGTTTCTAAGGCATAGCTTAATGATGGCTAAGTGAGTTGCTTGCAACTGTAATAAACTTGCACTGTATTTAGTCCTTTTTGGAAAATAGGTTAAGTAGGTCAAAACAAAAGATTTCCTAGAGAACATCATGGCATGTTGCATGGTTCACTCAGTGTCCATTGTCTTACCTTTTTGCCCTTGTCTGGTATAATATTTACATCCTTGTAGAGCTATCTGTTGGTCTAGTTCCTTACCAGATACAACAAATTAAAGCTCTTCACTTCAAAGCTATATAATATTGTGGAAAATCTTCCCCTAGCAATGACCTCCAGATCTCATGTGCATATACAGCACTCCTCTCCCTGCCCTACTCTGAATTTGTATTTTGTTCTCTTTCCGTTTCTCTACAGGGGTATTTCCTGCCAGTGTTAGGTGAATTGGAGCAACCTTTAACCCTTGCTGTTTTTTTGTTTATCGTTTAGGATTGCTCTGCAGGAAGAGACCAATCGAATGTCAGCTAATGCCCTGGCCATTGTATTTGCTCCCTGTATTCTGCGCTGTCCTGACACAACTGACCCACTGCAGAGTGTTCAGGACATCAGTAAAACAACCACGTAAGAATACAGTATTACAACTTCTAGAGTAAATCCTTTAATGAGGTAATGTCAGTACAGTCAAATGATCCCTGAGTAATGCACTTTAATGTGCTCTAGAATGACAGCTACAAACACATCACTGGTTTGCAAATAAATCGCCTTAATGAAATACTGTCTATTCCATCAGTAACTAGCAGCTACTAAAGTTAAACCTTTTAAAAACTGCAGGACTGGATAACCTGCACCCAGGAGTTTTTAAAAAATGGGACAGTGAGCTCTCTCAGCCATTGATGTTGATATTTAACAAATCCTGGAGTAATGGGAAAGTTCCAGAGGACTGTACAAAAAGCTAATGTGCGAGTATCTAAAAAGGATTAACAGGATGATCTGGGTAACTATAGGCCAGTTAGCTCAATATCAGTCCCAGGCAAAATCACGGGAAAGCTGATGTGGAATGTAACCAGTAAAGAATTGAAGGATGGCAGTGTAATTAGTGCCAGTCAACACAGTTTTTTATGGAAAATAAGTCTTATCAAACATACTTGATATCGGTTATTGATTGGATGCCAGGTTTGGTTGGCAGAGGTAACCACGTTGATATCGTAGACTTAGATTCCAGTCGGGCATTTAATTTAGTACCACAGGTCATCCTGATTAAAGAATTAACACCATACAAATTCAGTGCAGCAAATATTAAATGGATTGAAAATTGGCTAACTGATATCTCCAAAGTAATTGTAAATAGGGAATCATCATCCAATGGGTGGGAAGGGTTTGTAATGGAGCCCCTCGGGGATGTTTTTGACTTCAGCTGGAGTTTTAAGAATAAACATGTTAGATTGTGAGAAGCTCAAATAATAGGGCACTGGGGGTTAGATAAGTACCTAGGATGGATAGTTGATGCAGGAATCATTTGATGATATTCTATGCAGGAGACCAGACTACATGAACATAATGGTCCTGCCTGGCCTTCAAATCTATGATTCTCTCTCCTAGAAGCAATTCTTCTGCCTACAGATGTGAAAATTACTTTGAATCACTCTTCTAAAGGTTCCTTGTAAGAAGATGTTTCTTTGTAACTTGACTCATATACACCGCCTTGTATCATTACTGCTCTAAAAGGATTTCTTCCAGAAAACAATACTGTTGGTATTAAACAAAATATCTGCCCGAGACACCTAATCATTGTCATTGCCATGCGACTGCCTGACCTGCTTGGATGCAAACAAGCACAAGTGTGTGTGTCTACAAATAGATATTGATAGCGCAGAAATGGCCATTCTTTCAGCCTTTCATTTGAACATGCTGTGCTTTCCTAACCTGGGTGGGTATTTTCCTTTCCAGGGGAAGGACCTGTTTCCCTGATGGAGCCCTTGGGGAGCCCTCCCTTTATTCCTCTAGTTTAGCTCTCCTGCCTACCACCATTTGGGGCATTTCAACCACACCATTCGTTTCCAGCCCACGAAGCAAGAGAATTGGAGCACACGTCCCTTCCCCTCTCTGCCATTGTAGGGCTCTAGTACTTAGGCGACATGGCCAGCTCAAACACAGCCAGAGTTTTATGCTCCCATTTTACCACTTTCTTTTTTCCTTTTTGCAGCTGTGTGGAGTTGATTGTCGTAGAGCAGATGAATAAATACAGGGCTCGTCTCAAGGACATCAACAGCCTGGAGTTTGCTGAGAACAAAGCAAAAAGCAGGCTGTCTTTGATCCGCAGATCAATGGTAAGATTTGGGATGGGGTTGAGCTGGTAGTATGTTCTGTTCCTGTGTCAGGAAAAAATGGAGCAGACCTTTCCTTTGTTTTAGGAGGACTGGTCTCTCCAGCCATGTTATTGATCATAACTTCCTTTTTTACATAAAATTCAGAGGAGAATCTCATGTCCGTGCAGCTATTATGTATTTGCATAGTTTATTCAGTGTGTCTGTTGTAACTGAGAAGAATGTGCATGGTACTAAATTGAAAGTCAGAGAATAATTTGGTACTGATAAGCCAGCCCCTTTCTTTCCTCTCCTTTTCACTCAGACTAATCTCCCCTGATCTTCTCCTGCCTATTTCAATCTCCCTAGCCTCTTACAGCTCCCAAAGCCTCATATCCAGGGCCAACAGAGAGACTGAACCTCAGCCCTGCACTTGGCTCCCTGCATTTCCCGAGCCACACATTTATACCAAAGGAGACGGGAATGGTGCCTGTCAAGAGTTCTAAAGGAAAGTGCCACAGAAACGTGGTCTCTGGATTTCACAGGCTCATTTGTACATTTTTGGGATATATTTTGCAAATTTGGGCTAATTTATCCTGTGTTAATCAACTCTTTGCTGGCTCTGTTTATGACTTCCTCACTCCTACACTAAAGTCCCCTAATCCCACAGTGGCCTGCTGTATGGTACTGCCCACTGTGTTAAAACCCTTCACTTGTTTCCCCCCCGCATAACGTCAGGGGGAATCCGGAGTGAAGCTGCCTTTAACCAAGCCCTTGCTTTGACTCCCTGTATGCAAGTCACTTCATTAGTACTGCCTTCAGCAGCGAGGACTGAACTGAGCTGACTATAAAGGGTCACTTTCTTTTTCCCCCACTGCCTTTCTGGGAGTTTGGAATACCAGCTCATTTGGCTTTCACACACCCAACTGGGTAGATGAATGAGAGGCAGAGTCTGGGAATTGAATCGACCTGTGTCCCCCTTTAGTGTAAGCCGAACAAGCAACAGGCTGTTCGTGTGCTGTGTTCTGCTTATAGAATGAGAAAGAATGACTGATTCATCACAGGACAGTCAACCCAGATCTGTGCTGCTGAAAGGAAGAGCAGGCTCTCCATTTATAAAGACTCAGTATCCTCCTGTGGCATGTCCTATCAGGAATTCTGCTTTGTGAATTGCAGCCAATGCTAAATCTGCTCCAAACAGGCGCTTCAACAGTTATTTTGCAAAGCTTGTGGCTCAGCTGTGCGTTGTTGCTGATGCCGCAGGGAGCTGACTCACTCATGACATTAAAAGACTCTAGAAGTTCTTTTAAGGGGGCAATGGCATGTGCACTCTAACCTTCTGCTTTCCTTTTCATGTCCTCTCTAATCCAGAAACCTGTACTAATTGCAGTTAGATTTATGAGCATAACCCGCAATTCAATCCCGGTATGTATTAATTGCATCGCACTCCATGACAGCTGCATCCCATCATTGTGTGTAACCCTCCGCTCATTCAAGCACCATGCCACAGGCCCTTGTTTGACTCTGCCCATTCATTCCTGTGCAGGACCCACCTCAGTGACTGACTTTTCATTTCTCTCTCAGTAGGGAGCACCCTAAGGTCCCCCTGTCCTGGAGGATGCGCTAGAGCACGAGTAGGAACTGATGCCCAGTGGTTGATGAAATAGCCCTCAGCAACTGCAGTTGGTTACTGCAATTCACTGGTCCGCTTCTCCAAAGGCTGCTCTTGTACTCTGTCTGTGTGCACTCTCCTAGTCACGCCACTGCTCCTGCATGCTGCTCTTTGGAGGGGTGATTTGACCTGGCAAATCACACAAACCTTCTCCGAGAGGGTGGAGGATCAGCACTAACAAATGAAAATAGCTGGGGGAATCCTCATCACTTAGCCAACAGAGGCCTCTGTTTGCTGCAGAGTTCTCTCCTGAGTCTCTAATTAACCCTGCTTTGTCAGCTTTGTCATTCTTGTCCTTTCTATTGTGTTCCTCGTTCCATTCATTTTCTCTTTACCTCTAGTTCTGTTCTTTTCTTCCCTCCCCTCTGTTTTCATCCAAGCCCTTCTTTTTCCTTCTCTTTCCTCCCTCACACCTCTTTCTTTACTCATGTGTGTCTGTTTATACACAGTACCCCTCCGCGTTGTTCCAGCTGCTTCAGTTCTGCCATCATTTCGTACCACAGTGGATGGATGCCCCCCAGATGCCTGTCCCAGCTAATGCAGCATGGCTAAAGCAGGGTAGTGCAGCGCTAGGAGCAATCTAGGAGAACTGAGCAGGAAAAGAGGCCCCACTTTTCCTCTCGCCCCTCCCTACACCTGAAGCCAAATGCACCGTGATGTTCAGACCTTGGCACTTCCAACCTTCAGCTTTTAATTTATGGATCCAATTGATGGATCTTTTATTTTTTCCTCACTCCTGCTACAGTCTGTAGCGCATCAGAAGCAGCTACTTCCTGCCTCTTGCTTGGCAGGATGGTCACGTTGTGATGGATGAGGAGAGCAGTCTTTGCAACAGTACTTTAACGTGAAAGACAATACACCTGTTTACTCACAGCCACAGTATCTCCTTGCCCTTTTACATACTTAGCAGTGCCAAGCATTTGGGGACTGATTAGAAGATCAGAATCTGAGCTATGCTGCCATTAATTTCTTGTGTTGGTCGATGTATTCTGCAGTTCCTTCATTCATGTTCGTGTCTGTGCTGCAGCATTCTCATTAAGGGTCTGTCTGTAGGAGCCTGTAGTGCTATCCATCTTTAAAACACACACACATTAAAGAGCAGCTGTGTCCTTTGCCTTTCTCAGATGGGTCCAGCAAAGTGCTAGATTGATTCAGGTGAATAACAGAGGCATTAACCCAAGGCACACTTATGTTGACTACAAAGCTTTTAGCTTTTGACTTTTTCCATCAGTAGCATTAATGTACATGATATAGTTAAAGTAACTTTTACCCTAGAGAATCTCTTCCAGAAAGGCATCCCACTCTTGTTTTGAAGACATCAAATGCTGGAGAATTTACCACATCCCTCGGTAGTTTGTTCCAATGGTTAATCACCCTCACTGTTTTAAAAAAAAAAAATGCCTTGTGGCATGGATGGAATATGGGTCAAGGGTGACTACTGGGACTGTTTCTACCTTTGCAAATGGGGACAGGTGGTGATTCTTTGTCTTCAGAATTGAAGTGATATGATGCCCTGATGGTAGTTGAGCCTCTCCTGGAGGCTAACCTTGGAACAGCATTGGCCCCAACCATAGAGCAGGTTGCTCTGCTGCTAGAGAATATCATAGAATCATGGAAATGTAGGGCTAGATGGAACTTTAAGAGGTCATCTCCCCACACTGAGACAGGACCAAGTAAACCTAGACTATCCCTGACCGATGTTTGTCCAAACTGTTCTTAAGAACCCCCAATTTCAGGGATTCCACAACCTCCCTAGCTAACCTGTGCCAGTGCTCAGCCATCCTTAAAGTTGTAAAGTTTTTCTAATATCTTACCTCAATCTCCCTTGCTGCTGACTAAGCCAATAACTTCTTGTCCAAGACCCAGTGAACATGGAGAACAATTGATCACCATCTCATTATAACAACCAAGACTGTTATCTCCCCTCTCAGCCTTCTTCTCTGTAGACTAAACATGCCCAACCTTTCATCACAGGTCATGTTTTCTAAACCTCTCATCGTTTTTCTAGCTCTCTGGAATCTCTCCAATTTGCCCATATGTTTCCTAAAGTGTGGTCCCCAGAACTGGACACAGTACTCCAGATGAGGCCTCACCAGTGATGAGTAGATTGGAATAGTCACTTCCCATGTCTTAGAAATGACAAATACAACAAAATGCCCCAATCTGACATCCAACTCAAAAGTGAAGGGGGGGAATAAAAAAGAGTCTGCAAAATCCTATCTGGATCTGCTCACTCTATCCCCAAAATACATGATGAGCAGCAGAAAGTGCAGTGTGTAGGGAAAGGCCCTGGGTTTGTAATTGGAGCACCAGATTCTGTAGATTCAGGAATCATTAAGTGGGACAAAGCAGTATCTGAAGTTCTAGCAGTACAATTTGTATTGACATGAATGAGATTTGGACAACTCAAAGCCTGTGCAGTGCTTAGGAAAAAAAATACCTCTCCCCACATTCTCGTTCAAAACAGTGGTTTTTTGCTTTCAGAGCATAAGGGAGGAACCATTACAAAGAGACTTAGAGCAAAATCTGTTTAGTTTATCAAGAAGATCAATAGGTGATTTGATTGTATAATTATATTTATGGGGAGACAATCCCCGGAATTGAAGGGCTCTTTAATCTAGCAGAGAAAGGCAGAACAAGAAACAATGACCAGAAGCTGAAGTCAAACAAATTAAAATGAGAAATAAGGCATATTTTTGCTAACAGTAAGAGTGATTAACCATTAGAACAAACTACCAAGGGATGTGTTAAATTCTCCAGCATTTGATGTCTTCAAACCAAGACTAGGTTGTCTTTCTGGAAGAGATGCTCTAGCGAAACACATGTTACTGGACTCAATACAGAGATAAGTGGGTGAAATGTAGTGTCTTGTTTTATACAGAAGGTCAGACTTAATGATCCCTTCTGCCCTAAAACTCTATGAATCCGAAGAGTAAAATGCAAAGTGTTTCTCATAATGGTAAAAGTTCCCATATTCACATGGAACTGAGAGGAGATTAGTCTCTTCATTGTGTCTTATGTCCAAAGAAACCTGTTATTTCTCTGTCCCCATGAGGCAAACCGAGGCATCTGGTACTAGGAAAGGAAAAATATAGCCCAGCTCTACATACAATATCTTTGTTACTCTTTTTTCCTCATTCCTTTTCAATGGATTGGGGTTCCAGTCCTGGTAGGGAAAGAAACCACTGGCTCACATGAGTCATGCATGCAAAACTGCAGCATCTTCAGTTTATGGGGTGTGAAGATTGACACAGTAATTCCCACACTAATGGAAGACACCAAACATACCATAGTAACATTTATGATCCCATAGGAATTAACAGAACATTGCAGTTAATGTTCTAATATTGAAAGTGGGGGTATTTGTATACTGGGCTGCTGATCAAGTAGTAGTTAATATAATGAGCCAGCAGCTGTAATGTGAGTTACAGTGCACTGAGTGAGTCTGTGAAGATCTGAAGATACTGAGCTTACTCACTAGGTTGGGCTTTCCAATGATTTGTTGATTAAGTTGATTTAGGAATACAGGTCTCATTGCAAATCCATAGGACTTTGAATTTGACTTCTGCTCTGAAGTCTCTTACCTACTTTTGAAAATTCCTCCCAAAAATTACAGCAAGGAAGAATCATCTTACATAACTAGCTGGCAGATTTCAAACTATTATAAGTTGAAATAATAGCGCCTCTGCTTACTTCATATCAGAATAGTTACCCAGTCGGCTGGAGTTGTACACTGCTTGATCAGCAGTCTAGTAGTTATTCATAGCTCTGAAGGATGCTTAGAGATTTTCTCTTGAACAAGTATCAGGGGGTAGCCGTGTTAGTCCGTATCTACAAAAACAACAAGGAGTCTGGTGGCACCTTAAAGACTAACAGATTTATTTGGGCATAAGCTTTCATGGGTAAAAACCTCACTTCTTCGGATGCATAGAGTGAAAGTTACAGATGCAGGCATTATATACAGACACATGGAGAGCAGGGAGTTACTTCACAAGTGGAGAACCAGTGTTGACAAGGCCAATTCAATCAGGGTGGATGTAGTCCACTCCCAATAATAGATGAGGAGGTGTCAATTCCAGGAGAGGAAAAGCTGCTTCTGTAGTGAGCCAGCCACTCCCAGTCCCTATTCAAGCCCAGATTAATGGTGTTGAATTTGCAAATGAATTTTAGTTCTGCTGTTTCTCTTTGAAGTCTGTTTCTGAAGTTTTTTTGTTCAATGATAGTGACTTTTAAATCTGTAATAGAATGACCAGGGAGATTGAAGTGTTCACTTACTGGCTTATGTATGTTACCATTCCTGATGTCCGATTTGTGTCCATTTATTCTTTTGCGGAGGGACTGTCCCGTTTGGCCAATGTACATGGCAGAGGGACATTGCTGGCACATGATGGCATATATGACATTAGAGGATGTGCAGGTGAATGAGCCCCTGATGGTGTGGCTGATGTGGTTGGGTCCTCTGATGCTGTTGCCAGAGTAGATATGGGGACAGAGTAGGCAACGAGGTTTGCTACAGGGATAGGTTCCTGGGTTGGTGTTTCTGTGGTGTGGTGTGTAGTTGCTGGTGAGTATTTGCTTCAGGTTGGGGGGTTGTCTGTAAGCGAGGACCGGCCTGCCTCCCAAGGTCTGTGAGAGTGAGGGATCATTTTCCAGGATAGGTTGTAGATCGTGGATAATGCGCTGGAGAGGTTTTAGCTGGGGGCTGTATGTGATGGCCAGTGGTGTTCTGTTATTGTCCTTGTTGGGCCTGTCCTGCAGTAAGTGATTTCTGGGTACCCGTCTTGCTCTGTCAATCTGTTTCCTCACTTCCCCAGGTGGGTATTGTAGTTTTACGAATGCATGATAAAGATCTTGTAGGTGTTTGTCTCTGTCTGAGGGGTTGGAGCAAATTCGGTTGTATCTTAGGGCTTGGCTGTAGACAATGGATCGTGTGATGTGTCTTGGATGGAAGCTGGAGGCATGTAGGTACGTATAGCGGTCAGTAGGTTTCCGGTATAGGGTGGTGTTTATGTGACCATCAATTATTTGTACTGTAGTGTCCAGGAAGTGGATCTCTTGTGTGGACTGGTCCAGGCTGAAGTTGATGGTGGGGTGGAAATTGTTGAAGTCCAGGTGGAATTCTTCAAGGGCCTCCTTTCCGTGGGTCCATATGATGAAGATGTCATCAATATAGCGCAAGTAGAGGATGGGCATTAGGGGACGAGAGCTGAGGAAGCGTTGTTCTAAGTCAGCCATAAAAATGTTGGCATACTGTGGGGCCATGCGAGTACCCATAGCAGTGCCACTGACTTGAAGGTATAAGTTGTCCCCAAATCTGAAGTGGTTGTGGGTGAGGACAAAGTCACAAAGCTCAGCCACCAGGCTTGCTGTGGCCTCATCAGGGATACTGTTCCTGACAGCTTGTAGTCCATCCTCATGTGGAATATTGGTATAAAGTGCTTCTACATCCATGGTGGCCAGGATGGTGTTTTCAGGAAGAACATCAATGCATTGTAGTTTCCTTAGGAAGTCGGTGGTGTCTCGAAGATAGCTGGGAGTGCTGGTAGCATAGGGTCTGAGGAGAGAGTCCAAATAGCCAGATAATCCTGCTGTCAGAGTGCCAATGCCTGAGATGATGGGGCGTCCAGGGTTTCCGGGTTTATGGATCTTGGGTAGCAGATAGAATACCCCTGGTCGGGGTTCTGCGGGTGTGTCCATGTAGATTTGTTCCCGTACTGTAGCTGGGAGTTTCTTGAGCAGATGGTGTAGTTTCTTTTGGTATTCCTCAGTGGGATCAGAGGATAGTGGCCTGTAGAATGTGGTCTTGGAGAGTTGCCTGGCAGCCTCCTGTTCATAATCTGACCTGTTCATTATGACTACAGCACCTCCTTTGTCAGCCCCTTTGATGATAATGTCAGAGTTGTTTCTGAGGCTGTGGATGGCATTGCGTTCTGTACGGCTGAGGTTATGGGACAAGTGATGTTGTTTGTCCACAATTTCAGCCTGTGCACGTCTGCGGAAACACTCTATGTAGAGGTCCAGTCTGTCATTTCGACCGTCAGGAGGAGTCCACGCAGAGTTCTTCTTCTTGTAGTGTTGGTAGGAGGGTTCCTGTGGGTCAGTGCACTGTTCAGTGGTGCGTTGAAAATATTCCTTGAGTCGGAGACGACGAAAGTAGGCTTCCAGATCACCGCAGAACTGTATCATGTTCGTGGGGATGGTGGGACAGAAAGAGAGTCCCCGAGATAGGACAGATTCTTCTGCTGGGCTAAGTGTGTGGTTGGAAAGATTGACAATGTTGTTAGATGAGTTGAGGGTACCATTGTTATAGCCCCCAGTGGCAGGTATTAGTTTAGATAGCTTACTGTCCTTTTTCCTCTGTAGAGAAGTGAAGTGTGCATTGTAAATGGCTTGTCTCATTTTTGTAAAGTCCAGCCACGTGGAAGTGCTCTGCCATCTTTCCCCTTACCTTATTTCACACAGTGGCACCTCTGCCTCCTCATTCCCTTTTCCTGATGTAAGGAGCTAGTGTGTGCTTTAACTGGCCTCTCTGCTTATTTTAATATTGGACCTCTCATTTCCACAGACAGTGCGAGGACTAAAAGTACAGCCATGGTTTTGTAGCTGGCTTTTGCACTTAGCATCATTTGAGATCCCTAGTGTTTGTTGTGTACGGAGAGCAACTCCCCAGCGCGCTAAGCTGAATGTTCGCAGTGGATAGTGTTATCCATATCGTTTTGTGTGCATAGTGGGATTGTTTTTCGCAAAGAATGGGATGGTTTAGGACTGTGCATGCCAACGTTTTGTGTACAATGTTCAGGATGTTCTCACCCCGAGCCAGCATTGTGATTTGGCAGACTGAAGGCTTCCCGTCTTACAGCCTGGGCTTGTAAAAATACATTCTGTTCTCTTTGACTTTGGAAGTCCGATGTGCATGTCACTAAAAAGTTTCATCTGTCCTTTTCTGAACACACAAAACATTTATGTCCCCCCAGCCAGCCTGCTGTGAGCTTTGAGATGTCCTTGATTGTCATGCATTGTAACTGGTGTTGTGGACTGTGTACATGTGCTAAGCACTTGTTGCTGAAGTTGTTTCCTCCATTCTTGGTACTGGAGATAAAGGGGGGAAGAACACTGTCAGTCTAAAATGTACCATGACATGCCTGCAAGGTTTGGTGATAGTGGCATGAAGTTTGTTGATTTGGGTTTTTACCTGCAGGGCAAAGGACGTCTAAGGCGTGGAACTTTCCCCAGTCCAACATCTCCTGTTTCAGTGCGATTACCCTCCGTGTCTGATGTTTCTGAAGAGACCATGAGTAGTGAGGAGGCAATGGAGATGGATGTCACAGATCAGCAGCAGGCAGCTATGCAGCAAGAGGAGAGGGTGCTGACTGAGCAGATCGAGAGCTTGCAGAAGGAAAAGTGAGTCACAGGGAATGGAGGGGTGGAAGGGCTCAGTGCTCCAGAGGTGGACAATTAATGTTGGGAATCTGGAATCTTAAATTCAGATCCTCTTAGAGCCACAGGTGAACACAAATTTGGTCCCACTCTGATACCTGTTGAAAAATGTTCTCCACTTCACAACATTTTGTACGATTAGCAATGTCTGCACATCAGGGTGAGGTGCATCAGCAATACTATGAAGGGTACCCAAAACTGAAGGCAAGTCGTGTTGCAGGTCGGGATTGAGGTGCATTTGTGCTGAAGGATAGGGGTGCATTTGCGCGGAATTGCAGGTCAAGATTGAGGCACATTGCCAGAAAAAGAGTTTTAGAACTGGTATGGAATAGAGACTACATGGATGTCAGTTAGCAATGGGGAAAGGTGATGTGTCCATGCTGATCATTAGAAGATCAGCGGTGGTTCCTTTCGTTGAATGTGAAGTATTGTTGAACTGACTGGAATTGGCAGTGTAGCCCTTGGTTTCATTCCTTTCTATGCAGGAGAAGCCAGAGGCTAATGCTAAGTAAATGCTCTTCTTCCTGAAGAGCCCTGACATACACTTCCGTCAGGACTCCATCCGGTCACCCTTCCTGCCCAGTGTGTGTGGGGAGCCACTAGGGGAGATGGTGAAACATTCTGAGCTGCGGCGACCTCAGTCTGATTCCTTCTCCTCTAATGGAGATTCTACAACCTTGTTACCGCGGCTGTCTGACTGATCTGGATCTGGGTGAAAGACAGCCCAGATGCAGTGGGAGAGATGCTAGCTGGCAGGCAGCAGCACTCAGAGTAATGATCATAGACTTTGTCTGCATCAGCTGTTGAGGGTGTACAGCCCTTCCCCCTTGCTAACTTGGCTCTCCAGCCTTGGGGCCTTGTTAGATTCTGGCCAGGAGTCTGAGATTGATCTTCTCTAATGTGGACCTTGCAGGGCTCATCCTTGCCTTTGTCACCCCCAAGCCAGACTGCTGTGATGCCATTTTGTTCGCCTCAACAATGGTGCAGTTCAAGGTGCTGGTGATGACCATTAAAGTGCTGGTCTGGGGACGGGATGGCTGAGAAGCTGCCCCTTGACAGACGTCCAGCCACAGCACTTGGATTAGCTGGGATGTTCTTGCTGATGGTTCCTCTAGTGGAAGCCTCCATGACCACTGGTGGACTAATTCCAGTGTAGACTCCAGCTCTGACACTTGCACTTTCCTCCCACTGTGATACCCCAATATCTGTGTTTGGTTCTGAACTTTGTTTGTTGTTGTTCTGTTCCTGACACTGTGTTTTCACAGCCTCCCTCGAGCTCTCCAGCCAGTGCCCTTCTGGGTCTCCCTGCTTACACAGCACTGGTTTACTTCCTCTCCACCTTTGTCCTGGTTCACCATCTAGGGTTCTTTTCTGCAGGGAGGAGCTGACTTTTGAGATGCTTGCACTGGAGCCCCGAGCCTCTGATGACGAAACCCTTGAGTCTGAAGCTTCCATTGGCACTGCGGATAGCTCTGAAAATTTGAACTTTGACTCTGAAGGGGCTATCTCTGATCGATCGGGTAATCACAGTCCTCTTCTGACAGGTTTTCTTACTAGACTGATTCAGTGCAGCAAAACTGGGCCTACTGATACATGCAACAGCATCGGCACTTCAAGCTTTAGACTGGTTTAGACTTCCCCCCCTTTCTTCCCAGTCTGTGCTGCAGCGGCACTGTGTGTCCTACTCATGCGTGTGCAAACTCTGTCCCACAACCCAGCTGAGACTCCTCCAGTCCCAAATCATAGAATTGTGAGCAGCCTAATCCTAGAGTGGGCTAAAGCATTTGCTTGGGAGGTGGCATTCCCTGCCTGGGATACCCTCCATCTTCACCCCAGAGGGAGCATAGTCTGTTGATTAAAACACAGGCCTGAGAGACCTAGCTTTGCTACTGACTTGTGAATGGACTTCAGCAAATCATGTAATCATTTTGTGCCTGAAATCATGTCAGACCCCTGGTTGTCCCAGACACTGTGGGTAACCATTTCACATGTTAACCTGTAGGCACCATGGGTTGGTCACTTCTCTTTTCCAGTTTAATTACATATGTTCCCCCTGACATGCCCAGCAAATTCACTCTCAGATAGTAAGAGTTACATGGAAATGCATAGCTGTATATGCAGCCTTGTGTGTATCTGTTCTCATTCCCCTCCCCTCTCTTTCTATCAGAGAGAAGTTTAGCACTTAGTTCGCTGAGGCCTGTCAAGATTGAATCCACGAGCAGGTCGCGAAGGCACCTGAGGAAGCAGCAAGACTCTCTGGACTCAGTGGATTCTTCGGTTTCTTCTCCGTCTTCATCCTCCTCGTCCTGCTTACCTCATGTGACTAGGAAACGATTCCAAATGTACTCCAAGTCACCCTTCTATCGAGCAGTTGCTCCTGGCAATATCACTGAGCAGAGGTTGGGACTTGAAGGGTTACCAGGGCAGCTTAGGGGTCTGGATGACAGGCCCCAGTTCACCAGCAGAGGGACGTTCAGCCCTGAGAAAGGCAAACAGAAGCTGAAGAATGTGAAAAACTCACCCCAGAAAACCAAAGAGCTCCCAGAGGGGGCAGCTGGGGCAGGCCGGAAAAGAAACACTGAAGCAGACTGCAGCAGCACCCAGCAGCTGGTGCTTTTTGGGAACAATGAGTTTATGGTGTGAACCAGTTGCCCCAAATCTCATCATTGTTGCAGACAAGTGATAGCATCTCACCTTTGGTATCTTCCCCCCCATCATCACCGCCACCATTGTAGAGTTGCTGCCAGCTGCCCATGCAAAGCATTTATTCACTAATTGCTTGGGCTTCCAACCTTGCATTGCCAGTGCTACAGGGAGCAGGAGACTAACTCTTAACAAAAGCCTGTTGGGGACAGTTTCAGCAGTGGCCTTAGCTCTTTTTAATATTTTGGAACTCAAAACCTGCCAGGTTTTTCTGACTGGGGACTCAGAACAAAAGAAAATAAATTGGGGGAAGAATTGCTGGTGAGCTCTCTTTTACTTCCCATCAGCCCCTGGCTTTCTCTTTCTGAGCAGAGGAAATGGGGAGAGGGAAAATCAAGCCACCAGGTAACGCCAACAGGATCTTGGAGTTTGGGGAGCTGGTCCACGCGTGTCTTGACCTTGATGTGAAAGCTGCAGACTGTGTGTTTGTGCTGGGATGAAGCATAAACTCCTCCTTACAAGGAACCACAGCAAAGAGTAGACCAAGCCCTTTGTTCAGAGCTATTTATAATGCACTCCATGTTGTTGTCAGGTGATAATAAAAAGCTATCATTTCCATTCAAACAATCAGAGCATGTCTCAAAACTCCCACCACACAGACCTGCAATGAAAAGAGAGTGATTTTTATTTTTGTTGTTGTTGATGTCAGGAAAACTAATGCCAGTTTGACTCCTGGTTAGTTCAAGCCAAATACTTGTGCCGAATTTTCAATAGCCATAACTAATCCTGTGATCGAGGCACAAAGAAGCATTTCTAAAAAACAAAGGAACCTTTAGAAATATAAACCTAAAATATTTACAGCCACATCACAACCCTGCAGTGCTGCCTACTTGTATACACTGACCCAAGTGAACAATGGTTAACAGTTCCAGTGAAGGACAGGAACTTCTCAGCCAAGCAGCAACTTCATGCAGACAAAACAGCACTATTTTAATTGCATTGTTAAATCAAAAGGAAATGCATGGAAAAGTGTTAAGGAAATTTTCCCAGAGTAATCTGTTTTTAAAATGTGACCTAACCAACTTTCTCCCCTTTTCTCAGATCATCAGTATTAAAAGCAAAAAGAAAAAAATCAAGGACTACTTTTTGTTAATATCCTGGTTACTGAAGTTCACTGTATATATATTTTAAAGGTTTTTATTTTCCCCCTACATGGAATGTTTTTGCCAGGAAAAGAAAGGGAGAAGTGAGGGAAGGTAGAATTAGCCCCTAAGATTATTGCAGGGAAAGAAATGGCACCATTTTTCACCATAGTGCATCACCATTCACCATGTCTCAGCTCACTGAACATTTGTGAGATTAGCAACCTGCCTAAACTGCTTAGAACATGTGAGAAGCTGATGCATGTGCACCTCTCGCTGTAAATGTGACACCTTCGTCAAGGCAAGTATGTGACAAATGTTTGTTTAAAAAGTTCTCACTAGATCTCTTTAGAGTAAGACGAGCAGTGTCATTCTGTCAGATCAAGGCTAGATTTGTCATTCATGATGTCATCCTGTGACTTGCCACCAGCACAGATGTTGCTGTAACACTTTTAAAAAAACAGATTTGTAGGAATCTAATTAGTAAGCTTAGAGGCAGTAGTCCAGGAGGTCACTTAGTGACTTGGAACTTTATGGGGATGTCCCTACGTGTTAGTCTGCATCCACGGTCACATGGATGAAGACCAGCAATCCCAGAGCATCATTCAGAGAAATTACAGATGCCAGTCCATTTCCCTAAGCAGCCAGGAATTTGCTGATGCTGAGAGGAGGAGTTGATTAGAAGGGGCTTCAGGACCCGAGTTAGAACAATTAGCTGAATAAATGCTGGATTGGACCTGCAAGTTAACCTGCTAGTTCTGTACTGGGTAATGTTCTGAAGCCAAATGTGGTTCTAACCTTGATCCTCCTAATCAGAAATCTAGAACAGCAGTGTCAGAATAGCAGCACTGGTTTGTGTACCTGACCCCTCTCTCTCTAGCAACCAAAAGTAACGGGAAAAGACATTTGCATTTCATAATATTGCTGGGTAATGGTTGTTATTTTACCTCCATAATATGGAACTAGAAGTATCATGCAACTCCCAGTAACCCCTTCCCTTGCCTCCCTTCAGTAGCATTCCAGTACAGAACCAAGTCCGCATCCTGGCTTCACAACAGTATATCTCAGTTCAGAAAGGCCCTTCCTGAACTTGCAGCTGTTGTGGACAATGGGACACCTGGTTTTGTACATGGGTGAGCACCCTGGGGATGAGTCAATTTGCTGGAGTGGCCTATAATAATAGTAGGTTTAATGATTCCTTCCTCTCGGACTTCACTGGTGGGGGAGCAATACTTTGGCATGTTCCTCGGCTGGTTGAACCTGCATTTCTTTAAAGGGATTTTTTTATTTATTTATTATTATTATTATTTTTTTTTGGCAGTGAAAAAAATGTAATTTAGGCCACTTTTACCAGAGTGGCGATGACATGGAGCAGGGACAGGGATTTACAGTTCCTGCTTTGACCTCCGTGGATTTAATTATGCCAAACTCTTTAGTTCTAAAGTTGCTAATTTAATAGGTCTCTAGCCGTTTTACAGATGAACCAAGAAATCCCTGGCAAGGTGGGTGGTGGTTATGAAGGTGGAAAGTAACTAAGGAAACGCTCCAGGGCACCCAAACCCTTCAGAAGCCAATCATAAGATTACCCAAAAAATGTATATGAAGTGGATAGAATAGGCTGTTGTTTCAACTGGAATTAAATGAACTGATGCCATGCAGACTAATAAATTTTTAACTTTAAAAATAAAGTTTTAAACATGAATACAGACCAGCTAACTACAGATTTTGCAACTAGAACTTAGTTAACCATTCTGATGGTGCACAAGCCAGAAGAGATTTCAGTGCATACAACCTTAGAGTGGGTTGGCTCTGCACAGCTTGTAGTCTAAAGGAGTCAAAACTTATATTTAGTCAGTAGAGTCAGAGGAGACTGAATACTCGCAGAGAGCAGATTTGTTGAGGAAGGATGTGCCGTTTTTACATAGCCTTTGTTTAAAAAAACCCATAACTGCATTTCAAGATCAGAAAAGTCACTCTGTAAAAATCTCCTCTTAGTGGATTCATATTGTTCTTTCAGTGATTTTCATATGGGAATTTGCTGTGTTTAAAAGTCCAAGCACAAAGCTGTCGAACTGCCAGCACAGTGGATTCAACCTGTTATTTCAAAATCAGGCTGTGTTCTTTGTGCTTCACACTGTGTATCATCTCCCATGTGGAATCAGAATGCTGCTGGCACTTTTGCTGCCTTCAGGCAGAATAGGACACAGCTTGCTTTTCTTAAGCTGTACTGGGTTCTGCAAGACTGATTCAGAGCATACTTTATGAAGGAGCCACTTTTGCAGAGTTACTTTTGGGATCATCATCTGATAGAGAGAGAATCCCTATTCTGATGGCTCTGCAGATGGAATCGTTAGAAATAGGACAGGGCTCAGTTTTCAGCAGGGATTATTCCTACTTACCTTCTTCTGAAGGTTTTTGCTCCCATTGACTTGCGGATTCCTCAATAATGTTGATTATTGAACTACAAATTTCTGCAGAAGCAACGGGTCAGGATGGGGAGGGACATCATGAAGTTTTCACAAAAGGGGGTCCAGGTTGCTGTCCCCTGCAGTGTTGTACTTAATATTGCCATGCAAGGAATTAAGTTTGGGATCCCCCCACAGTGTCCACACCTGCAGAAGCAGCATGCATCTGCCCATATATGATAGCAGAGGCTGCAAGTCATACCGCTGTTACAGCCTTTTCAGTTGGGTCGAGTGGAGGATACACAAGGAGCTATGGATAGCTGCCTCCACTCAAGGGGTGAGATTTAACATTAGCTGAAGACTGTTAATACTGGAAAAGGATCAGGGGATCCAACATTGATTTATTAAGCCCTGCTTAGTTTAGATTAAGGAACGGTCTGTCTGTCCTTCCCTCCTGCGCGCCTATGCCCCCCCCCCCCCCATGGTGTTGGTGAAGAGGAATTACATAAGCACTTGTAATTAAGATGTTAAGCACCAAACAGTCTGAACACAGCTTCCCATTAGAAATCAGATGTGTATGGTTCAAAAGGTGATATACACACAGGAAGCCCTGAATGAAAACATGGCTTTCGACACGCCCGCCTCTGCTGTTCTCAGGGTTTCTGACCCTCCACAACGAATCCACTTCTGCAACAGTAACTCTAGGCTTCAGATACACTCCAGGGTGTCCTAGCTTTCCTTTCTTCCAATCCAAGAGCATTCTTTTCAGCCAGAACCCTCCCACCCACCACTTTCCTTTTATCTTGTCTTGAAGTGGGGAGGGGGAGACAGTGAAAAGGTTCTAGTGGGTCCAGACTGTGTGTTCTGTTTTTGTCGTTGTTTAATTATTATTTTGAACACAGGCACGGGATAGACCAATTCTTTGTTTCGTTCCCCGTCCACGTTTAAGCCTGATGCCTGTCTTCCAGGCCTGTCATGCAGTAGGTAAGCGGTAGGTTCTCCAATATGATACACTCCTTGTACCAAGTGAATGTACTTACCACTGGAAAGGATAGGGGCTGCATATTATTATTAATTATTATTATTTGTAATGGAAATTTTTTAAGTAATTTATAAGTATGCTGAGTGTAAATTTAAAAAGCAAAGTCTGTATTGTAAAAGGATATATTATCCTGTGTCATACGCTCTATACATTTTACCTGTTTAGGAAAAAAGACTATATAAAGGAGAAGGATTTCTCTTACCCACAGAGCCAGATTGCATGCCACTGTGCAGTCAACTGGCACTTTGTCATTTCATGTCAGTAGGTTTTCTTTAATTTTTTTTAATTAATGTTGTTTTTTTTCCCTTCTGGAACAAGGCCGTCATATGTATAAAGTGCAATTTGTGTAATATTTCTTAAATATATACTGTATGGCTGTACAAAACCAACTTTATGAACAAATAACCCCTAGCTTATTAAAGAACAAAACTATTAAAAAGCAAAGAATGACAGTGATTGATGTGGTTTGTTTGACTTGGAAAAGTTGGTCTCAACCTCTCCAGATTCACTTTCAAGTATTGGCAGGGATCAGGAGGACAACCAAGAGTAGTAGCACCCCGGTAAGACAGTTAAGGCTTGACAGAGGAGTGGGAACAGGGTGTGTGTGTCCTGCTTGCTTCTCCAGAACAGACTTCAATCTAATGTGGCCCAGATGCATTCTAAAGACATTATGCAAGGTCCCAGCATACAGCCCCTGAGACAGATCTCAGCTATTGAGACCTGAGTTTCCACGAATCCCCAGTGTGTACTGAAGACATGGGTGGCTGCAGTGTGCTCCAGTTGTGCACAGGAGGGGCAGCCCTTAGACTCAGTGACAAATTTCCATTGCATCCCTTGACTGGGCAAAGTTTGAGCTCCCTGTCGGAATTGGTATGCCCGTGGATCTGAGAGCTGGGACTCATGATCCTGGGGGAGAAAGAGAGGGAAACCATTCTTCCAGGTTTAGTAGCATGTCTGCCTTCAGCATGGTGGTTGAACTAGTCACAAGTGATCGTGTAACAATTACCAGCACTGGATAAAGTCACCAGAAGACCATGATTCCCAGCTTCTGATAGTCATCAGCAGTTCCCCTATGGGGACAGAGAAAAATGATGCAAGTTTTACTGAATGCTGGAAGTGTCAGCATGCGGACTCACCCTCCCATCCCAAGCAATGGGGCTGCAATGGGCCTAGCTGCATGAATCCAGATGAAGTAGTGCCCGCTGGGACCTTTGGTCCCCACTGGCAGGATTCTGTGATTTTGGTAATGCAAAATAAAGCATCTCATCTTTAAGTTACTGGTCCAAACTCAGCTGCGGTAGGTAGTGACCTGAAGTTGTATGGCTGTTCGATCCCTTTTGTGAAATGAGTTAGTAAGCTCAGTCCAGTATCCATGTCACTAAAACAACTATACAGTTATCACTAGTTGGCTCTGCTATTGACTGTCAGTAGAAAGGCTTAAGACTGAGGACTGAGGTGAATGAACACCCCCTCTCTCTCCTAGCAGTAGATGGTCTCTCCAGGTCAGGGTTGAAGCCCACTGAACAGGTAATGCATGAAGGCTTTTCTTGCTGTACCCGATGGCTGGATAGATAGCAGTTCCATCTCCAGAACTATTCATTTGGCATCTCATGAGCTTCTCATTCACATACAAATAAAGAAGAGGGCCCTCTTTCTGCATTCAGCTGTGGCCAGTGGCATGCTGCCATTATGGCCCTAGCTTTGGGGACTGCTCTGGGCTGAGCACACCAGAAACCCACAAAGGTTCTTACCTCGAGCCGTGATTAGCAATAGGCTGCAATGCAACTGACCTGCGAGAGGAAGGGTCTCATCCAGTAGTGTGAGGTCAGGAATAGACTGGCTGATCCTGCCTGGGGAGGTGAGTGGGATGCACACAGGAAGTAGGGCTAAACTGAGAGAGAACTGAACAGTTCCAGAGAGCACACTTTATTAGTTACACCAAGTCAGCAGACAGCACACACTCTGGCAGCTGCAGGGCGAGAGAGGCACTCTGGAAATACGATGTGTGTTTGTACAATTACAAAGGAGCTGGACTATGCAAAAAATGACCCTGCCCCCCTTGCTGCACACCCCCCCTCTTGGTTGAAGGGCATTGACTCAACATCAGCATGGCTGAGCCACGATAGCCTTTCCGAGGCAACACTGTCCTTGGTGCTCCCTTTGCTGCTCACCAATACGAGTTTTAACTCTTTAACCTCAGAACCTTGGCATTTGCCAGCCAAGGGAATGCTTGGGAATAGAGTGTCACTGTAGTCTCCAAAGAGGATTTTATTACATTGATGCAGGCAACAGTTCTCCTCGTGCAAATATGCCTATCAAGCATTCTTGACATCCTAACAGATCCTATAACAGTTGTCCTTCCTGCATGAGAACCACATCCATTGCTTGCTTCTCCTGCAAGGCACTGCAAAACCCTGCCTCTATCAGAACATGGCGTCCCGTTTGACTGCTTGGATAGCGCTGCTCAGAGGGTGTCATGCTGCCGGAACACACTTAAGGCCCAGCAGTGCGATGTGTGTCATTATGCCCAGGTCACGGCCTCCCACAGTGCAGCTTTCCTCCTTTACTGCCCAAAAAGGATCTTCAGTTCAGAAGACACGGTAGCAGAGATCACATCAGCCTCTCCAGGTCTTTGACTCCGAGCTGTGCTCTCCTAGCTGCAATTAGGGTTTCAAAAGAGAGGCTACAAGTCCAGGGTGTGTTTCAACTTCTCTGCAAACTCTACTTACATTTCTCAGTTCAAATGCAATAGTAGATGTTCTGCCATCACCAAGTGTCCCTAGTCCGAGAGAATGCAAAGTGCCATATAGCAAGACAACAGACCATGCATCCTGTGTTAAACGTCATAGTCTTCCTTAAAGTCAGTGTCTGGATCGCCTATTAGAGCCTGGTGTGTGGTGGGAAATCCCGGTGAAAAAGTAATCTTAAAAACACATCTTGCACAGATGATGATCTGCTGCTGGTTATCCCCTATTTATGGTTCAGCAAATACCAAAGGCAAATTCATTTCTTTCCCCTCCAACTGACAGTCACTTTTTCCTTGACCCTCCTAGGCCACCATCTGGGCCATAGCCCATGGCAGGACGTGTGAAGATTTCCAGGACCAGACCTTCCCCCTCTGTCTTCCTTCCATGTGATACGGGTTCTGAGCCTGGATCTCTTCCAGATTTTCATTTTTTTTTTCATTAATTTTGCTGACGTTCGTGCCTCACTTTGCATCAAGAACTGCATTTGTCCACCTCCTTGGGGTGGTGTTAGTACAGTGTCCTGGCTTTCCACCATGAGTTTGTGTTCTTCACATATGTAACGTTAGTTTCATCTTGGTAGGTAGGTACCAGGTGATTCTTGCGGTTCTACTAATGGAGCTTGTAAACTTCTGTTCAATTCTGAGTCAGAGCATCTGCTGTGTGAGCTTCCCGGGGGTGACTGAAACCCCCAATGGGTTACAATGACCTGAATGTTGATAGGTAACAATTTCCAGTTGGCTGCAGCTGCTTGTGAACAGAGATTAATCCTGGCCATACCATGTCAGGATTGGTAGATATGCAGTTGACTTGGACAACTCACTCAGGACTGAGTGGGATCTCCACATTCCTTTCACCTGCTCTGGAAACCAGGTTCTTGGAACTACCAGGAAGCCCTCAGCACCCACCTCAAGGGACCCTGGTCGCAAGAGGGACAGGTCAGTTTTTGAACATGTCGCAGAGCAGCTTCTCCATGGGAGTGTTCCCGATAGTTCTGCGGAAGAAGAGGAGCTCGATCCGGTCTGAGGAAATAAACCTCAAGGAGGGAAGGAGCAGGAGCAGTTTCCCAAACCTGGAGGAAAGCAGAGAAGTGTCAATGTGGGTTTGGTTAGCTATTAAGTAGAGGGAGAGTCTCAGGGAGGATTTTGATTTTACCCTGCTGTGTCAGAGGTCAAAGGGCTAACAATATCACAATGAGTCAGTAATTCCCTGGCAAGAGGGGCTGCCCAAACAAAGCTTGCAGAGAGAGAAAATGTTCTGACACAGGTGGTTTCCCCTTGATTTATTCCATCAAATTTCCCTTTTGGATAACGCGCTTGGGCCATCAAAGTGTGCGCTGAAAACACAGCGCAATTTGCCAACCTACCTACCACTGGGCTGCTGAGTGTAATGCTAAGGTTCAGGCTGGAAAGTAGGGACCTACCACTACAATGTTTTGTGTTCTTCACCAAGTACAACATGGTCCATCAGGATGAATTGACTCTAGGCTCCTGCCAGATCTTCCCAACCACGCCTGGAGGAGCCACCGTGTAGCCACTGTTCTAAAGCAGTGGCACATTGGCCTTTGCTCAATCCAGCAGCTCAGTGATGCTGTCATCTGTTTCATGCCATGGCTGCCTGCACTTGATGGCTTCACTCCAGAGGAGGAATGACAGCAGCAGACGGTACAGTATGGCTGGTAACCATCTTTGCTAACTTGCAAAGGCAAGGGGATGCTGCTGTGTAGCGCTGCAGTACCGCGTCTGATAGCAGCATCCAGTAGACATATGGTGACAGTGAAAAAAGGCTGAACGGGCTCCATGGTTGCCATTCTATGGCGTCTGCCCGGGCAATCCAGGGAAAAGGGCGCGAAATGATTGTCTGCCGTTGCTTTCACGGAGGGAGGATTGACTGACGACATTTACCCAGAACCACTCGCGACAAATTTTTGGCCCCATCAGGCTTTGGAATCTCAACCCAGAATTCCAGTGGGCAGGGGAGACTGTGGGAACTATGGGATAGCTACCACAGTGCAACGCTCCGGAAATTGACGCTAGCCTCGGTACATGGATACACACTGCCGAATTAATGTGCTTAGTGTGGCCACATGCACTCAACTTTATACAATTGTTTGCCAAAAATCGAATTCTGTAAATTCGGAGTAATCCCGTAGTATAGACATACCCTCAGTAGGTACAAGCCTGGGTGAAGGGAACAGCTCAAGAGAGGAGCTGTTTGTGCATCCATAGTGCTAAAGACATGGAAAAGAGCAAGTCCTGCCTTGATAAGCTCACAATCAATCTAGGACAGATTCCATCATGGGGGAGGGCCAGAAGGGATTGGTGGAAGAGGCCCTCCAGCCCATGGAAGTTGGCACACATTTAGGTTTCACCTTCTGCGTGTTTGGGGGTTTTGTTGTAAATAACCATTGGATGGGGTGCAAGAAGCCCCCAGATGGAGATGGGGGGCTACCAGGAAGAAGGAACATCCCCCTTTGTGGGAGGATGTGAAGAGAGAAGAGGGGATGCTTGGTGCACAGGAAGGAGGATGGTGGGTGGCGTTGCATGGTGGAGAAGACCTCAAAGGGAGCAGTGGACAGAGGAGTGGGGATGAGCTGTAGGCAGGTGCAGAGCCCAGCATGCCTTGATGTGGAGGGGGGAAATCCCACAAAGCTGAGTCACCCAGCACCCAATCCCTAAAGGACATGACACTCCCTCCTCCCCCAGCAGAGGGCGCCAGCCCAACAGGGATGCATCCACCTGCGCTTTAGCCTTCTGCCTATGCAGGAAAGGCTGCTAAAGGAAGGATGGACAGCTCAGCCCTGCCCCAGCTCTAGAGCAGCACAAGGCAAACCGAGGGCTTCAGCATCATGGAGACTAGCTTGCGCAGTAGGGAGAAGAGTGATTTCTGATGGACTTGCCCAGGAGGCGGGCAGTTGTTAGACAGCTCAGAAGGGAGGAGAGGCAGGAAGGTGAGGAGCGAGACAGGCACTGGCAGGTGGCCAGCAGTGAAGGGTGCTGCGTGGTCAATGGCACGGCTGCAGCATGAGCCCTGTTACCTGACAGGCTGGCTGGGGTAGTGTGTCCGGTTGTGTTGGTCCAGCATCACCTGCGACTGATCTTGCAAGTTCTCCACCTGCTCTGGATCCTTCAGGCCTCGTGTCTCTGTAACAAGATCAGGGCTGTTCTGTGGCACCTGCACTGAGAGAGGCTCCTCGCACGCAGCAGGAGCGCACAACTCCCGTACCGTGGGCGGGCCAGTGGGTCCAGCCAGCAAGGAGCAATGCCTGGGCCCACAGCACTGCTCAGGAGCCCCTCTGCATGGAGGGTGTCCTGGTGAGGGCATGCCCGTCGGATTGGATCACAGGCTGAACCAGCTGAGCTGAGCTGTAATTGTGCCTGGTTCGGCTCTGAGTGCGAGGTTGGTATTCCAGTGACACTCCCTGGGGGGAGCCCTGGTGGGCGGGCGGGGGGTGGGGGCAGTGCCTCTGCTGCTGTTTGAGATGGTTCACAGGTCATGGGACCCGACACCCTCTTGCTCTGAGGCAGGTGCTCTAGCAACTCCTGTCTCTCCCCCCACCCCCTTCATTCCCCCGGCTGCTCCCCAAACTAACACAACTTCATACACAGTGGGAGGGGAGGGGTAGCTAAGCTGCAGTGCCAGCTCTGGCCTGGGACGCTGAAAGTAACGATGGGTATGAGTTATACAGCTAGGATGTTGGGTTTGTTTTTAATCAATTCACAGGGCTGTATCCTCTAGGGAAGGACATTTGCTGACGACATTAACACTGGAACCATCGTTAATACGGTGAGAGAAATCCAATCATCTTCAGAAACCATGTGGACATGGCTTGGGCAAGGTGGATGAACCCTTGTGTATTAACTCCCAGTAGCTGGGGATGGACGCTCAGAAGGAGGTAGGGTTGCCAGGTGTCCGGTTTTCAAGCGGAATGCCTAGTCAAAAAGGGACCATGGCAGCTCCGGTCAGCACTGCTGACCAGGCTGTTAAAAGTCCGGTCGGCAGCACAGCGGGGCTAAGGCAGGCTCCCTGCAGCTCCCAGAAGCAGTGGCATGTCCCCCCTCCAGCTCCTAGGCGCAGGGCCAGCTTTAGCAAGAGTGGGGCCCGATTCCTGGGAGCAGGGCTGGAGCCGCCAGGGCCGGGGGTGCTCAGCCGGTGCTGCTCGGCCAGGGAGGGGCCGGAGCTGGGGGTGCTCGGCCGGGGCCTGGGCCAGGCCGAAGTGGCTGGGGCCGGGGCCAGAGGGAGCCGCTCGGCCAGGGCCGGACTGAGCCGGGCCACGCTGCGCCTCCCCGGAGCCCTCCACCCCAGCTTACCTGATGCTGCCCACCTGCCCCTACTTTTTTTCAGACTTCCCGCAAATATCTGATTCACGGAAAGCAGAGGAGGGGGAGGAGCAGGGGGCGGAGCGTTCAGGGGAGGGGAGAAGGAGGAAGTCAGCTGGGGGAGGGGTGGAGAGCTGCCGGGCCCTTTTAGGTGCGGGGCCCGATTCAGCCGAATCGGCCTAAAGCCGGCCCTGCCTAGGCGTAAGGGCAGCCAGGGAGCTCCGTGCACTGCCCCCACCCCAAGCGCTAGCTCCACAGCTCCCATTGGCCTGGAACTGCCTGGCTTGCCTCCGCATAGGAGCCAGAGGGAGGACATGCCGCTGCTTCCAGGAGCCGCTTGAGGTAAGCATCGCCCGGAGCCTGCACCCCAACTCTCTGCCCCAGCCCTGATCCCCCTCCCACCCTCTGAACACCTCGGTCCCAGCCTGCACCCCAAACTCTTCATCCCCGGCCCCACCCCAGAGTCTTCACCCCCAGCTGGAGCCCTCACCCCACAAACACCCCTGCCCAGAGCACCCTCCCACAGTCCAAACCCCTCAGCCCTAGCCAGGAGATCCCTCTAACACACCAAATCGCTCATCCTAGCCCCACACCGGAGCCCTCACCCCAACCCCACCCAGAACTCACACCCCCAGCCCAGAGCCTGTACCCTCTCACCCCAACCCCCTGCCTCAGCCTGGAGCCCCCTCCCATACTTCGAACCCCTTGGCTCCACCCTGCAGCCCGGAGCCCCCTCCTGAACCCCAAACCTGAAGCCCTCACCTCCTCCCACACCCCATCCCCCTGAGCCAGCCTGGGGAAAATGAGCGAGTGAGGGAGGGTGGGGAGAGCGAGTGACAGAGGGAGGGGGGAATGGAGTGAGTGGGGGCAGGGCCTCAGAGGAGGGGCGGGGTAAAGGTGTTCGGTTTTGTGCAAGTAGAAAGTTGGCAACCCTAGGTAATTGGGTTTCTGGGCAGAGCAGCAATGTATGCTGGCAATGCCAAAGGAGGTAGGGCTCAGAGGATTATTTATAAACGAGACACAGAACTGATACGTTTCCTGGCACTGCAGGAGGAAGGTGAATGGCTTGGATCATCCTCCCTCCTGTTTCCAAACTAAATATTGGAAAGCCACTGGTGCAGCTGTTGTGAGGCAGCAGCGCACACTGCCTGTGACCTGGCTCCCAGGGCATAGCCTGGTATACTGGGCAATGCGTTCCCCGGATTGCCTCCACTCTGAGCAAGCAGGAAGCATGTGGGAGGGTCCCAGGCCTGGCAGCCAGTTTAGCCTCCTGTGAGGGGTGGAGAGGAAGGCAGCCGGCCAGGCTCTGTCCATGACCACAGAGACATTGTCCAGAACACCGCCTCCACAGAGCCACATGGGGGTCACAGGCCTCACCAGGAATACCATTGTGAATGACAGCCATGGAGGGAGGGGCACAGAGTTCCCAGGAGTTCACTGAGCAAGGGTGCAAAGATCCTGCACCCAAACTCCTCAGCCACTGCTGCCCAGTCCCCTCCCGGGTCACGCTCCCGCCACTGGCTAGATCTCAGAGTCTCACTGCTGGCAGTTTGTGGGGGACTCGCGGTGCGAGCATCTCTCTGAATCTTTGGGCTCCACGATGGGATTCATACAGCCCAGGAGGGACCCAATAATGCTCTGCTGGCCCTGGACAGATATAACCGGTGTCTCCAGGGCTGGGGGTTGCTTTCTCCAAGGTCCCGATGGCTCAGATGGCCTTCTCGCCCTGGGTTGGGCAGGAAGGAGCTGGGATACCGGGGGGGCAGAGACTTCAAGTTGGGACTGATGGGCATTGGCAGAGCTGCGGGGAGGATAGGGCTGGAATACTGGGGGGCAGGGACTGCAGGTCAGGACTGAGGGATGTTGGCAGAACTCCAGCGGTGGGGGGACAATAGAGCTGGGATACATGGGGGAGGGGGCAGGGGCTGCAGGTCCGGACTGAGGGGCATTGGCAGAGATGTGAGAGCAAGGCTGCCTGCCTTATGGCTGTCCCTAGCCACTGTCCTGCAGCACCAGCGGGGCTCACCTGGTTTGAAGAGCACAATGGCCTTCATGCACGCAAACTCTGTGGGGTCTATGGTCAGGGACTTGAAGCGGCTGATGGTTTCCTGCAGGATGCGGATGTCCACGCTGGCAGACACCAGTTTCCCGTGGATGTTGGGGGAGAGCTCAGGCACAGAGAGCAGCGGGCAGCTTTCCAAGGGCATGGACCATTGGATGGCGCAGAGCAGGAACAGCTCGCTCCAGGCTTCCTCCAGCAAAATCACCTGCCAAGGCACAAGAGGAAGGAACATGTGAGCTATGGGATGAGGCCTCCTGTGGGTGCGTATAGGTGGGTGTACAGGTGTAGGCAGGTGTAGGTGTACATGTACGTACAGCACCTAGCACGCTGGGGCCTTGAGGCCTGATTAGAGCCTGTAGCTGCTACTGTAATACAGACATTAGATTCCCTTTTATGTGTCCTCTCCCACGGGTTCTGAAAACAAGTTGCACAGCAGCAGCCACCACCCGTGTGCCTGCCTTTCGGCCTGAGTGCTACTGGCCCAGTCACCCATGACCACCTCACACGTGATCTCATCACAGCACCACTCCACCAGGGCCTGCTGCCCCCTAAATCCCGTGTTCCCAGCCACATGCTTAGTAGATTGGTCACAAAGTGAAAGCCACCAGCATGCTCCAAATGCATCTGATCTCTCCGGCCATTCCTGGCGACTATGGCTCAAGAGGGGACATCAGGAGAGCTGGGTTCTGTTATGATAACTGGGTCTACAACTTTGCCCCAACTGTGAGCTCAGCTGTGAACAGGGCATGAGTGGGCTGGCGGGGGGGTCCTTTAAAAAATACTCTCCAGCTGAAGGAAAAGGCAACAAAGGCTGTTGTTCACATGAAAGCCTCACTTAGCATTTTACGTTTCAAAGGCTTTCACTGTTTTCCCTTCTTTGCTGTATCTTTAACAAAAGGTTACAAAGAGTTTTTAAGGGTGTTTGCCATGGTGCTAACTGCTAAGCAGGCTGAGGTGTCTCCAAACCAAACCTTGTGTAATTTGCAGGGGGCCTAGGTTCTGTTAACACTTTTAGTCCCAGTCCTGCCACGTGAGCTGAGACAAATCACTCCATCCTCTGGGCCTGTGATCTGGGATGATGCCTGAAGGGTGGGAGGTGAGTTAATCACTGTTTGCAAAGCGCTTGGGAAGGGGTATGCCCAGAGCTGTGTTGTCTGCTGCCTAGTCAGAGCCCTGCTGTCTGGTCCTGGGGTCGCCTCACCAATGTGCATCACACCAGCCCAGAGGTCACTAAACGGCAACCCAGTTAGTCCAGATCCCACCTCACCTGGTCCCTGAAGGGCAGATTGGCGAAGACGGGCAGGTTTTTTGCCCACTTCACTGCCATGAAGAGGAGGCGGGCGGAAGTTTCATAGACGCTCTCAGGGCTGGCGGATGGGTAGGGGGACATCTGGTACTCAGTTGAGGTCCTCTCGGGCTCGTTACCTGTCACATCGATGTTCTCATCAGCTGGAGGGAGGAGAACAGCTGGGTCACGGACAGCAGCAGAGCTCACAGAAACTGCCCCAGCTACTTCAGGGACCAAGCCAGGGCTGGTCTGAGTCTTGCTGCTCATGGGCGGACACATGGATAGCCCAAATTCGAAGGGGGAGGAACCAACCCATTTTCTCCTCAAAATCCCTCTAACCTTAGCCAGGTTTCCCTGATTTCTGTTTGCCCCTTAGCCAGGCTCTGCAGCCCTCCCAATGCAGCATCGGTCCCCAGCCCGAGAATCTGAGACAGCGGGACCACAAGTTGTGTGATACGGCACCTCTGTCCGAGCTGCTCCAGGAGCAAAAGGTGAGCACAAGGCAGAAAGGTAGCACCTAATTTGTGCCAGGGCTGATCTCCCCGACCCCCCCCCCCCCCCGGCACCTCTAGGCCTGGCAGTTCAGGGCCCCTGGCACCTCTAGGCTTGGCAGTTCAGGGCCCCAGCACCTCTTTCATTACAAATTAAGCACTGCAGGAAGGGAAGCAGTTTGGTGCCAGCAGGGGGAAGGGCAGCAGGGCACCTGGTTGCTGATGATGTCCGAGGCATATGGCAGGACCTTTGCAGGCAGAGGGAAGCTCCACTGAAGACTCATCCACTCAGGGACTTTAGTGGCTGGTGCACACTCCTTGTGCAGGGGCAGCCTAGGTTTGCACAGGGGGGCTGCCCTGGGTTCTACAGGAGAGGTTTGCGTGGTGGTGACAAGGCCTGCGTGCCCCTTGGCTGGGACAGGCCAATTTCCCTGGAGGCAGCTGCAGTCTGACAGTAGCCTGGGGCCAGATGCCTCCACAGCTGAGGTCAGGCAGCATTGTGAATTCTGGTTCTGCAGGGGCTGCTCTGTGAATCCCAAGGGCTGGGGAACCAAGCGAAAGGGCTCAGGGCTCTGGCATGGCAAGGAGCGCAGCCCCAGGCAGGGACGTAGAATTGATGCTGCTGGTGCCTCACACTGGGAAGGAGCTCACCCCCTGCCTCAACTGGGTCTGTGCCACTTGCTGTTGCTGATCCCCCAGGCTGGCACGGGTATTGCCACAGCCTCCCTTCCCACCCTGTGCCCAGCAACCCACCGTCCTCGGGCTCCAGCTTGGCACAGGTCTCGGCTGTCATCAGGCTGGCCATGAAGCGGTGATTACTTGGAGGAGTGGTTGCCCGAGGTCCCAGGGTACCCGGCACAGAGGAGCCGGGGCCCCTAAGGCTCGGCAGGGCAGGGCAGGGTGGCGGAGGGGCCTCCCGCGTGGTGGCCAAGTGCGCAGGCTTGAGGTCTGTGTCCAGCGGGATGCTGTTGAGTCTGACTTGGGCAGTGCTGCGGGGCTGGCGCTCGTTCTGCACAGCTGGGGATGCAGAGCAGGATGGTTAGGGGTAGAGGGTCTGAGCGCTGACACGCACAGCAAAGAGCACCAGGCCCTGTCCGCCCCCTGAGCAGCCACCCCCAGCCTCCCTGCAGCAAGGTCGTGTAGCAAGATGGGCACTGATCCTCTGCCCTCTCCTTCTAGCTGAGGGTGGCAAACGCCCTTCATCTGGAACCTGGCAGTCCTGGTACTATCCTCCCCACTGCACAGCCGTGGGGACCTAGTCACGGCAAGGCTAGGGGCCGGCCCTGTCACCTAGCTGTGTGCTCTGGGCAGCAGCCTCTCCACCTATCCTGAGCAGCCTCTGAGCTCAGCTGTCCTGAGCTCCTCTCTGCCCAGCACCCGGTGTGGGCACCCGGTACTGCCCAGAGAGCAACAGCCCCGGGCCCCTACCCAGAAGCTCTCACAGTTGAAGGGCTGCAGGTGTGGCCTTCCCGGCCCTGTACCCTCTGGCACCCCCCTGCACTCACCATCCTTGTTCATGCCTGCTTGCAGGCACTTCTTCAGTCTGCAGGCCTGGCATTGGTTTCTGTGGGCTTTGTCCACGGGGCACATCCCCGTCCCAGCCTGGCACCTGAAGAGCAGATGAATGCAGGCCCAGTTATGTCAGCCCTCCTTGCGTGGCACCTGGGGGAGGAGGTGTTTCCCCCAGTCCAGGATGCTGCATCTGCCCCATAACTAATTGACTAGCCAGGACAAGGTGCTGACACCCTGGGGTCAAACCCATGGCTGGGGATTGCACCATAACCTACCAGGAGTCCCGCAGTGCCCACCCCCCTCAGCCCAATAGCCCCACTGTGCCCTTCCCCTGCAGTGCCCACACCCCAGCACAACAGTCGTACAGAGCTGGCCCACCCCTACTCCCCAGCCCAACAGCCACATGGTGCCTACTCCCCAGCTCAGCAGTGACCCCCCCCCCCTCGCCCAATGGCCTCATGGTGCCCACCCTATGCAGCCTTGCAGTGTCTCCCCCAACAGCCCAGCAATCCTGCACTACTTGCCCCACAGGCTGGCTGGGCAGGGGGCTCAGCAGGTCTGACTTTGGGGATGGGGTGGCTCCATCGGTCTCTGCTGGACCCCACTGCTGAAGACCTTCCCATCAGTCCCGTCCCAGAGCTGTGCTCCAGGGCTCCGTGTGGCACCAGGGGTGACCAAGCACGCAGGGCGCAGTGGGGGCAGGCCGGGATGCTAACAGGCCCTGTGGCTGACCCACCTGCTGGCTGGGGTTCGTGGTTTCCTGGCTGAGTTCTGGCAGAGAGGTGCCAGCCCGCCATGGGGCCTAGAGCACATGGTCTGTAGTGTGCTGGCCAGGAGGGGAATGGCCTGCCATGCGCCAGCCCAGCACAGACTTGGCCCATCTCCCCACACTGGTCTGAGCCTCGGCTCCTGGGGAGAGGGGTGGAGACGGCTCCAGTACAGTCTGGCTCTACGGTCATGGCACAGCCCCTCTGAGGGCTGTGTGTGAAGTGGCTGGGGCTTGGGCAGTGCCCACATGGCAGAATCAATCTGGGGAACCATGGAGACGGACCTGGGCAGGACTGGTGGGTGGGGGGAGCTGGCTCTGCCCTGGTTGGCTCTAGGGCCATCAGGCCAGGAGTGAACTCGGAGATGTTTGCAAAGGGCGGGGGGGTCTCCTGGGATGGGCGCCCAGCACCACCTCCTTCTGCGATGTCGGGGGATGCTGGTGTGTATCCCACACAGAGACTAGGGCACCTTTGCCTGTGGTCACATGGGGCTTAGGTAGGGTTACCATATTTAAAAAATAAAAAAAGAGGACATTCCATGGGGCCCTGGCCCTGCTCCTTTCCCATCCCTGGCCCTGCCCCAACTCCGCCCCTTCCCCAAAGTCCCCGCCCTAATTCCGCCCCCTCCCCTGAGCGCCCCGCATTCCCCCTCCTCCCTCCCAGCCATGCAAAAAGGGCTGCCCGAGCGCAACCGGCTTCATGATTTGCCGGGCAGCCCCCAGACCCTGCGCCCCCGGCCGGCGCTTCCCCAGCGCAGCTGGAGCTGGGAGGGGAAGCGCCCAGCCAGGGGTGCAGGGTCTGGAGGCTGCCCGGCAAACCGTGAAGCCGGTAGTGCTCAGGCTTCGGGCAGCCCCCATGCCGCTGGGCACTTCCCCTCCCGGGCTCTGGCGGCTGCTGTGCTCCCTGAACTCCTGGGCTCTGTAAGCGCCGAGCGCTACCAGCTTTGGGCAGCCCCCATGCCTCTGGACCCTGCGCCCCCGGAGCCCGGGAGGGGAAGTGCCCGGCTGGGGGCGCAGGGTCCAGAGGCATGGGGGCTGCCTGAAGCCAGTAGCGCTTGGGCAGCTCGGCTCTTACAGAGCCCGGGAGTCAGGGAGCACAGCAGCCCCCGGCGCACGCTCTAAGGTAAGCCAGGGAGTATTTTTCCCGGACACGTTCGGCTTTTTGGAAATTCCTCCTGGACGGGGGTTTGATTACCAAAAAGCCGGACATGTCCGGGAAAAAACGGACGTATGGTAACCCTAGCTTAGGGGTTGGCTAGCTGCAGGTCCCTGAACCCCCTGTGCAAGGGCTCAGAAGGACCAGCCTGCCCTCACGGGCTCTTAGACACCTGCCCCCAGGTGCAAAGGCCTAGGCAAGGGCAGCCCCAGAGCCAGCAGAGGCCCAGAGCCACAGGCACTGCCTCTCCCTGGCCCGGTGAGTCCGGGCAGCAGCGCTTTCCTCTCACCTGTAAATGAGCTTCCTCCTCACGCTCCGCTTGAAGAAGCCGCTGCAGCCGTTGCAAGCGTAGATGCCGTAGTGCTTCCCACTGCTGGTGTCACCGCACACCCGGCATGTGAGCACTGGGCTCAAGGCTTTGCCAGGGGCTGGGCTGAGCCCTGCAGGGCAAGAGCAGGAAATCAGCACCTGGATACCACGGCCTGGAGATGACCTCATCCCCTCAGATCCCAGGGCTCGGCTATCGGGGTGAGGGGGCCAGCCCAACACACCCATCCCAGCGGGACCCAGGTGTGAGTGAGCAGCACAGGCTGGGGAGATTCAGGGCGGATAGGCCTGAGTGCTGGAATGGTGCAACTGAGCAGATGCAGTAGAAAACAGCCCTATGGCCCATAAAGCCAGGGCACAGGGCTGGTCCCCCCCAACTCAGAGAGGAGGCACAGAAGGGATGGGGGCTCCAAGAACAATCAAATGCTTGGAGAGAGCCTGGGACTGTTTAGAGAGGTGTAGAAAATAGTGATTGGGATGGGGCCCAGCTCTCCCCCTGCCTTTTAACACAAGAACAAGGGGACACCAGCAGCACTGGGCAAAGACAGGGAATCTAATACCATGAAAAGGAACTCCTCCTTTATACAGTGTGCAATTAGCCGGTGGAACTCACTGCCACTAGATCTCATGAAGGCTTAGGAGGGCTCAGCAGAGGATCGTGCATTGATGTGGGCAATGTGAATGTCCCCATCACATTAGATGGGGTCTGAGGGGCTACAGGTTATATACCAGGAGGGCACGAGCCAACCTCTGTCTGGTGGGGGTTGGGAAGAAACTCCGCTATGGCAGGTTCTTGTGTCACTGCCCAGAACAAAGAGCCTGGTGCTGGCTGCTGTTGGCGCTGGGGATGAGTGCCTGGTGGGATCCCCCATGGCAGTCCCTGTTGTTACTGAGATTCGTTATCTGCATTGCAGTAACACCTGGACCCCACTGTGCTAGGTGCTGCCCAGACAGAGCAAGAAGCCAGACCCTGCCCTGGAGAGCTGTGTTCCTGCAGAGGCCAGCGCTGAGCAAGGGGGGTCCCTCGGGGAGGACGCAGGGCTTGGGGCACAGGGGATAGGACGGCCTGGGCTCTCTGGCGGTGGAACGTTCTTAGCCATTTATTTGGCCGAGAGCTTCCTGTGTTGAGCTGGGAACTAAGGGGGGGGGTGCATTAGAGCAAGTGTGGCTGGGCTACAACAGCTTTCCACTTTCCACTCTTTGCAGGCCCAGAGCTCTTGGACACACTGGACTTCGGGGGCTGAAATTCCCCCCCTACAGGCCATGCTGCTCTAACCCCCAGACCCCACTTCCCTCCCAGACCTGGGGCCTGAGCCCAGGAGTCCTGGCTCCCTGCTCTAACCGCTAGCCCCCGAGAAGCACCCTCCCTGTGGAGGCGTGTGGTGTTCTCAGGGCAGTGCTGAGTGGCCAGGGCTGTTGCTGGCTGTTTGCTGTGAGCTAGGGTTACCATATTTTGTGCCTCCCAAAGGAGGACACTCCACGGGCCCCCAGCCCCGCTCCCGCCCCCTCCCCAAAGTCTCCGCCCCCCTCCCCTGCTTCCCGCGAACATTTGAGTCGCGGGAAGCCTGAAGCAGGTAAGGGGGAGTGTGGGGGGAGGAGGCGCGGCCCAGGCTGGCCCCGGCCCTGGGGTCCCCGGCCCGGCCCCCAGACCCCCGGCACCGCACCGCCGGTCCCCAGCCCGGCCCCCGGCACTGCCGGCCCGGCCCCCGAGCCCCCGGCCCGGCCTGGCACCGCCGGCCCAGCCCCCGAGCTGCCAGTGCTGGCCCCGCCGGAGCCCCGGAGCCCCCGGCCCCACCGACCCGGCCCTGGAGCCCCCGGCCAGGCACCGCACCGCCGTCCCGGCCCGTCCCGGCCCCCCCCCCGATTTTCCCGGACATGTCCGGCTTTTTGGGCTTTCCCCCCGGACGGGGATTTGGAGCCCAAAAAGCCGGACATGTCCGGGAACATCCGGCCGTATGGTAACCCTATGTGAGCTCCCAGCCCGCTGAGCATCATGAGGCCCTTCTGACATGTGGCTGCAGCACACACCCTCTGCTGGGACACTCAGCGGATCCAGCCCCAACTCTCGCCCACTGCAAGCAGAGGCATCACTGCAGAAGGGCTCTGTCCTGTGTGCCTGGGATTGCCTCTCAGATCTTGCCCCCCATCCCAGGCCCACGCAGTGTGAGTTGAATGGGGGCCAGCCTATGGGCGGGGGTAGCACATCCCCTCCAGGGGTGAAAGCCCCACTCCACACACCCCCGCCAGTGATGCCCACTGCCTGCCAGCTGAGCAGCGATCTCGGCTGTGGGATTCCCATGTGCTGATGCTGGGTACAGGGCTGCTAAGCTTTCCCTGGCCAGTAATATCCCTGGGCACATGGAGAGGCTCAGACAGGGCCAGGAGAAAATGCTCATTAGCCAGGCCTGCACGCGCTAAGCAGCTCGGCCCCAGCTCAGTGGGGAACTGGGGCTTTGCCCTCCTTGTGAACCATCCCCCTCCAGTCCTACCTTCCCCAACATGGGACAAGCCCCCTCCTCCTTCTCAACCTCTCCCTGTCCCCCCAGTCAATAACACACAGGTTTCCAAGCCCATTACAAATGATTAACCTCATGGAATGGGTGGGGAAACTGAGGCATTGCAAAGGGCCCTCCTCCCCCAGCACGTCTGTGCCTGCCGCAGGACTATCATAGACTCGTGTCTCTCCTCCTCCTAGCTATGGGAAGAGTCAGCATTCGGGGGAAGGGGATGAAGGGCCGGGGGGGGCACAGCCAGACCCTAGAAAAGGGAGTTGGAGGGTGGGGGCAGCTGGCATGTCTGCTCTCTGGGGCAGGGGAAAGGGGAGTGTGTGTCAGTGGCGTGATTGGCTTCTGGGGTACAGTGCTCTTGGAGTAGCAGGAGGTGGGGGACAGGCCCAGCCAGGCTCTGGGGAGAGGAGAGGAAGGGGGGTGGCTGGGAGAAGAGCCTGAGGAGTGCATGTGGGGATTCCCCATCCTGCTGCCAACTTGCTCTGCCCTGGGGGGCTGGAGGGCACTTGCTGAGTCCTGTACCACCTGCTACCGGAACACCCACAGGGGCTCAGTCCAAAGAGGTAGGAATCAGGAGTCCCGGTTGCTACTCTCAACTCTGTCCCTGACTTGCTGTATGGCCTGGGCCCAGCTCCTTCCCCTGCTCTGTGCCTCCGTTTCCCCACCTAGAAAATAGGGTTATTGGTCTCAATTGGGCTTTGCAAAACACCTTCAGATCAGGCCTGGATCCCAACCTGCCCCCGGAAGCTGGGCTTGGCAAACCAAATTGCTCCTTAGTGTTCAGCTTTTAAATACATTCTCTGGGCTGGGGGAGAACAGATCTGCTAACACAGTCACTCTGTGGGCTCCAGGGACCACAGCCTGAGGATTTCATTAGCCCAGTGTCTTTCTCCTGGAGCAGAATTCCTTACATTTCCTGAAAGCTCCAGGATGTATTGACATTTTGCCCAGCCCTGTGGGCCTGGGTATTTTCTCAAAGCTCCAGCTTCTGGAGTCAGGGGACTTGGTGCAAATCTCAGCTTGCAATTCTTTTAATAGTACATCGCTAGAAACTCATGATCCCTGCAGGCTCAAAATCCAAAATGACGAGTAAAAAGAACCTGACATTTATTATTTTTAAGCCCATCTCATGATTTTGGGGGGCCCGAATGAGGATTTTTGAACACTTGGGGTTGGCAGCATGGCTCTGGGAAATCGCTAGCTGAGCTGGTCTTCTGCATCCCTGGCTCCAGCTGCAGGAACCCCCTCACACCATTATGCAATGGTATGCTGGTCGCTCTGTTTGCTCCCAGCACTAATTCACCTCTCACCAAAGCTAACAAGCGCCGATTGTTAGTGCTCACCCATCAGCCAATGAGCATAGATGCGCTAAAGCAAGTTCTCTGCAACTGTCTGTCTGTCTGTCTAGTTCCAATCCCTGCATTGCTGCAGTGTCTGGGCATCTCCCTGTGTCCCAGGTGCCAACCCATGCCCACCCTCGTGACCATTACTGCATCCCATGGTGGCACTGGCCCCCGAGGGCGCATGGGCACATGACTCAGCATCGCCCCTTACCTGACTGGATGTCCTCCAGGCCAGCGCTCACGGTGGACTCAGCAGGGGACGTGGACATGCTGGGGGTTGTGGCTGGAGCACAGGTGACCGACAGATGAGCTTGCGGGAGTGTGGGGGGCCTGGAGCCCTCTCCCTCTGTTTTATCCTTCAGCCTCTCCTCGGCTGGGATGGCCCCTCACACAAGGGCTATTGGGCTCAGTTGCTTCCTGCTCCCCAGCAGTTAGCACAAGGTGTCTGGAACAGGGGGAGGTCCTGGCTTCCTGTCACCCGAATCGGTGCTGTTGCATGGGCAGAGAGCAGATGGGAAGCTCTGGCCTGATAGTCTATGAGCTGCTCCCCATGGTCGGCTGTGGGGCCAGGCAGCCAGGTGCCGCTTGCAACTCCTCTGGCTCTGCGGGCTGGTTGTGTGTGTGTGTGTATGTGCCTCACGCTCTCTTCAAGGCTCCTAAAGCAGAGCTGGGAAGATTAGTTCTTAACGCTGTGTAAGCAGATGCCTGTTTGTCATCCTCTTAATCTTTAGTGTCTCTGCAAAGGTGGATCAATCAGCCACACCATGAAGAATTAAAAAGGTGCTGGGACCCATGAGCGAGCCCTGGATGGAACCAGCTCACTGTAACCCTAGACCCAGTGACATCAAACCCGCTGGGCCTACGGGGACTTAACAACCCGAACTCCCCAGTCGCTCTCTCAATGCTCCTTTCTGTTCCCCTTGGAGGATGATTACAGCTCATTTGTTCAGCCTTCGCTCTGGATGGCAGAGATGAGCCTTGGCTCCCGTTCCCTGTCAGACATTCGATCTATCTATCTAGCTCCCTGCCCCCTGGCTGCTAGCAGGCCCAGAGCTATCAGTTGAGGGTTTGTGGAAAGGGGGTGGGGATCAGCCTTTATCCAAGGGCACCAGCTAATCATAATTCAATATTTCATGAGGCAGGTTTTCTCAGGCAGGTAAATGCACCTGATTCCCTGTGCTGGCTGGAAGAGTGGCCCCTGCATTACTGAGAAGGGGGAAAGGGAGGAGCCCGGGGAGGATAATTACAGGGTTTTTAGGAGAAGGGGCCTCTTAACACAGTGATCTGCTGGCAGGGCCTGCCAAGAGAGTTCAGGGCAAGCTGTCAGCAAGGGGGGCCGGGCTGCTCCCTGCCTCCGCTGAATTGCAGTGGGTTGTGCTGGAATGTGGAAGGGTGTGCTTCCCGGTTGGGGGGAAGCTATTGAGGGATGGGCCCAACCATGTCGCCAGCTTCTCAACCCTAGGCCAAGTTTAAGCACTGAGCTGATCACCCCCTGATGTGGGGAAGCTGAAATCCAGACCTGATGGCTCCCAGCTTGGGGTTCAGGCTCAGCCCTTATAGGGAGGGGGATGGGAAACCGAAGCCGGAGTAGGCCATTTGGTTCAGGCCTTTATCTCAAATGAAGGCTCCTGGCAGGCCCCACTACGTGGGGAAATTGACCAGAGTAGCTACTGTGGAACAGCAGCCAGGACGGCTGTACTCCTCTGGGACTAGGGATTGTCCACACCCTGAGCAATTCCAGAGTTGCTGTTAGCCTTTCACACCCTGGCTGACTCTAGAATAACCTTGCCATATAGACCAGCCTTCTCTCCCTGCGCTTCAGGCTGCCAGCACAGGGCATAGTGCAGCCTGCGGGAGCGTCTGCCTTTCCCTGTAGCAGCCGGGGACACATGCAGCTAGTACCACCAGGAGATATACATGAGTGGGACTCATTACCATGACTCCCCAGTTGTCTCTTGCTTGAGGACCTTGTCCCATCTGCCTGACAGCCCTCACCTGGTTGCTGCTCACTGCTTAAGTGCCTTGCCCACCTCTCTACAGAACAGTGAAGGGTGTTGAGGCAAGGGCATTTAGAACTGGGAGTTGGGAAGATGGATGAGAGAACATCTAGGGAATCAGGGAACCATGAGCATCGAGAGAGGGAGCAGGTTTGCATCTCAGTTTTACCAACCCCATGTCTTCAAAATCATGAGTCAGGCCCAGAACATCACAAGACTGTAGAAAATAAGAAATCCTGCGTTCTTTTTATTTACTTTCTGGGCTTTCAGCTGTGAAGGGTCACTTCTTTTTGCTTTTCTCTGCAACCATGAGGGCAAGAAACTTACTTTTTTTCCTAAATGAAAGCCCAGAGTATATTCACGGGACTCTAGGAGCTGCGGTTTTAAGAAAAACACCAAATATTATGAAACTTGCACTAAAAGTCATGTACATTTTGGTAACACTGCCAGCTGTGCTTGCAAACTGACTATTTACTGAAACACAGTTATTTCAATTATTATTTGTATTATAGGATCAGCTAGAGGCCTATACTGGGTGCTTCAGAGACACAGTGAGAAACCAACAATGCTCTTAAAGCCTAACGAGGCCAAGGGGTGAGAGAGGAAGCGATTTGCCCAAGGTTCACAGCAGGCCCATGGCAGAGCCAGAAATAGAAACAGGGCTCCTAAGCCCCAGTCCATCCCCCTGCCCACTAGGCCATGTTGCCACTTCCACAGAGTGTTTGAAAACAAAGTGGAAAAACGTGCAAACTAATCTACAATTAGAAGCATTTATCGAAACAAAGAATTGAGAGCCAAACCACGCGTCATTAACACAGGGAGCAACTTCCCCTGAAACTAGCTTTTGAGTGGAGCTCATTCCCTTCCCAGCACATTCTGAATGGCTTGGGTCAGTGGCCGTTACCTGGAGCCTATGGTCCGTCATTCAGTCAGCCAGAGCAATACCTGGTACACAGCTTACACTGTGCTGCCTGTGTTATCCCCTAAACTACAGTAATTACTGGGCGCGCTCACACACTCCCTGCAATCCCTCTGAACTAATCCATTTATTCTGTATAAGTAAAAGAGGGGGGGAGGGAAGATGATAAAACAGGTTTAATGGAGGCTGCTAGTTTAACAAAAACAATTAGCCCTGGGATTGAAATAGCAGCTCTGAGTCAATCAATCCCTAGGCATAGTCATAGGCCATATGGTGGTGGATGCTTCATCAGCCATTAGTAACAAGGTCATAATTAGTCCCCTGCTCTGATCTCTCTCCCGGAACACACTCCGCAGCTCGGAGCTGGCCAGTTGCAGGCTACTTTCTCCCTCCTCCTGTCCTCTGCAGCTGGGAGCGTACCCTGGGCGAGCGCGCCAGGTTTAAAACGCCACTGTGAGGACAGGCTTCTCTACAGCGCTGGGCAAAAATTTTCCTGTGAAACCTTTTTTTGCTAAAAAAAAATAAAATAAAATAATTGCAGATTTGGTTCAATCAAAACAATTCCCACATGCCGCTCAATTTTGGTGTGAATTGTTTTGGCCAGAAAAAAGGGAAAACAATTGGATGTGTTGAAATGGTTGATTTTGGCATTTCCAAAATTAAATGTTTTGACTTTTTGTTGCCGATCCACACTTCAGTTTGGACAGTCCTTCAATTTCAAAAATGCTTTACAATGTTTTACCCTCCCCAAAATGAAGCCAAGTGTTTTATTTGACCCCAAACTAGTTTTTTAACCAACCTTTTCAGTTAGCCAATGCAACCCTTCTACCAGGTGGAGCCAGCAGCAACAAGGGCCGGGTTCAGTATCTAGGGGTTCCTTTTCAACAATACAACACAAAACCAGCTCGAGCCCCCACCCAGTGACCTGGGACAATTACACACCACCCCCTGGGTGCCTCTAAGAGGTAATACTTCCCCTCTCGCAAGCACAGAGTCTAAGTGTAGCAAAAACTTTTAATAAAAGGAGGGAAGTAACTCAGCATTAATTTGGGAAAACACCGCAACTAGGGTTCATAAACACAAACCATGAACAAAAGACCCACCCCCAATTAAGTTGGGTAGTGTCCTTTTCCCCTCAGGTTCTTAAGTCCAGCAACCCAAAAGTCCCTTTAATGTGCCCATCCCTTCTCTGCAACCCACTCAGTTGCTGTCCTTGGCCAGTGCAGCCCCAGAGCTCAGAGGTTCATCTGCAGAGTTCACCTCCCACCCTGTGATGGGGGTGGGAAGGAGGCACCTTGCACTGTCTGCTGCTCAGGCTCTCACTCATCGCCTCAACTGCCGCTTGCTGTGCTTCTCGGGGGCTTTGCTCTGGCCATCTCCACCAACCACCCTGCTGGCCACTCACCAAGATGTCCTCAGGGCCCCCCATTTAACACAGCTCTCTGATTTCAGCTGTTAGTAGGGGAGTCTCACTGCTGGTGCATACGAGGTAGTCTCTTGCAATAGAGACACTGTCCTAAAGTAGATCTAAATATCAGCAATTTTAGCTCTGCAGCCTATAACAAGACTCTCAATTACCTCTTTTATTAGACCATCAAAAATGATATCCAGTGCCCCCATCACCTAGCACAATTACCTCTCTGCTTATTAGGCTTTGGGACCTATGTCCCCTGCCTAGCGAGTACTGTTCAGTTGAAGGTGAGTCCCTCCATTGGGGTATGCCAGGTTTAGTTCTTCTGCCCTCCGTTCACACAACAAGGATAACAACCCTTTATTACTCTTCCCCAATTACGAGGAGACTGGGGATCCAACAGCAGCCACAAGTGATCATTTGGGCAAGCAATCCCATCATGCTGAGCATCTACACAGGGTGTATGTGTCCGTGCAAACAAGATCAGATCCTGAAGTCTTTTTCCACAGCTCACCACTAGATGTCAGGGGAGAGCTCATCCAGACTCTGCTTACACCAAAATGACAAATTTTGGCAATTTTCAAATTTTCAGTGCGCCAAGCGAACCGACAAATGGGCTATGCAAACAGCTTCAGTGACTGACATGCTCACACCTCCTGGCTTTTTGATGGCCCATGTGCTCCATCCCATCCATGCTGAAACTGTCAACCCCTGCCCCCCATAGGCGTCTGCCTGGGTGACTCAGCAGAGTGCCCTGGGATAGGCTGGTTCCTGAAGCCTGAACTGACCTTTTGCTCCCAGCTGTGGATGAGGGGATGCTGTCCCATGCTGTCCCTGTTGTGTGGATACACAGGGACCATCAGCATATGGCCATCCCCAAAGGTTCCAAAATCACAAGTCAGATTCCCCAAATCATGAGATTGGTCTAAACCCAGAAGATTTGAAAAAAGAGATTCTAGCCGGTTTTTCGTCCTGGCTTCTGAGTTTTGTACATAGGGTGACCAGGTGTTCTGATTTTATAGGGACAGTCACGATATTTGGGGCTTTGTCTTATATAGGTGCCTATTCCCCCACCCCCACATCCCTGACCCAATTTTTCACACTTGCTATCTGGTCCCCTATTTGCATCCCCCCTGCACAGGTGACAATTGCCCTGTTGCCAACTCACAAGTGTACAGTGAGTCTGGTGGTTTCTGGCCCCTGCTACAGGAGCGCTCGTCAGAGAACCCAGCCAAGATCAAGGCTCCATTGTGCAAGGTGCAGTACAAACCCAGAGTAAGAGACAGCCCCTGCCTCAGAGAGCTCACAATCTAGTGCAAAGCCTAGTGCTGAGTTTGTGACATGGGTGCTGGAATTGAAACTGAGCAAACTCAGCTCACATGGGGGTCACTGAAAATCCATTAGACAGGAACAACATTAACCCTTGTTGGGCTGGGCTGGATTCAACCAGGTGCCCTACTGGTGAAAAGCTCTGTAGTTGTATAGCACTCACCTGAGGCTGCCCATCCCCTGGGAACACTAATGATTCGTGCTATGGGAAATTTTTCAGCCAAAACTTTTTTCCAGCTTCAGTGAACCCAGCTTCAGTCCATGAATTCATGTCAGTTTTGCTAAATTGTTTGTGTCAAAAATAAACCCTGTATCCAAAAAAAAAAAAAAAAAAAAAAAAAAAAAATCAGAAAAAGGGGGATATTTTGTGATGTTTCACTTCAGAAGTGACTTCATTTTTGTTTTTAAAATAATACAAAAACATTTTTAAAAGTGCTTGAAATGGAAACAGTTCATTTTGGGGTGACTAGAAAGGAATTTTTTTTTCAACCACTGAACTAATTTTTTTAAATTTTGACCCCAACTGATTTTTTCCCCCAGAAATGCCAGTGAATCGAAAAATCCATTATTCACTCAGCTCTGCTAATGATCCAACTTTAAGAATGAGGCTGCCTTCTGGCAAGGTAAGTTTATTAGCTCAAGTTCTGGCCTTTATGAAGCTTGCATAGGCAGGTTCTTGCCTCTGCAAGAAACTAAAGCAAAGGCTCCTATCCCCCCGCCCCCATCTCTGCTCTCAGTCTCAAACTCACTCTCAGTTGGTCACACCCTCTTCTTAAAGGGCCAGTTTTCTCTAAGCAAATACAAATGATAAAATGTAATAACAGTACAACCAACAGCTGTATAGCATCCAGAGATGTTTCTGCATACAATGCTTTGCACTATAAAATTGATTTTGAACAATTACTCCATGCACTTTACACTAACATAAGAGCAGCTACGCTGGGTCAGACCAAAGGTCCATCTAGCCCAGTATCCTGTCTTCTGACAGTGGCCAATGCTAGGTGCCCCAGAGGAATGAACGGAACAGGCAATCACCAATTGATCCATCCCCTGTTGCCCATTCCCAGCTTCTGGCAAACAGAGGCTAGGGACACTTCAGAGCATGGTTGCCAAGAAGGCTAACGGCATTTTGGGCTGTATAAGTAGGGGCATTGCCAGCAGATCGAGGAACGTGATCGTTCCCCTTTATTCGACATTGGTGAGGCCTCATCTGGAATACTGTGTCCAGTTTTGGGCCCCACACTACAAGAAGGATGTGGAAAAATTGGAAAGAGTCCAGCGGAGGGCAACAAAAATGATTAGGGGTCTGGAGCACATGACTTATGAGGAGAGGCTGAGAGAACTGGGATTGTTTAGTCTCCAGAAGAGAAGAATGAGGGGGGATTTGATAGCAGCCTTCAACTACCTGAAGGGGAGTTCCAAAGAGGATGGAGCTCGGCTGTTCTCAGTGGTGGCAGATGACAGAACAAGGAGCAATGGTCTCAAGTTGCGGTGGGGGAGGTCCAGGTTGGATATCAGGAAAAACTATTTCACTAGGAGGGTGGTGAAACACTGGAATGCGTTACCTAGGGAGGTGGTGGAGTCTCCTTCCTTGGAGGTTTTTAAGGCCCGGCTTGACAAAGCCCTGGCTGGGATGATTTAGCTGGGAATTGGTCCTGCTTTGAGCAGGGGGTTGGACTAGATGACCTCTTGAGGTCCCTTCCAACTCTGATATTCTATGATTCTATGATTCTATGGTTTTGTTCCTATACATTTCCTAGCCACAGCCAGCCCCTTCCATGCACACTAGATGTTGTTCTCAAATCTCCCCCCCACACCTCCGCTTATGGGGAGTGAGCAACTCTTCTCCTTGCCCCTGTGCCACGCCGCAGCTTGTCTCAAGAGCTAAGGACCTGATCCAAAGCCGAGCCAATCCAATGAATTGTGGCTCAGTCCCTTGGGGACGACTTTCTCTATACACCAGCCTTTAGGCCATTCAACCCAATCCCCGAACACCACCTCCAGAGCCTGTTCCCAGCCCCTGGCTCACCCAGGGCACTCCAGCCCCCACTGTTGGTTTGTTCCATGGTATTTCCATGGGCCTGTTAATTGCACCTAGCACATTTGGTACATGAATCCTTTATGGACTTTCCCTTTCTACTTTTAGGTTTCACACTGCAGGGGTCATGACCTCCAGGGGTGGGACTTACCCCCTCGGTACCCAATCAACTTGCCAGAACCCTGTTAACTGGCATAAAGTGGACCCAGCTGGAGCCACCTTCCTCTTTAATATGGAGATGGAGACTACAGCTCCCACTATGAGTGCACCATCCCGATCCAGGCAGAGGCTGCTCCTAGCTGCACACAGGCTGCGAAGTATTTACCCATTCTCCTTTGAGGATGATATATTCTTTGTTGCAGGTCATGGTCACCGTGTGGCACTTTCCAAACATAAGGAAGGCGCAGCCTCTGTTCCAGAGAGCTTACAACCCAAGTGACACAGCAAAGAGATACAGGGAAGGGGGCAGGGGTGTAACACATGAGAAGAAAAGTTGTTTGGGGGTGAATAATGGAATGGTTTGATAGCACAATGAATTGTTTTATGTGCATCCCCAAGTTCTCAGAGTCTTCCCTTGATCAGCTGGCTAGTTGGTTTCTTGTTGGCATGGTGGTAGAAGTGGAAGAAACTAGAATGTGGAGAGAGAGACTTGATCAGTCCTGTTTTAATGGAGAGCCAGATCCTCGCTGGTGTGGATCAGCTTGGCTCCAATGAAATCAATAGGGTTATGCCAATGACACCAGCTAGACTAGAAATGACTATGACCTGCCTGGGTCTCCTGGAATGACGATGGGCTCACTGTTAGATCTGTATTGGAGATCTCGCTCTCTCTCTCTTTCCTTTGCCCTCTTCCCTTTGTTCTCAGCTTAGGGGCTGCACACTCCCATTGTCCTGAGCTGAAGATATTACGTTGTCCATAAAGCCTCTTGCTGATTAGACTCAGGGAGATCACGGAGGACAGAGCACGTTCTCACACACCTGCCACAGAGCACAAGGCTTGGAGATGGTAAGAGCCATTGGGGCTTGCAGGGGGATTAGAAGGAGCCCACCTGCCACTAACTATGCCAGGGAAATCCCATGCTGTGAAACTGATTTGAAATACTGACCTGGACTCTGACCCCATATCCATTCTCGTTCTTTAAAAGGGAGTGTTGAAGAGAAGGGTCCTGAGAGCTTGGTGAGATCCAGAGAACGAGGACTGGACGTATTTGCTTCATTTGGACCCCAGAAAAGGAGTGTGACCTAGTGCAGTGGTTTTCAAACTTTTTTTTTTTGTGGACTACTTGAAAATTGCTGAGGGTCTCGCAGGGCCGGCTCTAGGTTTTTTGCTGTCCCAAGCAAAAAAAATTTTGGCCGCTCCCTCCCCCCCCTGCACCCTCCTGCCACCCCAGCCCTAGGTCACTGGTAAGTCGCTCCCAGGGTGGGTCATTCAGCAGGAATTTTGGATGTGCATAGAACACAGACAGGATTGGTTCCCATATGGTTACAGAACTGCAGTAAAGTGGAACAATTTTCAGCTTGTGTGATTGGAGGATATCTGGATGCATATTATAAGACTGTCCTACATAAATGAGTAGGGTTACCATATCTCATAAATAAAAAAAGAGGACCCTCCACGGGCCCTGGCCCCGCCCATTTCCCCACCCCTAGCCCTGCCCCAACTCCGCCCCTTCCCCGCCCTAACCCCGCCCCCTCCTCCCTCCCACTCCCAGCCAGGGGGAAAGGGCTGCCCCAGCGCTACCGGCTTCAGGGTTTGCCGGGCAGCCCCCAGACCCTGCGCCCCCAGCCAGCGCTTCCCCAGCGCAGCTGGAGCCCGGGAGGGGAAGCGCCCAGCCGGAGGTGCAGGGTCTGGAGGCTGCCCAGCAAACCATGAAGCCGGTAGCGCTCGGGCTTTGGGCAGCCCCTATGCCTCCGGACCCTGCGCCCCCAGCCAGACACTTCCCCTCCCGGGCTCTGGCGGCGCAGGGTCCGGAGGCATGGGGGCTGCCCAAAGCCGGTAGCGCTCGGGCAGCCCGGCTCTTAAACAGAGCCAAAGAGGAGCAGAGCCTCCAGCCGCGGCGGCTCTGCTCCTCCCCGACTCTTCGGCTCTGTTTAAGAGCCGGGCTGCCCGAGCGCTACCGGCTTTGGGCAGCCCCCATGCCTCCGGACCCTGCGCCGCCGGAGCCCGGGAGGGGAAGTGTGCGGCTGGGGGCGCAGGGTCTGGAGGCACGGGGGCTGCCCAAAGCTGGTAGCGCTCAGGAAGCCCGGCTCTTAAACAGAGCCGAAGAGTCGGGGAGGAGCAGAGCCGCCATTTTCCTGGACATGTTTGGCTTTTTGGCAATTCCCCCCGGACGGGGGTTTGACTGCCAAAAAGCCGGACATGTCCGGGAAAAAGAGGACATATGGTAACCCTATAAATGAGGACAAGTTGAGGTGCCTTTATTAATCTTTTGTTCCATTCTTTGTTTCTATGGGGAATTTGCTAATGCAATATCACTGTCTTCCTTTTAAACAAATAAAACTAAAACTTAAAAATAATAATAATAATAATAATAATAATAAAAAAGGTAATGGCTGTTGAAAATAGCAATTCCAGTCCTAATAACCACTGGGAAGCATTTCTTGCTCAATTTATTCTACTTTTTCCTACAGCAAGTTACCGTGGATCAGTATATTTGATTTGGGAGAAATGAAGTAACAGCTGCCCAAACTGAGCTTGAGCACTCCTGAATTTTGAGGGTGTTCAAATCTGGAGGGCAGGTGCTAGATTTCCTTTCTGACTATTAGCTAAATCTGGAAAAGAAAAGTCAATTTCTGCTTCCATGGCTCAGAAGTGTAAATCCTCCTACGTGTCTGGTACTGTATCTAAAGCTGCCCAGTCTAGTAGAGCCTCCCCTCCCTTACTTTTCATTTTAAATTCTAGTGGGATCCACGTACCTGCTTTGCTAGGCTTCAGATAGAGAGGTGCAATGTCCATTTAGTCCACCCAATTCTTTCTTTGGGGGAGAGCCCAGGGCTGGGGCAGCAGGAGGTGCGGATGGGGGCCAGAGCAAGGGCGGCAGGGGGTGCAGGTGTGGGGGGAAGAAGAGCCCAGGGCTTGGGTGGCAGGAGATGCGGGTGGGGGAGAACCCAGGGCTGGGGCAGCAGGGGGTGTGGGAGAGTCCAGGGCTAGGGCAACACAGGGGTGCGGGGAGAGGTGGGGGGGCAGCAAAAAACCTAGAGCTGGCTCTGTTCCTACCATTTACAGCAAGCTGTAGCATGAGGTTTCAGTTCTATACGCCTTCCCCCTCCCTTTCCTGTTAATTGCGGCCAAGGGAATGCTGGGAAATGTAGTTCTTTCCCTGCTCCAGGGCTGGCTCTATAGGCAGGGAGCAACTACAGCTCCCAGGGCTCCCTGTTGGAGCGAAGGAACTACAGCTCCCAGCTCTCATGTTGGATTCTTGCACCCCTGCAAATTTGCCGCCCCAAGCACCTGCTTGCTTTGCTGGTGCCTAGAGCTGGCCCTGGGGTCTCGGTGGACCACTTAATGATCTTTACAAATGTTGTTTTTACTGTTAGCTAACTATTGTAAAGGGCTTTGGATAAAAGCGCTGTATAAAAAACCCATAATAATAAATGTTTGTTTGTTCTACAAATAAAACCACACGACTCATATTTTAATATCAGTAGTCTTACCTTTCTAATGCGATGGATGTGCCCTCTTTCCCCCACCACAGCAGCCCCAAAGCTGGGGCTGGGAAGGAGGGAGGTCTCTCCCCCGCCACCAGGGCCGGCTCTGGCTTTTTTGCCGCCCGCGGCGGGGAGCGCAGCAGGGGAGGGCGGAGACCCCGGCCGTGGCCCCGCTCTCCCCGACCAGCTGGAGCGCCGGGAGGAGGGTGGCAAGCCCGGCCGGGGCCCCGCTCTCCCCGACCGGCCAGAGTGCTCTCCCCAGCAGCCACAGCCCTGAATCTGGGGAAAGTCACTTCTTTTTCTGGCTGCTGCAGCCCCTGCACGTCCCCCACCCCCTCTTCTCACCCACTGCCCCCTCCCACCTACCTCCTATTCCCCTCAAGGCCACCACCTCACCTTACATGTGTGTCTTCTCCAGGGTCCAGGCACCTGATTAGTGGAACCACGCCTGTGTGGCTCCACTAATTAGGTAGGTGAGATTCTCTCATTTGCGGCTGCCCAGGCGCACACCTTAGCGGAAACTATCCGCAGACCACCTGAATGGAACTCGTGGACCACTGGTGGTCTGCGGACCACAGTTTGAGAACCTCTGGCCTAGTGATTGGAACTCAGCAGTGGCAGTTGGGACTCCTGGGTTCTAAGCCCTATTCTGCCATGGACTCACTGCCTGCCTTTGGGCAAGTCGCTTTAATTGCTCCGTGCCTCAGTTTCCCCATCTGAAAAATGAGCCTAATTCTCCCCCCCCCCTCCTCAGGGATACTGTTAGGAGCAGTCAATGACTGTCAGAGTCTCAGGTAGAAGATGCTCTGCACGTACAAAGGACTGCGATTACTAAAGTCTTACGCCTGTTTTGAACACTGGTGACAGGCTGATAGATTGATTGACAGCCCTGGAGACTCAAGGTCACCAGTTAGGCACAGAGGATGAGCTGCTCACACTGCCCTGTGAGTAGTAATGGATTTATACTGTGTCCATGACTGTGTGCCCCTGAGCCCTGCAGTGCTCACGTAGAGGGTATTGGTTCATTCTCCAAGACCCAGCCAGTTCTCCGCCACCGACAGAGGAGATGGTGGTTTGACCTGTATATGCCTGTCCACCAGCAATCTGACCGAGACTCACCTCCCGTACACCAGTCAGTCAGTCGCTGCTTACCTGGGCTGGATTTGAATCAGTGACTCAGGCGCAGACCCACAGAAGTATTTAGGCTCCTAAATTCCATTGAAATCTGCAAGAGTTCGGAACCTAAATCTGGGCATCAGAGCTATATATCCCATTACCAGGCCCCGGTGCCAAACTTCCTACACTGTGCAGGAGAGAGAATCAGTCTTGGTCTCTTAGCACACTTTGCACCAAGGTGAATAAGGGAGCACCCTAAATACACAGAATTAAAGCAAAAGTCCCCGTCACGGCGGACTCTGTTGAGAGCTATGTGACTGGGGCATTCTAGGTGGTAGTGCACAGAGTAAAGATCAGTGACTGCTAGAGACTGAGTCTCCAGGCCAGATCCCACCGGAGCTCCAGTGGCTTCCATCAGCTGAGGCTCTGGCCCTTGGTTTCTAACATGTTTTTAAAACCAGTCATTGTCTTCACAGTTGAAAGCGTTTGCCTGTTTGCATCAGGGTGTTGGAGTAGCCATATCCACTGAGAACGTAAAGCAGAGCCGGCTCTCAGCATGCAGAAGGAACTTCCTGTGTAAAATATGAGATTGTCTCCTTAGAGGTGCTGCTTTAAATGGGCCATGGAAACTTGGGCAAGTTGCTGCGCTCTCTGTGCCTCAGTTTTCCCATCTGTAAAGCAGGGCTAATGATAGGCAGCCTGTCTCACTGCGCGAGGTTGAGCTCCTGAGTGTTTATCAGCCACTTTGAGCGCCTCAGAGGGAAGGTCAAAGTCTGTTAGAGATGGTCTCTCCTGCTCTTAGATCCTGGGTCTCTGCTCATGTGTTCCTGCTTTCCTGTGCAGAATCAGGGTCAGGACATCTACAGCATTAATTCTTAGCACCCAGAGACCTCCAAGCCCTTTACAAAGATGGGTGAGCACTATTGCTCCCGGGCACCGGTGGGGACACAGACACAGAGAGGTGCTAGTGTTCCACCCCAGCTATCTGCAGAGCTGGGTCAAGACCACAGGTCTCCCGGCTCCTTTGCAGGAAGTCAACCCACCCGACCAGCCTGACTCCCTCTGCATCAGCAGGAGTCACTGGGATATGTCCAGGTGAGGGGCGCTGTGCAGAGCTGGAGACACCCCCTGCCCCAGACAGAACTCCCCCCTCCCCAGCTATCCATGCCAGCTTCACAGCAGGATCCCAAGGGCGCAGTGTGATGCCTGTTAGTCATGGTTCCTAGCGGTGGAAGGAGGATCAGTGGGAATTGGGGAGCAGAGGAAGTGGATGGAATCCAAATGAGGGCCATGGAAAGAGACCTCTGAAGAGCAAGGGGCCTTGTGCATTCATAGACTGTGCTCCCGCCAGCTCATGGCTGATGTTACTCTGGGGATGGCAGCTGTCATAACTATAAAGGGAAGGGTAACAGCCCTCCTGTGTACAATACTATAAAATCCCTCCTGGCCAGAGACTCCAAAATCCTTTTACCTGTAAAGGGTTAAGAAGCTCAGGTAACCTGGCTGACATCTGACCCAAAGGACCAATAAGGGGACAAGATACTTTCAAATCTTGGTGGGAGGAAGGCTTTTGTTTTGTTTTGGGGGTTGTTCGCTCTTGGGACTGAGAGGGACCAGACATCAATCCAGGCTCTCCAAATCTTTCTGAATAAGTCTCTCATATTTCAAACTTGTAAGTAAACAGCCAGGCAAGGCGTGTTAGTTTTTATCTTTGTTATCTCAACTTGTAAATGTACCTTTTTGCTAGAGTGTTTATCTCTGTTTGCTGTAACTTTGAACCTAAGGCTAGAGGGGATCTTGTTGGATCTTGATCCACCAGGAGTTGGTGGGAGAAAGGAGGGGGATGGTTAATTTCTCCTTGTTTTAAGATCCAAGGGGTTTGGATCTGTATTCACCAGGGAATTGGTGAAGTCTCTCTCAAAGCTACCCAGGGAAGGGAATTAGCATTTTGGGAGTGGTGGCAGCGGACCAGATCTAAGCTGGTAGTTAAGCTTAGAAGTTTTCATGCAGGCCCCCACATCTGTACCCTAGAGTTCAAAGTGGGGAAGCAGCCTTGACAGCAGCCCAGCCAGCAGGGATTCTGCTGGACTCCAGATTCCTCCTGTTCGTCAAAACTGCTTTACAACAGGCTCTGAGCTGTAAATATGATGGTTACATAAGCAAATCCCAGGAGCTCCTTCCCAGGGGCTTGGCATAGCGGGTTTATGTACATGGGGCCCGATCCTACAAGGTGCTGAGCACCCCCAATTGCCGTTCATGTAAATGGGGACTGAGGGCTCTGCGTGCCACGCAGGATTGGGCCCAGTGAGGGAAGGGGGGGTGGAGGGCCAAGGGGATCAGAGCGTGTTAGCCTTTAAAATGTGGCTGCTGATTCTTTCAAATGCTGACACTGTCACTTTCGCAGCTGCCACCAGCCCCTGATCTCCGCCCCTCCACCCCACGCCACCCAGCCAGGTGCCTCTGCTTGTTGTGTAACCCACTGATAAACCCTTGCTCTGACAGGGCAGCACAATTTGGGATTTGAGGGCTTTAGCCTTTAAACCGGGGCTATTGGAAATTACATGGCTGCTGCTCACAGGTGGCTGGGGGGCTTTGGATTAGAATGGGACCATGTCTAAGATGTCATAAATTCCCTGGGGCTCTGGCTGCCTATTTCATCCCTGCATCCTGCTGCTTAATTAATCCTTTCCCAGTCCCTGGCACCAACCAGTGAGGATCTCAAAGCACCAAACCAACCGTAATGTGTTTAGCCTCCTCGCATTAGTATCCCTATTCTACAGATGGGGAAACTGAGGCATAGAGCGGGGGAGGGATTGGCCCAGGGTCATGTGGTGAGTCTGTAGCAGAACTGGGGACAGAACCCAGATGTCCCGGATGCCAGTCCCTGGTGTTAACCACTAGAGAACACTACTTCTATGTGGGCCTTGGCAGGGCACCCAACTCCTTGCCTCGAGAATGCTGGGGCCTTTGCTTCCATGCAGACTGGATCGGGAGGAGTCTGATCAGCAGGGAGATGGTGTGGGTCAGGGTCCAGTGTGGAGGGAATCCTGGCCCAGTTCACCACTGCCAGGAGCCCATTCCTAGCGATTCGTTTCTACCCTGGATCCTGGGTAGCAGCAGGTGGCTGGGGTAGGGAGGCTGGCCCTGGAGACTAGAGCAGGAGACTAAGGGGGTTGCTATGAATGCAGCCCAGGCCTGACTCTAACCCAAAGTCTCATCATCCAGTGGCTCCCATTAGACTGAGCTGGTCTTGTAGGCATCTCCCAGATCCACCTCCCAACCCAGCCTCCCCATGGGGAACCTTCCCTGCAGCAGCTCCTGAGCTTAGGTCCTTGGAGAAGCCCTGCTAAGAGGGTTCTAAAGAGACAAGATGGGAGGGACTCCCTGTAGGCTGCCCAGCCAGGGCCTTCTCCCAACCATGCTGCATCTCAGCTCTTTTCTCTCCTTTCCCCGGCTGGTCACTGGGTCTGCCTCTCCCCTGCTGCTCCCATCTCCCCAGGTCACTGCAAGGCAGGGTTCACTCCATGCCAGTTTGATCCCAGCTGAATTTAGCCAAAGAAACAGATGGCCACAGGATGCAGCTGCCCATGGTGCTGAGACGGAGAGGAGTTGATCTGGACACCCCAAAGAGCCCTGGGATGAGCTGCCCCTAGCAGGAAGCACCACTGACTTACCCTGATGGAGGCTTCGTGTGATGAACAGGAACAGCTTCAGAGATCCCCTGGAAAAGGCCCACGGGAGTGAGCAGCAGCTTGAGGCTGACGTGGAGCTTGTGCCGACAGACTGGCCATGGATCAGACCCTCTGCTGCCTGACACGCTGCACCCGCCACAGTCGGGGGATGAGCCCACACCCTGGCAGAACATGGCCTTGGCCAGACCACCCTGAGCACAGACTGGGCCACGCCAGATGAACTGGCTGAACTCGCGTGGGATTTGCCGAGCAGCCATGGACGCTAACGAGATGAACGCATTAACAAGCCCCGGAGAGGAGCGACTACTGTGTGTGTCTCCGTTGTACTGCTCGAGTCCCACCTCGGGCCCAGTGGCTGCACTCCAGCCCAAGTGCTGACGCCGGCACCATGTAAAACGCCCATAGCTTCCCCCTTTAGAGCTCCCCTCAGTAGGGTACGTCTACATGGCAATAAAACCCCTGTGGCATCACGTCGCAGAGCCCGGGTCAGTTGACCCAGGCTCGTGGAGCTCAGGCTGGAGCACAGGCTCTGAGACCCTCCCCTGCAGCCCGAGACCCGTGAGCTCGAGTCGTTTGACCCAGGCCAGCCAGGGGCATGCCTGGGGTCTGTTGTTGCAGTACAGACGTGCCCTTAGAGGCTCAGAGCCAGGCACAGTGCAGGCATGGATGCCTGGGGCCCGCTCCTCCATCCAGCTCTGCCCGTGTGCCCAAAGCCTGACACCGTGCACTCAGCCCTGGTAATTCCATCCCAGGCCCCTCATGCACAGCTCTGCCTGTGCACCTGAATCCTTCCCTGCTACTCCATTCCAGAGCCCCCTCCATAGCTCTGCCAGTGCCTCTCCTTCCTGACCTATCACTGCCCCTGCTCGTCCAGCCCTGGGTCACCTCACATACAACCCTGCCAATGCCACAGTGCTGCCCTATAGCTTTTGGGGCTGCCCCCATGGGGGGCTTTATGAGGCTTTGCTGATGCCACCTCTTGGTCCTGCACCAGCCCTTCTGGTCCAGCCTTTCTGCTGAGCAGAAAATGCCAGCTGCCTCTGAGCTGTGGGGCGATCGCATGATGCAGGCTAATAGCCATGAAGGCCATTTCATTTGTGACCTAAATCAGGTTTGAAACCTGGTCTGAAGAGATCAAAGACTAGTAACTGAACCCTATAAACCCCTTAGCTCCAGCAGATCCAAGCTATTTCTGACTCCGAGTGTGGGCCTGTTCAAACCGCCCCCGTTTGCTTCCCAGGGAATTAAAGTGCACATGAGCTTTAGCATATGCCCTGGTGATTCCATTAGCAAGCACCCTGCTCTTCCTGGACACCCTGTTTGTTCTCTGCCATTGGCTGATACCATATCAAAGCCGAAGACGCTTTTAGTACGTAGCAATCCTGAGAAAAGAGTTTGCTGCGTTTTGGATAATGGGTTTGCAAAGGACTTTCAAACAGTTTGCACACAGTGGGTTGGTAATGGTATCCCTGAGGCTGATCCTTGGGGTGAGCCAGACCCACAAGGCTGAGCACGAGGCGAGGTCTACGCTGCAGCTGCACTGAGGAAAAATAGCAGCCCCAGTTTCCTGTGCAGTTAATCTAGCTAACATGCTTCTGTGACCCCTGTTACCAAATATCCGAGCCCCTCACAATCCTGCCATCACAGCTGTGAGGTAGGACACTGCTGTTCTCTCCCTTGTACAGATGGGGAGAATCTACACTGCAGTTAGAGGTGTGGTAGCAAAATGAGTAGCACCCAGAGCTAGCTTTGAGTAACACCAGCAGTGAGGGCTGGCTGCTCGAGTGCATAGTCCTGGGTGGCTGTGCTGCTGCTGCTGTGTTTTTAGCTCGCTCAAGGCTAACGTGGCTATATCTGCCCAGGCTGCAGACACACTGCTGATTGCAGGGGAGATGTCGCCTGGGTGACTTAACCACAGTCATACAGAAGGTCTGGGGAATCTAACCTGTGTCTTCGGGGTCCTCAGCTGGGGTCCTAACCATGGACCCGCCCTTCCTGCCACAGTAAAACCCCTTTCAAATATACCCGGGAATGTGGCTGTGGTGAGGCCAATCTGGGACGTGCCTTCATTGAATTGCCTTCGTGGCATTCAAAGCGACAGGCCAAGCCAGGCCATTTGGCTGGGGCAAACCCTTTTGTTAGCAAGAAATGTACCACCTGGCGAGAATTCAATACACCAAGCCGTGCTGCACCCACGTCACAGGCTGGCCAACCTCAGCCAATGCCTCCAGGAGTTTGCGCCAGTGTATCCATGACGTGGTAATGCTGAACTCACAGATGCAAGCCACAGATAATGACAAACCCTGGCGTACTAACGCCGCACAGTTAAACTCACTGACTTCCTTGCTGTCTGCAGGATTAGACCCATAGGCTGGGGATTCTCAACAGATCCTAAGGGAATTAGGCACCCCGAACGTGAGCTGGGCAGAACTCTGTTGAGAATCCCAGCCATTGGGCTAAGGGGCCTGGAAGGTTCTGCTGCAGATTTTGAGTCAGGTATGGAAGGGACTTACCCTTCCCTTGCTGAGAGAGTGAGGCCAGCCACCTTCATGGTGCCACCTCCCTCTAGTAGCCCTTGGAGGGACGGAGAGGGTCCAGTGCATGGAAGATGGTGAGGGGCTGGGGGGACAGTCAAGGAAGACATTCATTCCCCCATAGCTCCCAGTCAGGACTATAGCCATAGGCTGCATGGACTGTTCTGCTGAGCCTCCTCCATGCTGGGGGCTAGAAGGGTTTCCAGGAGAAGCCACAGATAGGGCAGTCCTTGGCAATATGGCTCCAATGGATCCATGCTCCCAGGGGCCCAGAGGGGAAGGAGAGGGCTCCTGGGGCTGGTGTGGAGAGACAGAATCTCCATGAAGTTGACCCTGGTCTCCAATAGGTCTCAGGGGATCTGTAGGTTCTGGGCCCAAGGCCCCTGCCTGTGCCATATCTGAAGGGGGAGTTCAACCTCCATAACTAGCTAGGAAAACTCCCGCATTGGAAGCTTATAGAGTTCTCCTGGCCCCGTTCTGTGGATTTTCATTGGGTGGGAGCGATTGTGCCCCTTATTAGCCAATTGGCTGCTCATTTCTGCTTCTGGGAGTGGCCACATCCTAAGCCCTGGAGCATGGGGATTTGACTGGCTTACCTTAGCATGAGTGGGTAGAACTGTGCTCTTGTTTATACCCATGCAACCTCCATTGACAACCTTGGGGTTGTATGCTCAGAGATGAGAGCAGAAATCGAGGGATTGTGCCAAACTAAATGCATCACTTTGGACCAGACTGCAGCTGCACAGGTGTAACTGAGAGCAGAAATTTGGCCCCTTAACTACTTGTGTCATTATTGACCATAAAATAGCCCAGGCTTTGTAAAAAATCCAGCAGCAATATCTAGCTTAGGTACTTCTCTGGCTCCTGTGAGTGTAATATCTGAGCATCTCACAATCTTTAATATGTTTCCCTTAGCAGCCCCCTGTGAGGTAGAGCACTGCTGTTAGCTCCATTGCACAGAGAGGGAACTAGGGCACAAAGAGACTAAGTGATTTGCCTAGCATCACTCAGAAAGCCTGGGGAAGAGCTGGAGATTCTGTGGCCTGCGCTGTGCAGGAGGTCAGACTAGATGATCATAATGGTCCCTTCTGACCTTAAAGTCTATGAGTCTATGAGTAATTTAACCCTGGTCTCCCAAGAGCCAGGCAAGCGCCCTGCTGCTTCGTAATGCTAACCTAAAAAAAGGAATCACATTTGTCTGGCAAGCTCCATTCTCTAGAGTCCCACCCAATATTTGTTGTGATCTCATTCTCCTCTAGGGGGCGGAGTGAGTGAGTGAGCAAGCGAGCGTGCGTGGGTGCATGCATGTGTGTTCCATTATTTCACTAGGGTTAGCAGTTAGGCCTTCAGGATGGTAATTCCCAGGCTCAGTCTTTACCTTTTGGAAGCTCTGTGCTGTTTGCTTCTCTCCAATCTCCTGATGCATCCATCCCTTTGCAGATGGTTAATACTCCACAATGTATGTCAAGTGGGGGGCTGATTTGCACATGTCCAGATTTTCCAGATATTAAGTGCTGTCAGTAACTATTTTTCTAAGATCTTCCGCACTCCCTGATCATCCACGTTCCTTTTCTTTCTTGTCCTTGCTGAAGACTCTTTCTGAAAAAGGAGCTCAGAGTCTCAGCCATTGGCAGCCTATGTGATGGTCAGCTCATGAAATGCAAAGTTTGCCACTTTTGTAAACATTAGCCCCAATCTCTCTCTCTCTCAATCTCATTAGTGGCCACTGAATTTAAAACAAAAACAAGAAAATACTTCTGCATGCACGACAAGCAGCCTATGGAACTTCCTGCAACAGGAGAGCAGTGCAGAGAGAGGAATGATTATATTTATCCAGGGGTTAGGGCACTAGCCTAGGGTTTAGAAGACCCAGTTTTAATTCATGGGTTTAATAGCATGCCCTGCCTCACAGGGGTGTCGCGAGGATAAATACAGTAGTGCTCAGATACTATGGGGAGGGATCCTTAGTACCTGTCCCAATACCTTAGATAGTTAAGGTAGTGACAGTGGTTCCCCTCCCCTACCAGAGGGAATTATCCTAGATCCCCCATTAAAGCTTGGACAGCACAGTGGTTGTACCAAGTCACTTCTAGCAGCGCTTGGAATAGAGCCCTAGTGTTGGCAGAGTCCGGCCTCTGCCATGCTACCTGTCTGCCCAAGCGACATCACCCTAAGCACCAGCCACACATGCAGCCAGGCAAACTCAGGCTAGACCTAAGTAAGGGTAACTAATCATTGGAACAGCTTCCGTAGGGATGTGGTAGATTCACCATGACTTGCGGTCAGATCTGGGTGTCTTTCTGAAGGATCTGCTCCAGCTGAAGCAGGTGTTATGGGCTTGACTCTGACATGCCTGGGTGAAGTTCTCTGACGTGTGTTATGCGCAGGGCTGGCTCCAGGCACCAGCCTACCAAGCACGTGCTTGGGGCGGCACCTGGAGAGGGGCGGCGCTCCGGCCGGCCAGGGAGAGCGGGGCCGCCCTCCCCCAGCGCTCCGGCCAGTCAGGGAGAGCGGGACCGCGGCCGGGCTCGCCGCCCTCCCCAGCCGCACTCCCCGCCGGGGGTGGCGGGAGGCTTTTTTGCCTAGGGCGGCAAAAAAGCCAGAGCCGGCCCTGGTTATGCGGGGGGTCAGACTAGATGATCTAATGATCTCTCTTGGCTGTGCAAGTGATAGAACTGTGGAATTTCAGGGAAGTGATTGTGTTCAGGGAGAGGGGCAGAGGCTGTTGGAAGGCAAAAGCTTGTGGTACGGCAATGGGCTGCCCTGTGCTTCACCACAGCTTTCTGATGTTGGGTGAGTCATTGCAAACCAACCCTTTGTGGGGTGGCGCACCTTCCGAGGGCCACATGGAGACGACCCCTCGTGAGGACAGAAAAATACTACAGACGGACCTATGAGAGTAGAAACAGGGCAGGCAACAGCTGAGATTCCCAAAATCTAGCAGCTGCTGCTACTGCTGCACTCTGGTAAGTAGAACACCCATGTCGGATATGTCTCGCCCCTGCACACACAGCTTCCCCCTGGGGAAAGCAGAGAAAGAACAAACCACCTGTGACGAATAGTGCTGTGCCTCAGGTTATTCATTGCACTTGAATTCAAAGCCTGTGGAACTTGACTCTGAGCTTTGCTGATTGGCTTGCACTGCAGAGGGCACCACACAGCCCCAGCCAGTTCCCATAGTCCTGCCCTTGCGTGCACTGGGACAGACTCTATGGGACCAGCAAAATCTTCTCTGGTTGCTCCAAAATCCAGGTCAAGAACTTGGAGAGGATTTTGGCAGAGCCTGTCCCAGTGTTTGTCAAGCTCAGTGTAAAGGCGGGCAGGGCAGGGCAGAGTGAGTGGCCAGGCTGGGACCCGTTCAGGTCCCTGACTTCCTGGACCAGCACTGTGGGCTCAGCCACTGGCTAGGAAGGGAGGGGAAGGGCTCACACCTGGCTTTGAAGTGAGCCGAGCGTGGAGCAACAGTGAGTCTCCAAGGCACAGCTCCAAGCTGGGAGACATGGCTGCAGCGCCATGGCGGTGGGGGAGGAGAAAGGGCTGTAGAAACGGGGATCTCCCAGAAGATCAAATAAAAACCAGTGGGGCAAAGTACAGAAAACCCCCTCTGTCCCCCCACACCCTCCACCACGCACAGGGAGGGGGAGGCGTTGTTGACTAGGTAGCTCCTGTCTGGCCAGGCCTCAATGCTCCTCAGCTCTGGGTAGTTGGGCCAGGGTCACGGGCAATGCTCCTGGAAGCTTGTCAGGAACCCACCCCCCCTTCCCTGGCATGCAGCCTGCATTGCCTCCCCCTGCCCCAGCAACCAATTTCTGTGACCCCCCCTGCTGGAACCTGGACTAGCCATCCCCTACTGTAGCCCCGCTGTTCCCCCCCGCCCACTCCAGTGACAATTAGACCCTCTCTGTGGTCTCAAATCCTGACCTAGATCTCTGACAGCCGCCATCTGTAGCGGCAGCCATCCCCCTGCCCTCAGCAGAATTATGACGCTGTGCTAATGCGGAGAGGAGCTAGCTGTCAGATTGCTCTCCCCCGATCCCCTTGATGGGGCTTAGGCACGTTGAGATCATTTAGAACAGCCAAAGCCCCGGAGCCTCTCATCTCCCTCACCCCACCCTGCCCCGCCAGCGCATGCACCACTTGTCAAAAATAGCCCCTTCTGCCTGGGCTGGCCAAGGTGGGGCAGGAACGCCCAACCCTTTCCTACATGCCTTCGCTCTATGAGGGTATGTCTACACTACGAAATTAGGTCGAATTTATAGAAGCCGGTTTTATAGAAATCGATTGTATACAGCCGATTGTGTGTGTCCCCACATAAAATGCTCTAAGTGCTCTAGTCGGCGGACCGCGTCCACAGTACAAGGCTAGCGTCAACTTCCGGAGCATTGCACTGTGGGTAGCTATCCCACAGTTCCCGCAGTCTCCGCCGCCCATTGGAATTCTGGGTTGAGATCCCAATGCCTGAATGATGCAAAACAGTGTCGCGGGGGGTTCTGGATACATGTCGTCAGGCCCCTCCCCTCCGTCAGAGCAACGGCAGACAATAGATTCGCGCCTTTTTACCTGGGTTACCTGTGCAGACAACATACCACGGCAAGCATGGAGCCCGCTCAGATCAGCTCACCGTCATCATATGTCCTCTGGGTGCCGGCAGACGTGGTACTGCATTGCTACACAGCAGCAGCAGCAGCTGCTAACTGCCTTTTGGTGGTAGACGGTGCAGCATGACTGGTAGCCGTGGGGCTGGCAGCTGTAGGGCTGCATTGCACCAGCCCCTTGCCTTGGCTGTCAATCATGGGCACTTGGGCAGACATGCAACTGTCTCGATAATGATGACTATCAGTTGTAGTATGCTATTTTCTGCCAATCACCCAGTATTTTCTGCTAAGCACCCAGAAGAGGCTGAGGGCAATCTGGGTGCTGGCAGACGTGGGGCTGGCAGACGTGGGGCTGCATTGCTACACAGCAGCAGCCCCTTGCCTTTTGGCAGAAGATGGTATATTACGAGTGGTATCCGTCGTCGTCGTACTGCAGTGGCTATCAGTCATGCTGCACCGTTGGCTGCCAGCTTAAGATGTAAAAAATAGATTTGTTCTATATTCATTTGCTTCCCCTCCCTCCGTGAAATCAACGGCCTGCTAAACCCAGGGTTTTGAGTTTAATCTTTGGGGGGGGCCATTCTGTGTGACAGTTGTTTGTGTTTCTCCCCGACGCACAGCCACCTTTCTTGATTTTAATTCCCTGTACCTGTACACCATGTCGTCACTCGGCCCTCCCTCCCTCTTTCCCCTGGTCCATCAGATATTAGTTTTGCGCCTTTTTTCAGACCAGGCGCCATAGCTAGCACTGGGATCATGGAGCCCGCTCAGATCACCGCGGCAATTATGAGCACTATGAACACCACGTGCATTGTCCTGGAGTATATGCAGAGCCAGGACATGCCAAAGCGAAACCCGGACCAGCCGAGGAGGCGATTGCAGCGCAACGAGAGTGATGAGGAAATTGACATGGACATAGACCTCTCACAAGGCACAGGTCCCAGCAATGTGGAAATCATGGTGTTACTGGGGCAGGTTCATGCCGTGGAACGCCGATTCTGGGCACGGGAAACAAGCACAGACTGGTGGGACTGCATTGTGCTGCAGGTGTGGGACGATTCCCAGTGGCTGCGAAACTTTCGCATGTGTAAGGGCACTTTCATGGAACTTTGTGACTTGTTTTCCCCTGCCCTGAAGCACCAGAATACCAGGATGAGAGCAGCCCTCACAGTTGAGAAGCAAGTGGCGATAGCCCTGTGGAAGTTTGCAACGCCAGACAGCTACCAGTCAGTCGGGAATCAATTTGGAGTGGGCAAATCTACTGTGGGGGCTGCTGTGATCCAAGTTGCCAGGGCAATGAAAGACCTGATGATATCAAGGGTAGTGACTCTGGGAAACGTGCAGGCCATAGTGGATGGCTTTGTTGAAGTGGGATTCCCAAACTGTGGTGGGGCCATAGACGGAACCCATATCCCTATCTTGGCACCGGAGCACCAAGCCACCGAGTACATAAACCACAAGGGGTACTTTTCAATGCTGCTGCAAGCCCTGGTGGATCACAAGGGACATTTCACCAACATCAATGTGGGATGGCCGGGAAAGGTACATGATGCTCGCGTCTTCAGGCACTCTGCTCTGTTTCGAAAGCTGGAGGAAGGGACTTTCTTCCCGGACCAGAAAGTAACCGGTGGGGATGCTGAAATGCCTATCGTGATCCTTGGGGACCCAGCCTACCCCTTAATGCCATGGCTCATGAAGCTGTACACAGGCAGCCTGGACAGGAGTCAGGACCTGTTCAACTACAGGCTGAGCAAGTGCCGAATGATGGTGGAATGTGCATTTGGACGTTTAAAAGTGTGCTGGCGCAGCTTACTGACTCGCTCAGACCTCAGCGAAAAGAATATCCCCATTGTTATTGTGGCTTGCTGTGTGCTCCACAATATCTGTGAGAGTAAGGGGGAGACATTTATGGCGGGGTGGGAGGTTGAGGTAAATCGCCTGGCCGCTGATTACGCGCAGCCAGACACCAGGGTGGTTAGAGGAGCACAGCAGGGCGCGGTGCGCATCAGAGAAGCTTTGAAAACAAGTTTTGTGATTGGCCAGGCTACGGTGTGAAACTTCTGTTTGTTTCTCCTTGATGAACCCTCCGCCCCCCCCCCACCCGGTTCACTCTACTTCCCTGTAAACCAACCACCCCACCCTCCCCTCCCCACTTCGAGCACCGCTTGCAGAGGCAATAAAGTCATTGTTACTTCACATTCATGCATTCTTTATTAATTCATCACACAACTAGGGGGATAATTGCCAAGGTAGCCCGGGATGGGTGGGGGAGGAGGGAAGGAAAAGGAAACACTGCATTTTAAAACTTTAACTCTTATTGAAGGCCAGCCTTCTGATGTTCTGGCAATCATCTAGGGTGGAGTGACTGGGTGGCCGGAGGCCCCCCCACCGTGTTCTTGGGTGTCTGGGTGAGGAGGCAATGGGACTTGGGGAGGAGGGCTGCTGGTTACACAGGGGCTGTAGCGGCAGTCTCTGCTCCTGCTGCCTTTCCTGCAGCTCAACCATACGCTGGAGCATATCAGTTTGATGCTCCAGCAGCAGGAGCATCGACTCTTGCCTTCTGTCTGCAAGCTGACGCCACCTATCATCTTCAGCCCGCAACTTGCTCTGTTCATCCCGCGATTCAGCCCGCCACCTCTCCTCTCGTTCATATTGTGCTTTTCTGTAGTCTGACATTGACTGCCTCCATGCATTCTGCTGTGCTCTATCAGTGTGGGAGGACATCTGGAGCTCCGTGAACATATCGTCCCGCGTCCTCCGTTTTCTCTTTCTAATGTTCAGTAGTCTCTGTGAAGGAGAAACATTTGCAGCTGGTGGAGGAGAAGGGAGAGGTGGTTAAAAAAGACACATTTTAGAGAAAAATGGGTACACTCTTTCACGTTAAGTTTTGCTGCCCACATTACACAGCACATGTGCTTTCGTTACAAGGTCGCATTTTTCCTCTTATAGTGAGGGCCTGCCGGTTTGGTGTGAGAGATCACTCACGCAGTGCCAGGCAACAGATTTCGGCTTGCAGGCAGCCATGGTAAGCCACAGTCTTTTGGCTTTTTTAACCTTCTTAACATGTGGGAATGGTTTCAAACAGCAGCGCCCTCATTTCCCATATCAAGCATGAATTGGGTTGGCCATTTAAAATGGGTTTGCAATGTAAAAGGAGGGGCTGCGGTTTCCGGGTTAACATGCAGCACAAACCCAACTAACTCCCCTCTCCCCCACACCCAATTCTCTGGGATGATCACTTCACCCCTCCCCCCACCGCGTGGCTAACAGCGGGGAACATTTCTGTTCAGCAGAGCAGGAACGGGCACCTCTGAATGTCCCCTTAATAAAATCGCCCCATTTCAACCAGGTGACCATGAATGATACCACTCTCCTGAGGGATAACAAAGAGCGATAAGGAATGGATGTTGTCTGCATGCCAGCAAACACCGGGACCATACGCTGCCATGCTTTGTTATGCAATGATTCCAGACTACGTGCTACTGGCCTGGCGTGGTAAAGTGTCCTACCATGGCGGACGGGATAAGGCAGCCCTCCCCAGAAACCTTTTTTCAAAGGCTTTGGGAGTACATGAAGGAGAGCTTTCTGGAGATGTCCCTGGAGGATTTCCACTCCATCCCCATACACGTTAACAGACTTTTCCAGTAGCTGTACTGGCCGCGATTGCCAGGGCAAATTAATCATTAATCATTAAACACGCTTGCTTTTAAACCATGTGTAATATTTACAAAGGTACACTCACCAGAGGTCCCCTGTGTGCCCTCAGGATCTTGGGTGAGTTCGGGGGTTACTGGTTCCAGGTCCAGGGTGATAAACATATCCTGGCTGTTGGGGAAACCGGTTTCTCCGCTTCCTTGCTGCTGTGAGCTATCTACATTACCTCCATCCTCATCTTCTGCGTACCCCGAACCCTCTTCCCTGTGTGTTTCTCCAGTGAGGGAGTCATAGCACATGGTTGGGGTAGTGGTGGCTGCACCCCCTAGAATGGCATGCAGCTCCATGTAGAAGCGGCAAGTTTGCGGCTCTGCCCTGGACCTTCCGTTTGCTTCTTTGTGGTAGGCTTGCCGTAGCTCCTTAATTTTCAAGCGGCACTGCTGTGCGTCCCTGTTATGGCCTCTGTCCTTCATGGCCTTGGAGACCTTTTCTAATATTTTGCTATTTCTTTTACTGCTACGGAGTTCAGCTAGCACTGATTCATCTCCCCATATGGCGAGCAGATCCCGTACCTCCTGTTCGGTCCATGCTGGAGCTCTTTTGCGATCCTGGGACTCCATCACTGTTACCTGTGCTGATGAGCTCTGCGTGGTCACCTGTGCTCTCCACGCTGGGCAAACAGGAAATGAAATTCAAACGTTCGCGGGGCTTTTCCTGTCTACCTTGTCAGTGCATCTGAATTGAGAGTGCTGTCCAGAGCGGTCACAATGAAGCACTGTGGGATAGCTCCCGGAGGCCAATAACGTCGAATTCCGTCCACACTACCCCAATTCCGACCTGCTAAGGCCGATTTTATCGCTAATCCCCTCGTCGGAGGTGGAGTAAAGAAACTGGTTTAAAGGGCCCTTTAAGTCGAAAGAAAGGGCTTCGTCGTGTGAACATGTCCAGGCTTAATTCGATTTAACGCTGCTAAAGTCGACCTAAACTCGTAGTGTAGACCAGGCCTGAGAGTCCTTCCTCTCACCTGCTTCAGGCCTGCAGGGGTTTCCTGGGGTCCTGGCTACCAAGGGGCTGAGTGAGGGCCCAGCTGGGGATCACGGAGCAAAGAATGCTGCATCTCGTCCTTCCCATGCTCTGGAGTCTCTGCCCCATCCCCCTACCCCTGGGCCCACCGTTAGACCTGACCCTTCTGGAAAATCCTGAGACAAGTGATGAGTAAATGGCATGAGGCTCAGCAGGGCTTTCACCTGTGGATCTCAAAGCTCATTACAGTCAGTCACTAATTACACTTCCCAGTGCCCCCGCCAACCACTGTAGATAAGCTTCGCTGTTCCCATTATACAGATGGGGAAACTGAGGCACAGAGCAGTGACTTGCCCACAGTCACTTCGCAGGTGGCAAAGCTGGGACTAGAGCCAACTCAAAGATCCCCCTGAAGGTGGCACTTGTGTGAATTTGGCCTTAGGGCCTGAGCCCAAGCCTTTGCACTCACTCAGCAGGCTTTGGACCAGGCCCTCAGAGGGTAAGGTCTTTGGAGCCCAGCCTGTGTACGTACAGCACCTAGCACAATGGGCCCTGACTAGGGCCTGAGATGAGGATGATTAATAATAGTGCTAACAATAGATCGGGTATCATCCAAAACAAAACTGAGGGGCCTGTTCAGCTGAGCAGCTGCAGCCAACTCCACAGCTGTCCCATCGCTTCTCACGCTTCCCTCTGGCTGCGGCAGTGTTGGGGTTTCTCCTCGGGTGTCATTAGAGCTCCCAGGGCGCTGTTCACAAGAGCAGAGTGGCTAGCCCTGGGCCATGGCCACACGGCAGTTTGGATAACTGCCTATCTAAAATCCCCCCATATTGTTCCCTCCCCTGCCCACAAGCTGGCCCTGAATAATAGAGTTGGTGCATTTACCTTTCAGGGGATGGGTGAGTGATACCTACTGCAATGTCCGCGTGACTTTCCCTGGTGCTCCTGCCCAGCACTTCTGAGCTGCCAGAGAAGAGGCTGACCCCTGGGACTCCATACCATGTGTTACGCCCAGCCCAGCCCAGGCCAGCCACTCCCTGCCATGAACCTGCCCTGATCTTCTCAGGACAAAGGATGGGGTGCGCGCCAGGAACGTCTCAGCCCAGGTGAGTGAAAACGATGTCAAGAATGTGAAGCCCAGCGAAGCACAAATACACTTAATGAAATCGTTGGAGCTGCTCGAACCCTGAGGAAAGGTGCCCCCGAGTGCTGCCTGCCAAGCCCCCCAGCACATCCATGATGCCAACCTAACTCCAGAAGGCCGTACAGAACAAGTAGTGCCCCAGACCTTAGACAGCTGCCATGTGCTTGGTCTGTCGCTATGTCTAGCTCCTCTGTGCTGAGGCTACAAGGCTGGCCCAGCTATCATTTGCTCCTGTTTTGTTCCAGTATAAATGATGACGAAGGGGCAGGGCAGGGGAGAATCAGACCCACTGTGTAGATTTGTGCTTCTAGTTGCTCCTTGCTTGGCAGGGAAGCTGGCTGCATCGGCAGTGGGCACGCTCATCATTCCCCACAGATTTGGCCTCGCCTTCCCCCTGGTAACTGCAGCCCTGGAAGTTGATGGACAGCCCCCAGCATCATGGTACCAGAAGCAGGTCTGCTCTCCCTGCTACGTCTCCCCTGGGGGCCTCCCCAGCACTAGCCCTGCTCTGCTTGCCGGCAGGGCCAGCTCTAGGTTTTTTGCTGCCCCAACAAAAAAAATTTTGGCTGCCCCCCGTCCCAGCCCTGGGCTCCTCGCTGCACCCCCCCTGCTGCCCCAGCCTTGGGCTCTCCCCACCCACCCACCCACCCCAACTCTGGGCTCCCTCATTCCCCCCCACCATTGCCCCACACACACACCTCCTGCCCGCCCCAGCCCTGGGCTCTCTCCCCCATCCCCTACCTGCACCCTCCTTCCGCCGCAGCCCTGGGTCACTGGTAACTCGCTCCCACGGCAGGTCATTCAGCATGAGTTTTACATGTGCACAGAACACAGACAGGATTCGTTCCCATATGGTTACAGAACTGCAGTAAAGTGGAACAATTTTCAGCTTGTGTGATTGGAGGATATCTGGATGCATATTATAAGACTGTCCTACATAAATGAGGAAAAGTTGAGGTGCCTTTATTATTCTTTTCTTCCACTCTTTCTTTCTATGAGGAATTTGCCAATGCAATATCACTGGCTTCCTTTTAAACAAACAAACAAAAAAAAGGCAACGGCTGTTGAAAATAACAATTCCAGTCCTAATAACCACTGGGAAGCATTTCTTGCTCAATTTTATCCTACTTTTTTCTAAGCAAGTTACAGTGGATCAGTATATTTGATTTGGGAGAAATGAAGTAACAGCCACCCAAACTGAGCTTGAGCGCTCCTTAATTTTGAGATGTTCAAATCTGGAAGGCAGGTGCGCGGCTGTGGCTCCGCAGGGGAGCACGGCAGCATGTATGCAGCAGTGTGTCTGGCGCTGCGCGGAGCCAGACATGCTGGTCTGAGTGGCACGGTAAGGGGGCTGGGGGGGTTGGATGGGGCGGAGGTTCGGGGGGGCAGTCAGGGGCAGGGAGAAGGGGGGGTTAGATGGGTCAGGAGTTGGGGGGGCAGTCAGGGGACAGGCAGGGGGTGAGGTCCTGGGGGGAAGTTGGGGCGGTCTCAGGAGGGGGCAGTTGCGGACAAGGAGAAGGGAGGCTTAGATAGGGGGTGGGATCCTGGGGGGCAGTTAGGGGCAGGGGTCCCGGGAGGAGGTGATCAGGGGACAGGGTGCAGGGGGGGTTGGATGGGTTGGGGTTTCTGTGGGGGGCAGTCGGAGGGAGTGGATGGTGGCAGGGTGGGGCTACCCTCCCTCCCTGTGGAGTGTCCTATTTTTTGAATGTTAAAATATGGTTTCCCTACCCTTCCCAGTGCAGCTCTCCATTCATAGCAGGCTGCAGCATGAGGTCTCAGCTACCTCACTCCCTCGCCCTCTTTCCTGTTGGTAGTAGCCAAGGGAATGCTGGGAAATGTAGTTCTATCCCTGCTCCAGGGCTGGCTCTATAGGCAGGGAGCTAACCAAGGAACTACAGCTCCCAGGACCCCCTGTTGGTTCTCAGCTCCCATGATGGATCCCTGCCGCCCCTGCAAATGGGCTGCCCCAAGCACCTGCTTGCTTTGCTGGTGCCTAGAGCCGCCCCTGCTTGCCGGGCTCCTACCTGCTAGAACATGCCTTCTTCCTGTCTCCCGCTGCTGCCTCCTTCCACCATAACCATCCAACTACAGCCATACCAATCCACTGGCTGCACTGCTGTCTCATACTGCTCCTCTGAGCCAGTGCTCAGCATGTGCTGCTCTGGAGACGCAGGCTTCTGTTGCTCATGCTACAGGGGAGTAGGGTGACCAGACAGCAAATGTGAAAAAACGGGAGGGGGTGGGGAGTAATAGGAGCCTATATAAGAAACAGACGGCTGTCCCTATAAAATCAGGACATCTGGTCACCCTACAGGGGAGACTCTCAATGCTGTCAGTAGTAGGGGAGCTTATCCCCTCCAGGCCCACAACCCAAACTTGTGAGAAGCATTGGCATCCTGTGTGATGACGATGCGTGTGCTTCCATGCCCACATACACACTCAGCATGCACCGCGTGTACATATGCACACATACCTCCTGTGCATGCACACATGCACTAGTAATCACATTCCACAGTGCTCAGCATCAGTGAAGACGTGAACTGAAGGTGAACTGGTCCCTGGGGGGCACCAGGCCAAGCAGCCAGGGACCCAGCCATTTAGGGTCTATCTACACTGCAGTCAGGAGCGAGCCTCCCAGCCCAGACAGACAGACTTGAGCTAGCTCCGCTCGAGCTAGTGCACTATAAACGTTGGCGTGGACATTGCAGTGCTGGCAGCAGCTCAGGCTAGGTACCTGAGCCCCAGGGGTCTGAGTGGGCTTGGACTCGGGCAGCTCGCCCCCACACTGCTACTTTTAGCTCAAGCAGAGTTAGCAGAAGTCTGTCTCCTGGGGCTGGAAGGCTCACGCCCAGCTGCAGTGTAGACACACCCTTATGGACGTTTTCCAGCTCCCCTTGTGGCCGGCACCAGAAGGCGATGGGGACAAGGGAGAGGCCTCGTATTTTGGCCCCTCACCCCCATTGCTCTCTGATATAGACCCACTGGTGAGCAGGTGTCCCTGGTCCACAGAGGGTGTGTGGCTATTGTAGCTGGTAGCTACAGGGCTTGCTAGTTTAGCTCCAGCTTGGAGGTCCCCTGTCCAATCCCTGCTTGCAGTGATGATGGTGGTTGTCACACCTGCATCCCTCTCCCTCGCACACAGCACAGCTGTGCTGCAGTACCCCATCCCCAGGGCAGTGGGAAGGTCTGTGATAAAGCCTCTGAGGCAGCAAGTCTCAGAGCTGGGTCATCAGCTGACTTGGGCTTGTGCTACAGGGCTAAGGGTACATCTATACTACATTGTAAACCCAGGCTCAGACCCAGGTTTGAGCCCAAACCCCTCTACTGTCCAGGGCCGGCTCTAGGATTTTTGCCGCCCAAAGCAAAAACAATTTTGGCAGCCCCCCCCCCCAGTTCTTTAATTACCCCACCCCCGGCCCCGCCTCAACTCCGCCTCTTCCCCAAATCCCCAGCCCTGCGTCCTCCCCCCAGGCTCTCAAGCCTAGGAGGGAGGGAGGGAGGGGGAGAAGCGGCGCCTGCGCCGCGGCCGCTCGGGATCTCCCCCTCCTCCCAGGTTTGAGAGCTTGGGAGCCTGGGAGAGAGGGGGAGCAGCGGCGCGCGAAACGGCCGCTCGGGATCTCCCCCTCCCTCCCAGGTTTGAGAGCCTGGGAGGGAGGGGGAGACCCCAAGCTGCCGCGGCGCGCGAAACAGCTGATTCGCGCGTCGCTGCTCCCCCTCCCTCCTAGGCTTGAGAGCCTGGGAGGGAGGGCGAGTAGCGGCACGCGAATCAGCTGTTTCGCGCGCCGTGGCAGCAGCAGCGGAGGTGAGCTAGGGCGGCCGGTGCACATTTTTAGGGGCAGCATTCTGGCGCCGGCCACGCAGCCCCTAAAAATGTGCCGCCCCAAGCACCAGCTTGTTTTGCTGGTGCCTAGAGCTGGCCCTGCTACTGTCCACTCTCAAATCAGTCTAACTTGGGTCAGCAAACACTCAGGACCTGGGTCCTAGGACTTACACAGGGGCTGGGTCTGAACACAAATCCTGCTGTGTCTTGGGTCCAAGCCCTGTCATTTTGCAGAGTGGACGCAGTTAATCCCAGATCCCTAGAAGCAGAAGCTCTGACTCGTGTTTGCATAGTGCAGTGCGGATGCACCAGGATGGCTGTGGGAACTGGGTCTGCAATTGGAAACCTGGGTTTACAATGCAGTGTGGACAGATAAGCAAAGGGCTTGGAAACACTAAGCTGCCGGTCCCACAGACCTGCGTTTACAATGCAGTGTAGACGTACCCTACTTGTCGGATGCACATAGAGCATCAAAGCCCCAATACTACTAACCAGTGGGCCCTGCCCCCATCACATTCTCTTTCAGCTCATGGGGCCTGTAGCTTTGAAGCCAAGGTGCTGCGGTCTGTCCCTGTGCTTTATCTACTCACTGTAATATCTCTAGACAGGCAGTCATGGAGCTGTTATAACAGCCTCAGCCAATCAGTACTAATGACTCCACAAACAGGGGGGAAGGGCTAGCTCAGTGGTTTGAGCATTGGCCTGCTAAGACCAGAGTTGTGAGCCCAATCCTTGAAGGGGGCCATTTAGGGCACTGAGGCAAAAATCTGTCTTGGGGCATTAGTCCTACTTTGAGTAGGGGGTTGGACTAGCTGAGGTCCCTTCCAACACAGATATTCTATGGACTAAACCCATCAGTTACACCCAGGAGCTGCTGCCCATAGTACAGAACCCAACAGGCTGACACAGGGGAATGGAGCAATAGATTTACATGCCCCTTCAGAAGTCAGACCTGCAATGCCCCAGTACAGGGCCCATCCAGCCCCATGGCCCCTTAGGATGGGACAAATATTTTGATTTCACCCCATGACAGCCCCAGCCTATGAGGCAGGGAAATTTCATCACTCCCATTGGACAGATGGTTAGGTGTCTAGCCTGGGGACCAGCCAGGCTAAATGCCTTGCTGAAGGGCACATGGTGAATCTGTGGCAAAGCCAGGATAGACACCAGATCTACAGCCTTCTTGTCCCCTGCACAATGCCACTGGGCAGTGCTCCCCCAGCCCCACCAGGTGACAATGTCATGGAGACACACACTCCATGCTTGCCTTGCCTCCCCTGTGAAGTCACATTCAGTTCATTTGGATAGAGCCAAGCCAGATGTGCTTGTTTAGAATCTGCACCCTCCCCCCAAAGTGATACAAAGGTGGAACATGCCTAGAGCCACGCTCTGTTGCCTCCATTCTCGTCTCTCTGAGGCCAGCTGGAGAGCTGGGATTTCACCAGCTGTGGGAGGAACTGAAATGGGTCCGTGCTTCCAGAACATACCATTCTGCAGGTGCTTTACCAGCCTCTCTCTCCCCAGACACTTTGAGCCAAACTCCTCTCCTGCAGTCATGTAGTGTGAGCCTTTTCCGGCTCATGCATGTTGCATCCTCTCCAGAGGGAGCCCTGGAATCGGGGCTGGTGGCCAGTGAAGGGAGGGGATATTTTGGCTGAGGAGAGTGGGGCAAAGGCAGGAAAGGTGAGGTGGGGGTGGGGGTGCAATGGCTGGGGGGTGCCTATGGATGGGGTCGGGGGGGAGGGGGCTTAGCACTGTATACAAGCGAATGCCTGTAGATCTGGACTAATGAGCTAGAACCCAACCTATTCTGAGCTGAGAAGGTTCAAGGTCATTGGGGAAGTTTTTGCACAGCTCTGATTGTCAGAGGTACTCCTGTGTGCCCCCCCACCCCCCAGTTTCCCGATACAGCTGTGTGGGCTCTAACCTGCAGTGGAACGTGGGGTGCCTCAGAGCCTAGCCCCAAGCTGACCCCACTGCAGGACAGAAATGCCAGCAGGTAGAGAGAGGAGCCCAGAGCAGCAGTCACAGCAGCCTGGAGTTCCCGGGTTGGCACATGGCTCTCCAGCACTGTGTGCTGACTTGGCTAATTGATTGCCTGGTTGATCTAACCTGCGCTCAGTCCGTGCAAAGCCAGCTCTGGAGTGAGAGTGGGGGTGGGGGCGGTTATGAGGGTATGGAGGGATTAACTCGGTTAACCATCTGTTACCAGGCCAATCATCATCACGCAGAGCAAATCCAATAATTAAAAAATATTGTCAGCTCCAGCCCTTCGCCAAGCATTTAGCTAACGCCATTAAAGGGGGCTTGAACTGCTGCAGTCTGGTGGCACAGAAGAGGAGGGGGTCTTTGGGAGGGGTAAGCCAGACTGGGGACAGAACATGAATTGTGCAATGGGAGGGTGGGGAATAGGGACTGGGGGACTCATGCTCACCCATGAGGTTCTGGCTTGGGGTTTATTCTCACCCATGCAATGTCATTGGGCGGAAGTCTCTGACCTACACGTGGATTGTGCTGCTTTGTGGCCAGCTATGTTTGGCACTGAGATGGATTTTGCCGTGTGAACCTTGCTCATGTTTAGGAAGCTGTGGGGCCCATGGGGCTAGGAGTCAAGAGCACTGGGTTCTCCTCCAGCCCTTTTCAGAGACTCCAAGCCCAGACGGAACCATTGTAATCACCTAGTCTGACCGTCTGCATAACACAGGCCAGAGACCTTCCCCCAGATAACTCCTTGTAAACAAATATCCTTGATTTAAAAATTGTCAGTGATGGAGAATCCACCATGACTCTTGGTAAGTTGTTCCAATGATCAATTACCCTCACTGTTAAAATTTTACACCTTATTTCCAGTCTGAATTTGTGTAGCTTCACCATCCAGCCAGTGGATCATGGTAGACCTTTCTCCACTAGGTTGAAGAGCCCATTATTAAATATTTGTTCCTTGCCACTTTGTGCTGCGTAGCAGATGTTGGAGGTTTATAGGAATCTGTCAGGGATGGTCTAGGTATACTTAATCCTGCCTCAGCATGGGCACGTGGACTAGATGACCCCTTGAGGTCCTTTCCAGACCTATGGGTCCATGATTCTGATGGTAAGACACTTAACCGCCGTGTTCTGATTTCACCAGCTATAAAACAGGGACAATCAGCTTGTCTATGTTACAAAACAGCCGTGTGTCTGAATGTAGCTCTGAACGCTGAAGTGAGCTGCTGGGAGGCTGACTGGGCAGGACAGACTGGCATGAGCCATGTCAGTGAACTATGAGCCAATGCTGCTGGGCCCAGCATTTAATCATGGTTAGCTCCCACGATGCTGAACAAGATCTATCTTGGTCACCAGTGACCTATGTCACAGTTAGCCTTGGAGCAGCTCGGATGGTTGTTCACATACACTATAACATTTGTAAACAGACAGACCCAAGCAGACCTATGTATCTTTGGGAAGTGCTTTGAAGTTGATGGACGATAGTATCAGTACAGTAAAATTCCCTTTGTAGGTCATTTTATATATGGCTGTCATGCTGTACATTAGGACTTGAGGGCTGGATCCTCATCTGGTGTGACTCGGCATTGCTGCATGGACCAGCTGTCAGTGGAAGGTTTGCTTCCAGTGCCCTTGCTCAGTCCCAGAGGATAAGTTCCCTGTGTATCCTGCGGACTTACCATACACACCGAGTGCCTCACAGTCCTTAACATAGTTAGCTCTGGTCAGCCATTCCTGATGGGTTTGTGTGGTCATTAGCACTGATTGGCTGAGGCCAATATCCCCATGGTACCTATGGGAAGCTGATGCACAGAGAGACGAGGGCCTGAATGTGCCCAAGGAGTGAGGTGTTGTGAGACCACACCGAACCTTTAGACACCTACAAAAACAAAGTGCCACGCTGCGATTCCCAAGGCTTGTGTTAGGCGCTGGGGGTCTTGTACAAGGAATGGGGAGAGCCAGGCATCTTAGGACACCATCCGCAAAAGCCAACCCTCGCTAGGCAGCGCCTCGCTTAGCTAGCCAACGGGGATGCCACAGAGATGGCTTTGTGCTAAGACCCCCCCCCCCATACACACACACATAGAGACAGGGACCTGCGTCCAGGCTAGCAGGTCATAGCCGGGAACCTGTTTTGGAATTAGCCACCAAAGCCTTTTTGTGAGAAGCCAGAGGATTCAGGGTGGGGTTGTTAAATGCCAGGCGTGTGCAGTGTAATGCCGCTCAGTCCTGTGACATCCATGGACTCAGCCCTGACCCAGTGCATACCACCTAGATCGGGGAGGCAGAGGGCCCAGGTCTCTCTGTGCTGGGTCTAATCACGTTTTCCATTTTCCACCACCCAGCTCCTGGCAGAGGCATCATTGTGCTGATTGCATCTCACTGCGACTGCGCCACGCTTCCAGTGCAGGATTTAGGATCCGGTGAACGTCTGGCTCGAACCCGCTCCTCCTGGAAAGGCTCCTATCCAAAGATCCTCTTGGTTTGCCGTGCTGACTTGGCACAGCAAGGAATTTGAGCTGGGTGAGCCCTTCCTCTTGTTGCTAGCAGGATCCCCAAGGCCGTTGCTCCTGGGGGTTTTCTATCTCGGCAATGGTGATAGCTCATGCTGGTTTGCCAAGCACTTTGTGGGATCCCATGAGCTGCACCCAGTTTGTTCAGTCTATATGGTGGATCTGAACTGGGGGCAGGGTGCTATGGCTGGAAGATTACTTGATGCAATCTGTGGTTAGAGTGTTCGCTAGAAATGCTTGGGTTATATCTGTAAGGGTACGTCTACACTGCAATAAAAAATCCGCCGCAGTGCATCCCAGAGCCCAGGCCTACTGACTCAGGCTTATAAGGCTTGGTTACAAGGCTAACACCAGCAGTGTAGCTATTTGGGCTGGATCTGGGAATGGGGGTGGGTCTCAGACCCGGGGTCCATCCTGAGTGTCTTCACTGCTTTGCGCCCCAGGAGCCCACGTCAGTTGACTCAGTCTGAGACTCGCTGCTGTGGGTCTTTTTTTTTTGGAGTGTAGACGTAACTGGAGACTCCAAGGCCCACAGTTGCAAAGAGCTTTAGGCATTGCTGCACATTGCAACAACTGAATTAAGGGCCTAAACCTTATTTTAAAAAGTGATTTAGGCATTTCATAGCCTAACTCTCATTGACAGCCAATGGGATTTTGATTCCTAGAAATGAGATTTCAAATCCTAAATCAGTAAGAGTCTGATGTTGTAGTGCCGAGAACAGCACCACCGACCACCTTTACAGATCTGGGCTCGGTTTTCGTTTTGTTGCTGACGATGGACCTCGTTGGGCTGGTCTCAGACTTCCCAACTAAGGCTCTGACCTGGCTGTCTCCATGTTCTCCCAGCGCTGTTGTGACTGATCTGGGGATGGGACAGCCCATCCCCTGCTGCTCACAGGCCAGTGCGTCGCCATAATGCTCTGGGCGTTCCCAAAGAGAGCACAGCCTGTTTGGGAAGGTGGCTGGCAGCCGGAGAGCAGCGAGCCGGAACTTGCCTGCAGCAAAGTGAAGGAGCAAATGTTAAAGCCAGTGGCGGGGTCGTGACTAAGATCTGTGACAGATGCTGGGGCAGATGCCATGGGATTACTAGGCTAAAACCTCAGAATCTGCTTCCCAGCAGGCGGAGGACATTTAATTACTAATTTACTAATTACCCAGCGATGCTGCTGAGAGTCTCAAAAATCATTGCCTGGGAGGCAGCCACCTTCCCAAGGCCAGGCTTTGTCAGCCTGTAATCTTGAGGGCAGTGGGGGGCCAGGGCCGTGCTGAGATGCTCCCGTGCTTCAGAATGGCCTTTTGGCCCCAGTGGTGTCTAGCTTGATGACACTTCAAATTAATCCAGAGCCTGGAGACTCCTCAATGTTTGTTCCCTATGAGGGAATGAAACCCCAGGAGCTCCTGCTTTAGGGACATGTTCCCAAAGAGCTTGGCTCTGATTTAGGCACCAAAACAGATTACCTAGGTATTCGAATGAGCCTTTCCCCCAGCAGCTCCCGTTATTTTCAGCGGGGTGAGGGGGATTCTTGCAATGCCTTGGAACCCTAGCTAGCTGAAATTCTCAGCTCACCAGCCCTCCCAGTTACCCGGACCCTCCTGACAAGTCCTGCCACAGTGGTAGCAGGAACACTGGGTCTTGAGGAACATGGCATTTCCCAGTAGCCATGTAACTTCATACTCTCTCCTGTCAGATCCAGGAATCTGGGCAGGTTTAGGAGAGGCCAGTGTTAGGACAGGAGACCCCAAAGGGAATTCCAGGTGCTCCAGGGGACAGTGCTGGTGATTCAACAGGTGGGGTTCTTCCCTCTGATTTAGTGCTGAGCCAATGGTCTCATGTCCCTGGTGAGATGTAAGACCAAGGCCCTTAGTACTTGGGGTCGTCACAGACCCATTGGCACTTTCCCTGAGAAGTGACCTGGGTAAATTCCAGCCCAGGTAAGTACATTCTGTCTCCTGGCATTCTCCCTGCAGGGTCATTTGGACACAGGAGTCCAGTTCACTTCCTGTCCTAAACCATTGTGTCTAGTTGCTGCCGCCTGTGTCCCCCGAGATGGTGGCTCTGATCTGGTGCTGAGAGCATCTCTTGGCCAGCACTCTGGGCCATAACAATAATGAAGAGTCTTACAAGCACTCTTGCTATAAGGGGGCAAAATGGAGCCACCTCTCAGGTGGAGTGAATCAGCTCTTTGGCACAATAGTCGCTATGATGCTACCCACTGGCTCAGGACAGGACGGGGACATGTCAGCAGGCAGAATGTATTCACCTGGGTTGGAATTTGGTCAGGACCCCTGGCTGACAATCCCGGCCCCGATGACTGTGGGTGGTCATCCCCCTGCTTGTTATCTCCTCTGAAATGCAGTTGGCTGGTGCTCCAGAAAGCCGCCTTGTCCTTTGGTGAGAGCAGGGCTGTGGGGTCTTTGGCTCCAGGCTTGGGGGGATTAGCTTCCCCACATTGTCAGGATCCTTTTCTCCAGCAGCTCGCTCCTCTGCCATGACAAAGGATGCCTCCTGCTCTGTGGATGCTGCTTGACAGCCTGGCTCAGCTGCTCCCGGAGTCACCTGCTGCAGGGCCAGACAAAGGCTGCGCTGACACCCCAGGCATGGAGGATTAAAGTTTAATATGACTCTGGGCATGACCCATCCCTGCAAATCCCGGCTGTGAAGGGAGGCGTCATCTTCCTTCATCTCACTGACTGGGCTGACCTGGGCCAGGCTGGCTTGGGCCCATATGTCTAGCAAGGAGTGTGACCGTGTGCTGATCTGGTGGGAAACCTTATCTGGGCACCCCGCAGAGCTTTGCAGGGCAGCGCACACAGCCACAAACCCAGTCACGGCACTCGCACCCATACATCCCCTGACATACACTACACACAGTGCACAGTGCACTGACCGCTGCATGCACACACATTCTGTACACATCCCGCACCAGCCCTACACCCACACACACACTGCATCCCACACACAGCTACTGCACACTCACACACACATATCTCCACACACACAACATACGCAGTGCATCAGCAGTGCCCCCTACTGTATGCCGATACATACACATTGCATAGCCATGTGTGCATGCGTGCATGCATCCACACATTCATATACATGCACTTCGCATCACCTAGGCCAGTGGTCTCCAAACTTCTGAGGGTCGCACCCCACTTACCCCTGTCCTCACCCCCCACCAGGGCTGGGAGTGGGGCCATGGCTCTGGGAAGAGGGATGCAGACGGGGTAAGGGGACCAAGGCTGGGGCTGCAGCTGGGGGTGAGGATGAGAGGGTTGCCAAGGCCAGAAGCCGAGGCTGGGGATGGAAGCGAAGCCACAGCCAGCCTGTGGTGTGGGCTGGCAGCTGGGCCCGTGGCCAGGTGTGGCTCTGCTCCCAGCTTTGCTGCCAGTCTTGGCCCAGGCCAGGAATGGAGCTGCAGCCAGTGGCCGAGGCTTGGGGTTGGTACGGGGCCGGGAGCGGAGATGCACCGAGGCTGGGGATGGAGCCAGGCACAGGGCCGGGAATGCAGCTGGGGGTGGGGAGGGCTGGGTGGCACTCCCTCCTGCTCCTGTGGGGGCTGGCCTGGGCCCCGACGCATCCCCCGGACATTCCTCCATGCCCCCCATTGGGGTGGGGTGCTCGACAGTTTGGGGACCTCTGACCTAAGCATATGCAAACACACTGCAGATAACTATGCGCACATGCACAAATCACATAGGCATATACACTGTAGACATCTGTGTACACACATGCACACACCCACAAATCCAGCCCACACAACACACACATTGTAACCTCATGTGACAGAAATACTGAGAAAATACTGAAGAAGTGCACCCATTCGATTTTAAATTCTTTGGGGCAGGGTCATGGGGGAAACCCTGGTTCATCTGCAGTCAGTGGAAGTTTTGCCATTGAGTTCACTGGGGTCAGGATTACACCCCATGGGCATCTTGTGAAGCATGGAGCATACTCTCTAGACTTCCCTAATAATTCCTGGAGTTAAGGCCAGAAGGGACCATCTAGTCTGACCCCCCTGCATACCACAGGCCTGAGCATTTCACCTAGCATCAGGCCCAGCAATTCATGATTATAATAAACGCTTGTGATCAGTGCCAATCACAACATTCTCCTTTGTCTCCTAGTCTGCTGGGCAATGCTAAGTGCATTGTACATTCGGTTGGATTCCTGGGAAATTTTGCACACACGATCAGGATCATGGGACATTAAGAACCAGGCCAAGTGTTCGAGTTTTTCTATTCCCATTTGTATTACTCTGCCCTGGGTTTGCAATAGGCTTCCATTGCATTATTAATAAAACAATATGGGAGCTTTCTTGTGTGCAACCCTTCCCTTTAAATCGACACAGCTAGTAAGCAAGGGTGCTATAGTCTAGTGTCTGCTTCCCATTGTGAAGGGGGTCAGTTCAGAGCCTTCTATTGTTTAATTCAGATTCTCTCCTCCTCGTGACATCAGTGTCGGGGGAGCAGGCCCAGTGAAAGAGGCAGTGAGGTGCTAAAAGAAGAACAGGAGTACTTGTGGCACCTTAGAGACTAACAAATTTATTAGAGCATAAGCTTTCGTGGACTACAGCCCACTTCTTCGGATGCATATAGAATGGAACATATATTGAGGAGATATATATACACACATACAGAGAGCATAAACAGGTGGGAGTTATCTTACCAACTCTGAGAGGCCAATTAATTAAGAGAAAAAAAACTTTTGAAGTGATAATCAAGCTAGCCCAGTACAGACAGTTTGATAATAAGTGTGAGAATACTTACAAGGGGAGATAGAGTCAATGTTTGTAATGGCTCAGCCATTCCCAGTCCTTATTCAAACCGGAGTTGATTGTGTCTAGTTTGCATATCAATTCTAGCTCAGCAGTCTCTCTTTGGAGTCTGTTTTTGAAGTTTTTCTGTTGTAATATAGCCACCCGCAGGTCTGTCACTGAATGACCAGACAGGTTAAAGTGTTCTCCCACTGGTTTTTGAGTATTTTGATTCCTGATGTCAGATTTGTGTCCATTAATTCTTTTGCGTAGAGACTGTCCGGTTTGGCCAATGTACATGGCAGAGGGGCATTGCTGGCACATGATGGCATATATCACATTGGTAGATGTGCAGGTGAACGAGCCCCTGATGGTATGGCTGATGTGATTAGGTCCTATGATGATGTCACTTGAATAGCTATGTGGACAGAGTTGGCATCGGGGTTTGTTACAAGGATAGGTTCCTGGGTTAGTGGTTTTGTTCAGTGATGTGTGGTTGCTGGTGAGTATTTGCTTTAGGTTGGGGGGTTGTCTGTAAGCGAGGACAGGTCTGTCTCCCAAGATCTGTGAGGTGCTAGTAGCCAGTGATTGTGGGTGATGTAGAGCACAGCTGCCCCCTGTTGGTCAACCTGCTAATTACCTCAACCGAGGCTTGGTCTGTATATCTGAGCCCTTTGGAAAACCCAGCTGTCCCTTTGTATTCCTCAGTTTGCCAAGAAATGGCATCTACCTACTGAAAATACCTGTCAGTCCTAAGATTCTTTGGGGTCACTAATAACTGAGATCACTGGGCCAGCTAAGAGAATGGTGAGGGTTATATTTAAAAAATCTCTTTTCATCTCTGTAAATTAACTCATGACCCCCCATCCCTCCTTGGCCAAAAGGTTTGCTCAGCCGAGGAGTTGGTTAAAACATGGTTAACGTCCCCGGGCAGTAAAATCAGGGTGTCGAGTTAAGTGAACAAAGAGCCGAAGGAGCTGATCTTGGCTCCCTGTGTGAGATGATTGTTTTGGTTCATTGAGTTCAGCTAGGTCCTCAGCTGGTGGAAAGTGTTACATAGCAACACAGGTGTGACAGAGTGTGTAATCATCACTGACTAGGAAGGGGTCATTTGGGGCTAGCGGAGGAATTTGGGTGCACCTGAGGGTCCATGCACCTCCCCTACTGCACCTGGAGGGGTGTACTTGGCTGAGCCAGGAGATGATGCACTGAGAGTTCAGGGCAGGCAGGGAGAGAAGCCCTGGGAAGAGGAGAGGCTGGATCTCTCCTGGAAGGAGTGAGCTGGTAGGAGATGGGGCTAAGGGGACTACAACGAGGCAACAAGGTTTGAAGGAAGATCCCAGCAGGGGCAGGAGACATTTAATTGATTCCCTGGTTGTGGTGTCTTTGAAGAGGAGGCCAGGCAGGACAGAAGACATTCTATTGATGGGTCGGGTTGTGTGGGGCATAGGCTATAGTGTGACCTGGTTGGAGGGCCAGCTCCCCACACCAGCCTGAGAACTCAAGGAGGCAAAAGTGCTGCAGTGGTGAGGGGGTCTCTGGGATGGCGAGCCTATCACCATGGGACAGGGGGCTGGAGGCACCCAGTGCTTCTGCCTTGTGCCCCTGCACCCTGCCAAGAGCCCCACACTGAACACCCTGCACCCCCCGCACCCTGCAGCCAGCCCAGCGAGGGCTCAGGCAGGATTTGCCCCATGTCATGGCAGGAGCAGAAATCCCATCCTGGCCCCACCCTGCATGGCCACCAGCCCATCCAGGGCTGCCCCGGCCAAGGAGGCGAAGCTGACAGCTCCCCCAGCTCCAGGCCAGCTACCCAGGAGACAGCTCCCACTCCCGAATGGGAAAGCCCTTCTGATTGGCTGCCTTCCCCACTGCCCCACCTGCTGGGGAAGAGCAGCCAATTGACTGCTGCAGGAGGCAGGCAGAACTGCCCCTCCACAGCTGAGAGGAGTGTCTGGGTAAGGGGATGTCAGGGAGCAGCTGATGCCATTCTCATAGGAGGGCCAGGCCGGGGCTGGTGGAGGAGGAAGCCAAAGAGCCCTGCAGATCAAGGGGCTCCAGCCCCTTCCCTCCTGTGAACAATGGGTCTGTCTGCTCCCTGCTCCTCCCTCTCCTCCTGTGAGCCATGGGTCAGGCTGCTCCCTGCTACCTCTTCCCCACTGTGAGAAATGGGTCCGTCTGTCCACTACCCCCTTTGTGAGAAATGGGTCCGTCTGCCTCCTGCTCCCCCTCCCGTCCTGTGGGTCAGTCTGCTTCCCCTCCCTCACAGCAATGGCTCAGTCTGTTCCCTGCTCCCCCTCCCCTCCTATGAGCCATGATGTGGGGAAGACACGCAAACAATGAATGAGAACGTTGGGGCTGGGGAGACATCCAGGCCTCGGGCAGACGTGAGAGCCCCTGCAGCTGGCTCGGTGCATGTGGGAGCGCTGGTGGCAGCGAGTTTCACCCGCACACTGGGGAGGGAGAGCAAACATCACCAGACAGAGCAAAACCCCCAACACAAGCCTTTTATCAATCTCCTGACTGTGGGGGTCTGGCTGATGACTTGAGGCCGTGGAGATGGGGGTGATCTATTCCAGGCTGTTCCCAGGGCTGCGAGCACAGCGAAATTCTGCCTGGCCAAGCACCTGCTGGGGAAGCACTTTGAAACAGTAGAAAATGGGGAGGAAGATCTGGAGCCCAGAGACATGTTCCTGTTCAGACTGTTCTCCCCCAGTGTGGGCTGGTGTGGGGCCTATGTGGGCATGTACTGTGGGAATGGGGAAATCAGTCACTTGGCAGGTAAGTGGGAAAGCAGGGACATATCTGGGCATAAATCCCATGCATGTGTAACCCTTCTGCCAGGTGGAGCCAGCAGCAACAAGGGCCGGGTTCAGTATCTAAGGTTCCTTTTCAACAATACAACACAAAACTGGCTTGGGCCCCCACCCAGTGACCTGGCACAATTATACGTCACCCCCCTGGGCGCCTCTAAGAGGCAATACTTCTCCTCTCGCAAGCACAGAGTCTGAGTGTAGCAAAAACTTTTAATAAAAGGAGGGAAGTAACTCAGCATTAATTTGGGAAAACACCACACCTAAGGTTCATAAACATAAACCATGAGCAAAAGACCCACCCCCAAGTAAGTTGGGCAGTGTCCTTTTCCCCTCAGATTCTTAAGTCCAGCAACCCAACAGTCCCTTTAACATGCCCGTCCCTTCTCTGCACCCCACTCAGTGGCTGTCCTTGGCCAGTGCAGCCCCAGAGCTCAGTGGCTGGGGGCCCAGTGTGCACAAGGCTGATAGCTGAATAGCTCATGTAGCAGAGGCCTGTTGTTTTAGTGCTTCAAATCTAAAATCCTGGGTTCAGGTTCCCTGATGACTGTGGTGTGCGTACATGCATGAAACCACACTGCTCCACGCCAACATCCAGCTCCCTCATGGCAGCACAAATGCTGCGAGAGATTTTTGGGTGTGAAAATGAATAAATACACAAAGAGAAATGGGTTTGTGCTTGCTTTAAATCTATGACTGTCGGGAGAACTCATTTCTGTTCATTTGTTCCAGTTGTGTTGGTGCAGGGTGCTATTAATTTTATGCTGTCACAGGCGTGGGGCAGCCATGAAATGCATGGGTGGGCAGCTGAAATTCATGCCACAGAAACCCTCGCATAGTTGGTTTATGACAGGAGTTCTCAACCTTTATTGCACTGTGACCCCCTTCTGACAACAAAATTACTCTATGACCCGGGATGGGGAGGGGCAGAGCCCAAGCCCCAGCCCCGCCACCCTGGGTATGGGGAGAGGGGGCCAGAGCCCAAGCCCTGCCACCCTGGGTGGGGGTGGAGCTCAGGCTTCAGCTTCAGCCATGGGTCCCAGCATGCTGGCCCTGGCGACCCCATTAAAATGGGGTCACGACCCACAGTTTGAGAACTGTTGGTTTATGATATCAGTGGCTAGTGAAATAATGGTTCTTTTGTAGCTCTCCTCATCTCTCGATCTGCCTCGGGTATGTCCAAAGTGTCCCTCTCCACAGTATCAAAGCAGCGAATAACGATGATGATGTTGATAATCATATACTTATTTTGGGCCAGACTTTGAAGTCCTTACTCAGCTGTTACCCAGGCAGTGCTCCTTGTGACCCCCTTTTGTAAATTATGTCACTTCATTTGGCTTCTTACTTTTTGACCTGCTTTGAAGACAGTTCCCTGTATTATGTTTTGAGCAGCGCCGGATTTTAGGCTGAGTGAGCGGGCGTGAAGAAGGCACTTTGTAAATACATTTACTTAACAACAATAATAATCATGTATTTTGTTTAAAGAAATCCATAATCGGAGCATTTTGTCTGTCTCCCCCTCACTCTGGATTATACCTTATACAGTCATATGTTGTCTATCTGGCTGTGTGTTTCTGACTAGCCACACCTGGAGCTCACAGTTCTCTCTGTCTTGATAACTGGAGGTCCTGCACTTTCTTTGCCTTCCCTCTGACCAAAGGTGAAACGTTCTCTGGCTCAGTTCTCTGGCCCTGGGGAGCTGTGAGGGGATCGAGTCTAAACATGGCAAGAGCCAGCCGCTGAGGACGAGAGCACTAGCCAGGAGTCTGAGGAAGAAGGGGAATCGACCAGGAAATGCTCCAGAGGAGGATCCACACAGCCATGAATGAGGTGTTTGAATACAATGCCCTCAGCACAGCAGCAACTGTGTTCACTTCGCCCCTGTGCTGCTGGGCCTGCAGACAGGGCCGGCTCCAGGCACCAGCCTGACAAGCAGGTGCTTGGGGCGGCTGCTCCGGCGAGTCCACGTATTCGGCTTTTTTTTGTTTGGCTGCTTGGGGCAGCCAAAACCCTGGAGCCGGCCCTGCCTGCAGAACTCCTGGAAACAGTGAGTATCACAGACCTGAGCATTCCTCTTGGCTGAGACACGCTGAACTCAGAGAGTGTTTGCTCTGTGATTCCTGAGCAAACCCACCGTCCAGCCTGTGCCGCAGTCCCACCAGCTCTTACAAATTGAGCTGAGTCATTTGGCAGGGAGAGCTCCAGGGTGCTGCAACACATGGGGCTGGTGTTATGCTTATAAGAAGCACACGGGATCTTTTTCAGGGGAAAAGGCAATATGCCAGATTTATTGAAGATACAACAATTAGCATATGCATTCAGACACACACACAAACACACACAAAAACAAAGTCCCACCTGTCGATGTTATAGTTACCAGGCCAGAGTCTGGATCAATCTAGCTAGGTTGATCATGGATAGGTAGGAGCCAGGTTCCATTGGTTGCGACACGATGCTCCAGGGAAGTCTTGGCAGGACGAACCCAAAGTTTTATAGCAAGGCACCCTGTTTATAGAGTGATTGTCCTTCATTGGGACCAATGAGTTTTGCACCATCATGCTGTAATCAATTGTTGTTTGACAAGTGCTTGTTTTTTTTAATTGTCCTTCTCATTCTTTATTTTGTTCTTTTATTAAGTTTTTTAGGGAGTTACCCCATGCTGGTTTGATCACAGCTATTTTGTCCCCATTGATAGGTGCCTGTCTCATTTTTAGAGTTGTTAATTTGCCCTTTTCTGAAATTTCAATAGGGGCGTGTTGTGATTTTTCTGGCGCCCTTGCGTCTGTCCTCGGTTCTTCTCTAGACCATCTGGTTTGGTGATGGCCTTCACACTTATTTTTTAACACACACATTCCTCATTCACACACAACACAGAATCGATTTACACAGAACATTTGAACAGGAACATCAAATTGCAATGCAAAAGAAAAACAATCATGATATTCTTTTCCGTATTTTAAAATGTTAAACCTACAACAAAGTGGTGACCCTAAAAAGTCTGTTACTGCCTTGAAATCAGCTCAGACACAGATTCTGGCTGATGCATCTTTACCAATGGCCCATTAGGCTATTCAAAAAGGGTGGCTGGCAGGATATGATCATATCATACACCAATACATTTAATACATGCTACATTATTATTCTTTAGCCTTCCATTTAAATTACATAAAATACAAACATAAAATCCTACTACTACATTCCCCCCTTTTGACCCCTCAAGAACAATTCTTGAGTGGGTCATATTTTATACAACTGTTTTATAGCAATATACTGAGAGGCAATTTGAGCTTGTGGTTGTAATTTAACAAACATTCTTTTTGTTCAACAGCACATACAACACATTCCTAGCAAGCAAACCCAGGACAATATTAACACAATTAGCAGTGGGTGGAACATGATAGACAATATGCCCTTAAAAGTCGGGGACCAGCCTGTAAAAACGTTGAACCAATGATAGGCTGTCAGTTCTTTTTCAGACCTAGCAATTTTTAGCATGTTTTTATTTGCATGCAATATCTGAATAACACGCTTCCCTGTATCCCTTTGTGTCTGTTGTAAAAATGGAGTCACCTTTGTTTTTGTCAATAAGTGATCAGTTAGATCACGCCAATCCAGGCCAAAGGTAACAGAAGTGGTGACTCTAAAAGGTCTGTTACTGCTCAGACACTGATTCTGGCTGATGCATCCTTACCAATGGCCCATTAGGCCATGCCTTTCTGCTATTCAAAAAGGGTGGCTGGCAGGATATGATCAAATCATACACCAATACATTTAATACATGCTACATAATTATTCTTTATCCTTCCATTTAAATTATATAAAATATAAACATAAAATCCTACTATTACACTGGTAATCAAGCAGGGGGTGCTCTTCCCTCAGAGTCAGGAATCTGGTTTTAGGTTTGACCCGATAAAACATAGCCCCTGATTAAAAAAGAAAAGAAAAGACAAGAAATTGTTTACTCAATAGGTGTTTGTCCATGAAACACCAGAAATGGTGACTCATATCTCAGGGTTCGTCTACACAGAGCAGTAATCTGGACAACGGAGGAGAGTTTTCTTTGAAACAGCACTAAATCAGGGAAGACTAGGGATCATTACAAAGAGATTGCTTCTTGTGACGCTTCCCAGGGATAACCCAGGGTTGTGAGGCACCTGGCTGTCTCCTGCTCTTAGCGTGAGGAAGTCTTATCTGTACCTGCCATTTGTTAGCTCCCCAACCCCCCCAGCCTCTGGCAACACAAGCACTGCTTTCCAGGCCTCCGCAGGCTTCGCAGATCCCAACCCTCCAAGCATTCCCTGGGGTGTCCAGCCCCCTATCCGCTGGACGCTCCCAGAATTACCGGGCCTGTTGTCCCCAAAGGGACAGTGCACAGGGCTTAGAACACCGCACCACTGAACAACAGCATTTAGCTATATTTACAGTGAGAACAAGAATCAGTTTATTACCAAAGAACAGAGATTCAAGTGATAGTGAGTGAGAAACAAACACAATGCATATACATGTTCATATATATAAATCAAAACACGCTTTCTAGACACTAAACTTAACTAATCTAAGCCTTTTGCCCATCTGAATTGGCAGCAACAAGGGCTGGGTTCAGTATCTAGGGGTTCCGTTTCAATAACACAATGCAAAACTGGCTTGAGCCCCCACCCAGTGACCTGGGACAATTACATACCGCCCCCCCCCCCCCCCCGGGCGCCTCTAAGAGGCAATACTTTCCCTCTCACAAGCACGGAGTCTGAGGTCTGGTCTATACTACCCGCTTGAATCGGCGGGTAGAAATCGACCTCTCGGGGATCGATTTATTGCGTCCCGTCGGGACGCGACAATTGATCCCCGAATCGGCGCTCTAACTCCACCAGCGGAGGTGGTAGTAAGCGGCGCCGACAAAAAGCCGCAGAAGTCGATTTTGCCGCCATCCTCACAACGGGGTAAGTCGGCTGCGATACGTCGAATTCAGCTATGCTATTCACGTAGCTGAATTTGCGTATCTTAAATCGACTCTCCGCTGTAGTGTAGATGTACCCTGAGTGTAGCAAAATCCTTTTAATAAAGGAGGGAAACAATGTGGCATTATGTTGGGGAAACACCACAAACAGGATTCATAACACAAACCATGAGCAAAAGACCCACCCCCAAGTAAGCTGGGTAGTGTCCTTTTCCACTCAGGGTCTTAACTCCAGCAACCCAAAAATCACTCAAAAGTCCAACAACCCAAAACTCTCTATTCTTGGTCACTACAGCCCCAGAGTTCAAAAGTTTATATGCAGAGTTTTACCTCCCAGCCTGGGGGGGGTGGGGGCCCACAGGGGTGTTAAGGGGCACCTTACGTAGTCCAAGGCTGACTGCCCCACCTCTCCATGGGGTTCTGCTGCAGCCTTCACCATGAGCCATTCTGCCAGCTGCTCCGCTCCACCAGCCATCCCATGAGCCGCTCCAGCCATTCCTCAAATTGCTCTGCTCCACCAGCTGTCCTGTGAGCTGCTCTAGCCATCCCACAACTGCTCTGCTCTACTCTACCAGCCCCCCAGTACTCAGTGATTTCAGCTCTTAATAATTTTAGCTCTTTAGTGATTTCAGCTTGTAGTAGGGGAGCTTCAGTGCTAATGCACCATTGGCCCAAAGTGAATTCAGCTTAGCAGTCTGTAACTAGACTCCCAACAGAATCAAAATTATCTCTGATATTCTACAGCAACAATAGAAGGCTGCATAACTGGTGTTTCAAGCCCTCAAAGGGAACCCCATACCACCAGCTACAAACACTTATCCCCAGCCTCTCTTAATTCACCGGGGTTTTGGAACCCATGTCCCTTGTCTAGCGAGTGCTACTTAGTTGATGGTGAGTCCTTCTGTCATAAAACAGTTCCACTGTCCTTGATTCACATAATCAGGGTAACAACACTTTATTCTTCCTTCCCCAATAACAGAGAAACTGGGGATCCCACAGCAGCCAAAGTGAGCATTTGGGCTGCTGTGGGCTCATGCTAGGTGGGGTGGGTGTGCCTATGCAAACAAGATCACCCCCGAAGTTCTTTTCCACAACTCGCCACAATTCACCACCAGATGTCCTGACTCTGCTTACACTAACAAGGCATTTCCCCTATGTCCTACAAGAAAGCTCACCCCAAGTTCTTTCCCCAGCATTTTCAGCCAGTTTGGCTGAGACCCTTTCTCATAAACTCAAGTTCACTGATAGATTCATCCTCAAAGATGAAGGCAGAGGCCACATTTTCTGCTTGGCTTGTACTGAGCATGCTCACACAGACTGAGCATTTTCAGTAACATCTGCTGAAGCCACTGTCCTCACTCTGCCTCCCCACTATCGGCAGGAATGGGTCGTCTCTGGGTGATTCTTTCTGGAAACTCCTACTTAGGAGGCAACATTGGGGTGGGACACTCCAGCCCATGTGTGACTTGCTAGTGCCTGTGTTGTGCCTAAAACAGTCAAACCATCATTTGCACTAACCCTGGCTCTTACACAGGTGGGACGGTCCCTGAATCACAGAGGGAACAGTGATCTTGTAGCCTGCAACAACATCGATGGTGTGATGGCAGCCCTCAACATCAATTTTTTCAGGTACTTTCCAAAATTCTTGTCTAAATAGGATCTACTTTAATTTGTATCATATGTATAAAAAACTATTTGTATATTAGTTTAAACTGTGTATACTAGTTATTGAACCCCTGGTTTGGTATTTAGTGTGTTTGCTCCCTTGTGCATTCTAACATTGATTGTACTGTTTCAAAGAGCACTACATTAAAGCACACCTGGGAACCTTTAGTGCACACCAGTAGGGTCTACACAGACCAAGTAAAGCACAACACGTTAGTATGCTTTAGAAATTGTACCCCAATAGTCCGCAGATGCAACATTACTACTCTGTGTAGACAAACCCATAGATACTCGTCAGGGAGCGGGGACATTGCCTGTATAAGCAAACAGCTCCAGGAACGGGGTGAAGTCGATACAGATTGAGTAACCATTTCTGGTCTTTCTGGGGGGGTTGTCCTCTCAAACCAAAGATTTTGAGGTCTGTTCTTTTATGCAGTAAACCAGATGATTTAGTAAACCATGTGAAGTGAGTTTCTACACTACACACAAGCTATGAACAATAATTCTGGCAGTTCCAGGTTAATGCCTGCAGTTTAAATCAGTGCCAACTCATTTTAATTACAATGTTGTAAGATTTCACTCCTATAACTTCTTCCAGTTGGATTCTTAGGATAATTTTCTCCAGTCTTAAACTACTTCAGGGCTCTCTCTCCTTTCCTATATCTAGTGTAAATCTTCTCCTTTGTACAGGATACTTTAACTGTTTGAAGAAGTTGTTAGGTTTATGAACTTGGTATTTTCCAACTACTTGTTCCTACCAGTCCAAGAGTCTGGTTCTGTGGAATAGGTCTAAATCCAATGAGTTCAGTGTTCTAGGAAAACAATAATTATGTCCTCCAAAGCCAAATTATGCCTTCCTTTGAAGCACAGAAATTCCCTGTGGAATTTTTAGTGGTAGTATTGATTTCCTAAATCTTTCTGCACTCTGAAGCAGGTGAAATTTCTCACCCTTCCTTCTGTTGTTCAGTGTGCAGTCATCTTCTTCTTTTTCATAGTGACTTAGGATTCGGTCTTCAGGGAAATATCTTTTCCTCCAAGATACTTATAATTGGAATTCTGGACATTAGATTCCCAGGATCCAAGATTCTTGTCCATAAAGGACGCGTAGTCAAAGAAAATCACTCTCTCGGGGAGAGGTAAAACAAAAACTTCTTACATGGAAAAGAACAGCTTTCTCTGCATCTGCTGAACAAAATCTGCCAGACGTAGGTTTAACGGAACAAAGGTTTTGGGCTTGACAAACCTTTTTATGTATTATTTCCCCATTCGGGTGCACTGGGGGGGAAAGGAACAAGTCACTCCTTTAGGGTTTGGAATGAATAAGCACATTGAGACATTTGTTTATTTCTTCTCTTAAAACCATATATTTCCTCTTGAAGGTAACACGCTAACATTTATAGCTAGTGTAAGCAGTGTCTGAATGGGCTCTCCCCTGACAGCTAGATGGGAGGGGCGAGACTTTAGGAGCAAACTGTATTTACATGAGCACACCTACTCTACCCAGATATCCAGCAGATAGAGCGGTGTTGCTCAAAGTGATCAACTTTGGCTGGCGTTGGGATACAAATCACTTTAGAACTGAATGCAGGGGTAGTGAAATGTTGTTATCAATGTTGTTGTCTTTGTTGTATGGTTAAAAGGGAGCAGAACTGTGCTTAACCTGTCCCGAATGAGAGGGTCTGAAAGGACCTCACTAAGTCAGGGGCTCGAATGCCAGACCCCTGTGAAAGTAAATAGGGGTGGGGACAGGTGTCCAGCCAGGAGGTGGGGACTCTCCTTAAGGGTCCCTGGTTTGGTTTAACCTGTTCCTCCCCACTGTTCAAAGATAGAGCTAAATAGGCTCCATTAGGAGTCTTTTGTTATGTAAAGTGCTCAATAGAGCTGAAATCACTTGTGGTGGGACAGTGTTTCCTCCCAACTTGCTTCAGGTTCCCCCATAAAGAACTTACAATCCCGAAGAGCTGAAAATCACTAAGAGTTGGGTGGAATCTCCAGAGATTGACCTGCAGAGGTGACAACAGAGACATAGGCGCCGACTCCATGGGTGCTCCGGGGCTGGAGCAACCACGGGGAAAAATTAGTGGGTGCTCTGCACCCACTGGCAGCCAAGCTCTCCTCCCCGCCTCGCCTCACCTCACCTCCGCCTCCTCCCCTGAGCACGCCGTGTCCCTGTTTCTCCCCCTAGCTCCCAGTGCTTGCTGCCAAGAAACAAACTCCGGGAGGGAGGGGGGAGGAGCGGGAACACGGCACGCTCAGGGGAGGAGGTGGGGAAGAGGCAGGGCCAGGGCGGGGATTTGGGGAAGGAGTCCAATAGGGGCAAGGAGGGGGTGGAGTTGGGGCGGGGACTTTGGGGAAGGGGTTGGAATGGGGGCGGGGCAGGGGCAGGAGGGCCTGGGGGGAGAGGGGGTTTGAGCACCCATCGGTGCCAGCAGAAATTGGCGCCTATGATCAGAGAGGCAGGTGGTGGCCGACGGGAGGGGTGAGCAGGCAGCCAGCAGGAGCAGAGAGGAATGAGTGGCTGGTGGGGCGGCCAGCCAGAGCAAGTGCTCAGATGTGGGGGCAAGCAAGGTGCCTTCTTCCCTGGGTGAGAGGTGAACTCACACAGATGCATCTCTGAACCCTGCAACCTCACTGACCAAGGACAACCACTGTGAGTGGGGTGTAGTGAGGGAGCAGAGAGGAGCACAGTAAAGGAACTTTTGGTTGTAGAACTGAGGAACATGAGGCAGAAGACACCGCCCCATGCACTCTGGGGTGGGTGTACTGCTCAGTTTTATGATTATGAATCCTGCTTGCGGCATTTTTCCTAATTAATGTCGGATGCCTTCCCTTCTTTCATAAAAAGTTTCTTTTCTATACTCAAACTCTGTGCTTGTGAGAGGGGAAGTATTGCCTCTTAGAGGTGCCCAGGGATGATGTGTAATTTTCCCAGATTATTGGGTCAGGGCTTGAGCCGGTTCTGTGTTGTATTGTTGAAAAGGAACTCCTAGATACTGAACCCAGCTCTGGTTGCTGCCAGCTCCACCTGGCAGAAGGGTTACATTTTGGGGGCTCATGTGGGATCCTGGTTCAGTATCCCTCGCAAGCACATCTTCAGTGATCCACTATGTTGGGGAAATAATTTTGTTTATATTTTCAGGAAACCACCATTTGTATAATGGCTAATGTGTCAGGTTTGTTGGGCCTTGACTCAGCAAACCCAAACTTGGGGGCTGCAGCCTCAGCCAATGATTAGGTAAATGCACCAGGGCAAGCATTGGAAAAGGTTGTGTTGTCTCATTCTATGTCAAGCTCCTATCATAAGTTCAGGTCATCCCAATACCTGGGGAAGAGGAGTTTGAACCCTGGTTGGAACATATCACTGAAATGCTGCAGGAGTAGGCTGTACCAGACGCAGAAAAGCAAAGATGTCTAGTAGAGAGCCTCAGGGGCCCAGCATTAGACATGATTCGCACCCTACAGCTCACTAACCCTGGGGTCAGTGAGAAGGACTGCCTAGAGGCCCTCAATCACACCTTTGGGAGAGTAGAGGGCTCTGAGGACATTTATTGTAAGTTCCTTAATTCCCGATAGCAAAGGGGCGAGACGTTTTCAGCCTATATACAGAGGCTGGAGAGACTGCTTCAGGGAGCTGTCAAGAGGGGAGCAGTGACTGCTGAATAGATGGACCAGACCAGACTGGCTCAAATTGTAACGATTCTACTTCATCTCTGGTTAAGAGAATGACAGGAACGTCCCCAGAGTTACTCCCAGCTGATAAAAGAGGTCAGAAAGGAGGAAGAAAGGCAGGCTGCCAGTGAGTTTTGGGAAGCCCAACTGTCTGAGTCAGCCAACACTGCAGCTCTGTGAACAGCCAGTGCACTGATGGTGAGCGCTGGAGAGGAACTTGCCCAACAAGTGAGGATCCTGACAGAACAAATAGCTGAGCTGCAAAGTACTGTTGACCGAGCTGAGACTTCCAGGCATTAGGAGCCTCTGACTTTGGCGATGGAGAAGTCAGCATTTAGAGCCACCATCCCAACTGGGGGAAGGGGGAAAGGACAATTTTTCTACTCCCGGTATGGCCAGGATGGACACAGCTACCAAGTGTCATAATGAAGAAAATCCCTCCTTAGTATATGGAAAGCTGAGGACCAGTTGGGAGGGGTCAAGAAGCTGACAAAGGGTCTGGGGAAAGGGCCCACCCAGACCCACAGGACTTGAAGGCTTCCCTGGAAAAAACTGTCCAGCTGGGATCCCCTCAGGACTGATAGGGCCTCGAGCAGAGGTCACTGTGAGAATTGAAGGGGCAGATGTAAAGCAGTGCTTCACACTGAATCTCAAGGACGATCATATTTCAGTTGTTCTACCAACGGATGTCTAGGCACTGCCTATGCAGCCTCTGACAGGCCTTGGCCTGTGTGGCCTCAGCATGGATGAATATCCCCACCAAGGGTATGTCATAGTGCACCTGGAATTTCCAGAGGAAGTTGCCGGGGTACGACACAAGCTAGACACCACTGCCTTAATATGCCGTGACCCTAAAGGAATCCCTGATGTGTCTATGCTGATAGGGACCAACTCCAGTCTCTTCAAGGTACTTTCAGATTACTACAGACAGTGAGCTGGGGACCAATACCTAAACACCCTGATGATCCATAAGCTTTGTGCTGAAACCTATAGAAAAATTGAGAGCACAAAAAAAGGATATGTCTGAGCTTCCAATGGGGGCACTGAGGTACGCGGGCACGTAGTAGTGCCCCTTAGTAGTGCCTGCAAGGATGGAGCGAGAAGTGCTTGTCATGAGTACCTGCCTGAAAGGCAGTAAAGGGACATTAGCAATGGTAGAACAGCTCCCTGAAAGAGTGCTGGTCCCCAGTGGAGTCATAACCCTACCCATTGAAGCCCAGGAAAAGGTGATTATACTGATTGCTAATGAAACAAGTGTGATGTTATTGTGAAGCCAGGGCAGAAGATAGCAGACCTCTTTGAGCCCAAAACCATTGTGAGATCCCTGTGTAAAACTGAAGTTCTGGCAATAGATCCTGCAACGTTTGACTTCGGAGACTCACTTTTGTCCGAGGAGTGGAAGGATCACCTGAGGAAGAAACTTTGTGAAAGATCCAAGGTAGTCTCACTGCATGAGTGGGATGTGGGATGTGCAAAAGGAGTAGAGCATCACATAAGACAACAAGTTTCCCCACCCTTCAGAGAGAGATCTAGGAAAATTGCTCTGTCAGAGATGGAAGACGTGTGACATCATCTTCAGGAGCTGATTGCAAATGGCATAAGTACTGAGTCCCGCTGCCCATATGCCTTACCCATTGTGGTGGTCCATAAAAAGAAAATCCGGATGTGTATCGATTACCGCACCTTGAACAGCCATACTGTAATTGACCGGTACACGATGCCTCAAGTACAAGATGCATTAGATGGTTTATTGGGAAGCCAGTTGTTCTCAGTATTGGCTCTTTGAAGTGGATACTGCCAGATCCCTCTGGGAGCAGAAGATAAGGAGAAGGCAGCCTTCATCTGTCCGTTAGGGCTTTATCAGTTTGAACACATGCCTCAAGTGATTTCTGGAGAACTGCCACATTTCAGCATCTTATGGATAAAGTTGTGGGAGACATGAACTTACTGCAAGTCTTATTTGGATGACCTGATGGTATTTGGAAGAACCTTGTAGGAGCATGAAGAAAGCCTTCTTAAAGTGCTTGATAGGTTGAAGGCCTATGGACTGAAGCTTTCCATTGATAAATGCCAGTTCTGCAGAACATCAGTGAAGTACGTGGGTTACATCGTGTCCGAAGAGGTTGTGAGTACTGACCCAGATAAAATAGCAGCACATGGCCATGCCCAAGTAATTATGGAGAGCTTATGACCTTTCTTGGATTTAGTGAAGTGGGCTGTAGTCCACGAAAGCTTATGCTCTAATAAATTTGTTAGTCTCTAAGGTGCCACAAGTACTCCTGTTCTTCTTTTTGCGGATACAGACTAACACGGCTGTTACTCTGAAACCTTGGATTTAGTGGCTACTATCGCAGGTTTGTGAAGAATTATGCTACCATCATAAAGCCTGTGAATGATCTTACTAGGGGATACCCACCCAGCAAGAACAAATGTAAGACCAAGAGTAAGGGGAGGTCCCCAAGGCCTCCTGAGCAGAGACACTATGGCCCCTTACAGCCCTTTGGACCACGCTGGGACAAGAGATGTGAAAGGGCTTTCCAAGAAATCATGACTTGCCTAACTCATGCTCTGACCCAAGCAAGCCATTTATCCTACATTCAGATGCCAGTTTGGAGGGTTTAGGAGCGGTCCTAACGTAAACCTGTGGCCTTTGCCAGCCAAGGGCTGTCTTATAGTGAATCTCACTACCCCATCCTTGAAATGGGCCATCACTGAGAGGTTTCGTGACTACTTGTATGGTGCTAGGTTTCAAGTGTGGACAGACAGCAATTCACCTGTTTACGTGTTAACAAGTGCTAAGCAGGATGCTACAGGGCAGAGATGGGTGGCTGCCTTGGTAGCTCTGAGTTCTGCATTCAGTACTGAGCAGGGAGAAGCAATGTAGATGCAGATGCATTGTCCCGGTGTCCGTAGCCATCGGAAATGGCTATGGATGGAGTGAGAGCTATTTGCAATGGGAGGGGAGTTGTCAAGAGTCAGAAGCCCACAAGAGTCTTCAGGGATGTGTGGCAGAGACTCTGGGCCTGCCCCCTGAAAGTATGCCACCTGCCTCAGTGAACTACATTGTGTTGGACCAATCTTCGTTGCCCATGCTCAATGTTGCCAACAGGCAAAAAGCCCAACTGCAAGATACTGACATTTATGACACACTACTTGCAAAAAGAGAGGGGCGAAACCCTTTTGCAATTATTCCATCTACCCCTGAGGGTAGACTACTATTGAGGGAATGAAGCAAACTAAAACTGATACAGGAAATGCTGCACCGGATCACAGTACATCCTTTACAAAATCAATGAACACAACTAGTGCTACCAAAAGAGTACAAACCCTTGGCCATGAGGGCCCTGCATGATGACTTTGGATATTAGGGAATGGAGAGAATCCTAGAACTTATTTGTAGTAGGTTCTACTGGCCCCAGATGGCAGAGAACGCAAGAAATGTGGAACATGCATTAGGTGTGTTCAAAGGAAAACTCTGCCCACTAGAGCAACATATCTAAAGAATATCACCACCAGCAAACCTTTGGAGCTGGTATGCATTGATTTCTTGTCTTTAGAAGTGGACAGGAGAAATGTTGGGAACATTTTATTAATGACTGACCATTTTACATGGTATGCGCTGGCATAACCCACACATGACCAGAAGGCCACCACTGTTGCTCGAATGTTGTGGGAGAAATATTTTTCAATGTATGGGTTCCCACCTCGGATACACTCTGACCAGGGGCAGGACTTTGAGAGTCACCTTCTGAAGGAGGTGCTGAGAATGGCAAGAATTAAGAAGTCCAGAACAACACCTTACCACCTGCAAGGTGATCCTCAGCCAGAGCGATTTAATTGAACTCTGTTGGATATGTTGGGGACTTTACATCCAGAGCAGAAAGCAACCTGGAGCCAGCATGTTGGATTTTTGGTGCATGCCTACAACGCCACAAAGAACGATGCTACGGGAGTCACCTCATATCTATAGCTATGAGACAGAGCAGCAGTATGTTTCCTGACTAAGAGAAAAACTGCGGGATGCTTATCGCTTGGCTATGGCCATTGCCTGTAAGAACTCAGATAACAACAAGCACTGGTATGATGCTAGGGTGCATTTGCAAGAGCTCCAGCCAGGGGTCAGAGTTCTGCTGTGAAATTTGGGTGTTGCTGGCAAACACAAGATTGCCGACAGATGGAAAGCAATACCTTACCTTGTGGTGGAAAAGCTGGGAGATCTGCTGGTCTACAAGATTAAACCTGAAACAGGACCAGGGCAAATAAAGACAGTACATAGAAACCTCTTACTACCTGTGAGGGAATTGGTAGGTGCCCGATATGAAAGGGACCATGACATGGGACCTGGGCGAAAAAAGGGTACTGGACCAAAGCCACCACCCTACACCTGCAGTGGCCCCTGTGGCGCTAATCCATCCTTATCTAGCACATCTGAGAGTAAGTCTAAAGAGAAGGACACTACCATGGAATATCCTAGAATGGGGACCAGATTCCAGTCTCCATCAGCTGAACCTGGTGAGAGCTCCACTTCTTCAGCTCTAAACCCCATGGCAGAAGCATTTAGGCTGGTTGCTGGTACCTACCCCTCCATCAATGGTGAGACGAGTCTGGGATAATGAGCTTGTCCCATCAACATTCCCACTCCTCCTGGAAGAAAAACAGGCCTGTGATGAGACACCTAGGTTGTTGAACAGAGGGGATATACAAGTGGAAGGTGTCCCTGGTGCTCTGGACATGCCAATACCAGAACAAGAGATGCAGGGCCCTGTGTCAGTTGTGGGGGTACTCGCAAGGGAACCCTCACCATCCCTAGTCCAAGAAGGAGTCGTCCCCCCCCAGCCTTGCCATGCCCACTCTCAATAGGCATGACAGAGTTATAAGACCAGTAAACAGGATAACTTATGGTGCACCTGGGGTGGTTAGTGAAGAAGCAATACACTTAGCTCACAGGCTTGTGGCAGCCATAGTGGGTTTCCTCAGACACTTTGAGGACAACTCATGCAGTTGGTATAATCTGGAGCATGATTTGCCAGGACAACAAATTCTCGGCTGGGGCAGGATGTAAGCAGGGTCAGAATGAGCTCTCCCCTGACAGCTAGCTGGAAGAGGGAGCAAACTGTATTTACATAAACACACCTACTCTGCCTAGCTATCCAGCAGATAGAGTGGTGTTGCTCAAAGTGACCAACTTTGGCTGGTGTTGGGTTACAAATCACTTTAGTACTGAATGCAGGGGTAGTGAAATGTTGTTATCAATGTTGTTGTCTTGTATGGGTAAAGGGGAGCAGAACTGTGCTTAACCTGTCTCAAATGAGGGGGTCACCCTCAGCTGAAAGGAACTTGCTAAGCCAGGGGCTTGGATGCCAGACCCCTGTGAAAGTAAGAAACATGGGGACTCTCTCTAAGGTTTCTGGTCTAGTCTGTTTCTCCTCACTGTTCAAAGATAGTGCTAAATAGGTTCTATTAGGACAATCACTAACAGTTGGGTAGAATCTCAAAAGACTGACTTGCAGAGGTCACAGCAGAGAGACAGGTAGAAAGAGTAAGCAGGAGGCTGATGGGGACAGAGAAAAATGAGCAGTTGGTGTGGCCAGCCAGAGCAAGTGCTCAGATAGGGAGGGGCAAGTAAGATGCCTTCTTCCCCAGGTGGGAGGTGAACTCACACAGATGCATCTCTGAACCCTACAACCTCACTGACCAAGGACAACCACTGTGAGTGGGGTGTTGTGAGGGAGCAGAGAGGGGCACAGTAAAGGAACTTTTGGTTGTAGAACTCAGGAATGTGAGGCAGAAGACACCGCCCCATGCACTCTGGGATGGGTGTCCTGCTCACAGTTTTATGATTATGAATCCTGCTTGCGGCATTTTTCCTAATTAATGTTGGGTGATTTCCCGTGATTGTGAGTGGGGAAGTATTGCCTCTCAGAGGCGCCCAAGGGGTGGTGTGTAATTTTCCCAAGTTCCTGGGTGGGGGCTTGAACCGGTTTTATGTTGTATTGTTGAAAAGGAACCTCTAGATATTGAACCCAGCACTGGTTGCTGCTGGCTCCAGATTTTAATGCAAGAATACATGATTGAAGTGTGAGCTATTTTGTTGTATCATTATCTTATCGCTTTTAAGCAAAAGAATATCGAAATTGCATATTCAGGGACCAAAATCGGACCTTGGGGCACCCGAAGGGGCTTATAATCTAAGTATAAGACAAGAGACAACACAAGGAAACAGACAGACAAGGAAACAATGAGACAATACTGGTCAGCATGACAGGCAGCGGTCTCAGGCATTAGCAGCTTAACCACAGTCAGGTTTATTGTAGGGATCATGGCGAAGGAGAGTTTTGAGGAGGGATTTGAAGGAGGATAATGAGTGACTTTTGCAGATGTTTATGGGGAGCGCTGCCCAGGCATGAGGGGGTGGCATGAGAGAAAGCACAGAAGTGCTTGTATGAAAACGTGACAAGTGGGCAGTGGAGGCTGGGATTGTGGTCCAATCAGAGGTGAGCATCAGCAGCTTGATAGTGAATGAGAGATGAGATAAAGGTGAGGATTCACCATATAGGACCTTGAAAGTGAAGACAAGCAGCTATGTTTGATGTGACAGAGAAGGAGGAGCCAGTGGAGGGACCCTTACCTACCATGCACACTAGTATTGTTTCATTTTCTGCTTATCCTGCCCCAGTCTGTCTGTAGCCATCTGTTCTCTCTTGTCTCATTCTTAGATTGTATCTCTTTGGGGCAGGGACTGTCTTGTTCTGTGTCTGTACAGCACCTAGCACAATTAGGTTCTGGTACACGACTAGGGCTCCTAGGTGCTACGTTAATACAAATAAATTATAATGATGAAGAAGAGAGAGAAACTTTAGTGTGGGGCATACAGCCCGGGAATGGCCGAGACACACTCCAACCCCGATGGGCCGCACATATTTGGAGAGATTAGGTCATAGACAAAAGAAACAAGTTACTCAGAGCTTTGAAATGAAGTGGAAAGTCCCCTAAACCTGCTGTGGTTTAAATTACAAGAAAGAGAAGATGAGCCATCCTGAAACCAGGAAATACTACACTAGAGTAGCATGTGGTTGCTCTAAAAACAGTTGTCAAAAGATTTCAGAGTGGTAGCCGTGTTAGTCTGTATCAGCAAAAACAACTAGGAGTCCTTGTGGCACTTAAAAACTAACAAATTTATTTGGGCATAAGCTTTGGTGAGGTATAACTCACTTCATCAGATGCATGGAGTGAAAATACAGTAGGCAAGTATAAATATAAAGCACATGAAAAGATGGGAGTTGCCTTACCAAGTGGGGGGTCAGTGCTAACGAGGTTAATTCAATCAAGGTGGATGTGACCTATTCCCAACAGTTGACAAGAACGGGTAAATATCAACAGAGGGAAAATTACTTTGTAGTGACCCAGCCATTCCCAGTCTTTATTCAGGCCCAATGTGATGGTGTCAAGTTTGCAAATTAATTCCAGTTCTGCAGTATCTTGTTGAAGTTTGTTTTTGAAGTTTTTTTGGTTGAAGAATGGTCACTTTTAAGTCTGTTATTGAGTGTCCAGGGAAATTGAAGTGCTCTCCTACTGGTTTTTGAATGTTACAATTCTTGATGTCTGATTTGTGTCATTTATTCTTTTGCGTAGAGACTGTCCGGTGTGGCCAATGTACATGGCAGAGGGGCATTGCTGGCACATGATGGCATATATCACAGTGATAGATGTGCAGGTGAACGAGCCCCTGATGGTGTGGCTGATGTGATTGGGTCCTATGATGGTGTCCTTTGAATAGGTATGCGGACAGAGTTTGCACTGGGGTTTGTTGCAGGGATTGGTTCCTGGGTTAGTGTTTTTGTTGTGTGGTGTGTAGTTGCAGGTGAGTATTTGCTTCAGGTTGGGGGGCTATCTGTAAGCGAGGACTGGCCTGTCTCCAAAGGTCTGTGAGAGTGAGGGATCATCCTTCAGGATAGGTTGTAGATCCTTGATGATGGGCTGGAGAGGTTTTAGCTGGGGGCTGTAGGTGATGGCCAGTGGCATTGTTACTTTCTTTGTTGGGCCTGTCTCGCAGTAGGTGATTTCTGGGTACCCGTCTGTCTCTGTCAATCTGTTTCTTCACTTCCCCAGGTGGGTATTGTAGTTTTAAGAACGCTTGATAGAGATCGTGTAGGTGTCTGTCTCTGTCTGAGGGGGGGAGGGAGGACTGGGGACGGGGGGATGGAGGACTGGGGAGTGAGGACCAAGCTGTGCTGGACAGGCAGGAGAGGAGGAGGTGGTGCAAAGGCAGTGAAAGGACTAATATGGTTAAGGTGCAGTCCGGAGGTGGTGTGCACCTTAGCTCTTCGTTTCCTGGTTTTCAGAGGTTTGACTGTCGCTGAATTTAATGTTCTGGAGGGGCACCGCTGGGCAACCTTAACTCTGCATTAACCACATTTTCGGGCAGTTAATCTAGTGCAATGGAAGCTGGGCTGTATTGCACCCACGACCCCTCCCATGGACGCAGTGTACTTAGTGGGCCTTACAGTTTCTGATAACTTAATGTTATGGTTGATTGGATTTAATAAACAAAGTTTATGATGGTTTAACAGAGGCCCCAACTGTCTAGTGAAGTAAGCTTGATTTTAGAGCTATAAATACTGGAACGTTTGTGTCGGCACTGGAGAAGGGTCACTTAGGGTGCAAAATGTAAGAATAAGGAAACTCAGGGTTACAGAACAATCTTAGACTAGCCTGTGCTAAGAGAATGTTGACAAGGCTTGGTTTTTCTCAAGTATATACCCCACTTCCCAGCAGGAAACCAGCCCCGCCCTGAAGAAGAAAGGAGAACCTAGGGGGAAACAGCTGATAGTAAGAGAAGAAATGTAGGGTGGGAGCCAAGGGGCGGGAACTGGGGAAAAGGGAACAGAAACAGTTAGTAAATAATGTATGTTTCAATAGAGAAATTTATCTGGCATAATTGACCTGTAAATGTAATCCAGTATATTGCATCACTTGTGAGATGAAGGAACAGAAGTCTATCTCAGCCTAAATTGGTGCAGCAATTAGAAGAGGAAACAACAAGAGGCAACAGCGATACACAGTGTGAAAATTAAGTGGTGAGACTGAACATTAAAGCACACTCCATTGATGTGCATGGTGTGTTACTGTCCAACCCAAAGAAAGTTAGTGGTAAGTGAATTGTCAAAGGCAAAGCCAGACATTGTATTTGTCAGGAAACCTATTATTAAAAAAAATAAAAAGTTAAGACTATAAACTCACACTCACTCACTCACTCATGCCCGTCACCCCAATCGGGGTATGGGCCGCCAACCACAGATCTCCAGAGTCCTCTATCCTGGGCCATTTGCTTTAACAGGTTCCTGGTATAGCCCATTTTTATGCTATCAGCCTGAAGGTCGCGTCACCAGGGGTTTCTTGGACGGCCTCTTTTCCGCTTGCCTTGGGGATTCCACCACAATGCCTGTCTAGTGATGTTGGTTGGCTGCTTGCGTAGTGTGTGTCCTATTCAGCCCCACCTTCTCCTTCTAATTTCTTCCTCTCCACCAGAGAGGTCCTTTGGGGCCATCTGCCTGTCCCAAGTCAGGATAAAGGAGGAGGGTTGGGCGTGGGGCTAGCAACTCCACCCCGTAAAAATCAACTTGCTACAGAAACGTCAAAAATAGACTATAAACTAGCATCCAATAATTCTTTCCCTCAGATAAAATAAAAGTAGTAATTTTAATATCAAAGAATCTGCCAGCGCTTTAAAAAGGAATTAGGTCACATGTATATTTATATTTGTCAGGGGCACAGTCTACAGCAAAGGTTCTACACTAGGCCAAGTCTAGTCCGCTAAGTCCTGGCAGGAATTGTTTGCGGATGAATTTTTGGCTAATATTATAAACTTTGCAATAAGCAAAATGTTAATTGGAGGAGACCTCAATATGCCACTAAATCACTTCATGGATAAATCAGCTAATAAAAATTGGAAAAGCCATTACATAAGAGCAAAAGTCAAGGGAAAATGTAATTAAGCTGGGCTTCCTAACACCTAAAGGCACCAGCACGCATATCAGAGAAATTATTGTCTTTTTTTCTAACTCTGTAAATTCATGCACCAAGATCAATTACATCCTGGTCTCACCATCTTTAGTAACAGACATTATAGATTCAGATACCATGCCCCCAAGTATGGATATTTCAAATCAATTATGGTGATGCTATAGGAAAGCCTTGGAAGCAAAATTACTGCTTAACGAAAGACTCAGTTATTTTGGATACTATTAAAAGAGAAACAAAGTCCTATTTTGATACTAATTATAATGGTTAAACATCTAAAAATATTGTTGGGTATGCATGAAAACAGTAATAAGAAGCAAATTAATTAGCCTGCTGTCCCAGAAAGGAAATAAAAAAAGTAAAATTAACATAGAAGACTGAAAACCTGTGAACCTTGCATAAAAGAAGTATATATTAAATGCCTCTCCTTCCTTGAGGGCAACTAACTGCTGTACATATAGAGAAAACGGATAGGGCTCTCAGCTAGCTGAAATAGAGATATTATGAAGGGAATAAGGCTAATAAACCCCTTGCCTATCAATTATGAGAAGAGAGAATCAAATACAGGCAATAAATGCATCTGCCCTCCTCCCTCCCCTACATAAACACAGTAAAATTTAAGACCAGACAGATTGTTGAAGAATCTAGGAAACTTTATATAAATCTTCAGGCCTCGGATTATAAAGAGGCTCTGGAGAAAATTAGGGAATGTATTAATGAGGCAGCATGCCCAAGTTAGCTGAGGAACAGTTGATAGGCTTAGAAAGACCAACGCAGGAAGAGGATTTCAGGGGGGCGAATAATCAATGCCATCACAAAAATCCCCAAGACCAGACGACTTCTCAATAGGATTTTATAAGATGACATGAGATATTACTGCGGGTAAACTAGCCACTCTAATGAGTTTGCTGGAGAATAAAGACAGATTCCCCATACAGTGAAAGAGGTGGACATAGCTGTAATAGCCAATTCACAAAAAGACAAGATACTATGTGTCTTCTTTCTTAATGTATAGATGAAAATATTTTCAAAGACCCTGCCAGAAGAATAAAAGCAGGCAGTTAATACACGTTGATCAAACAGGTTTCAGACATAATACACAGAACGATGACATTAGACAAATCATAGAAACAATTCATAACATGCAGATAATAATAACAATAATAAAAAGTCTACTGCTATTCCTAGACACTGAGAAGGGCTTTGATAGAGAAGAGTGGACTTCTATAAAAAGGACTTCTATGGGTGGGTTTTGGAGACAATATGAAGATTTCAACTAATATATTATATGATTCGTCCACTGCTAGGATGAAAGTGAATGGGATACACTTCAGTGAATTTCAGCTACAAAGAGGAACCAGAGAAGGCTGTCCTTTACCCCGCCTCTTTATTTGCCCTCTTTATGGAGTTCTGGGCTCGCACAGACAAAAAAGTCAGAACAGTAGCATAACAGGTGTTACGATTAATAAGACAGAATATAAAATTGTGCTGTGTGTAGATGATGTGATACTAATGGTACCAACCCAGTGCAATGTATGATGTGCATTCTTGTATCAATTAATGAATTCAGTAGCGTCTGGCTATGCAATTAATTATATGAAATCTGAAATATTAAATCTAGGGTTGACAGAATCTATGATTAAGCTGCTGCAAGAGACGTTTGAGTTTGTGAGGTCTGGTACTTTGAGGTTAGGAGAAATATTAACTCCTGTCAGTTATATGAAATTAATTTTCCTTCTGTATTTCAGAACTGAAAACTTATATATTTGATTGAAATAAAGTACATGCTGTCTAGTCGCGGTTAAAATGAATTTGTTCCAAAATATTAGTTTCAGGGTCTATCAATATAGTTACCAAGAAGAATGAGGTCATTCAAAGAAGAATTATTAAGTTGGTATGGGACAAGAAGTTCCTTAGCGTAAACAGGGCCGGCTCCAGGCACCAGCCGAGCAAGCTGGTATATGGGGCGGCAGCTTGTAGGAGGCGGCATTCCGCCGAATCCTAGGGCGGCACGGCTGCTTTATTTTATTTTATTTTTTTGTTCCGCTCCGGCCGTCCTGTAGGGGGTAGCGGTGTGGAGGACGGGAGCGCCCTGCAGCAAGCCCGGCAGGGCAGCCCGCGTCCTTCCTTCCCAGCCGACCGGAGTGGTGCAGAGCCCTCCCGGCGGGGGGCACGGCGGGAGGGGCCGCGTGGCAGTGCCCCGCTGAAGCCCTGACTGCCCCCCTTCTCTCTCTCCTCCCACTCCCTCCCCGTCCCCCTGCTAGCTGGGGCACATCTGCACCCTGGCTCCGGCCACGCCGCAGGTTTGTTTTTTTGTTTTTTTTTGCTTGGGGCGGCCAAAAAGCCAGAGCCGGCCCTAAGAGTAAAGAAGAAAACTCTCCATAGACCCGCTGTGGGTTTAAAAGTATAAAAAAGGAGTATTAAATTCTAGAAAGGATGTACAGGAATAGGGAAAAGAAATAAAAACACTAAGTGTAATTTTCATTGAGGATTGATATTACTGGTCTACAATTTTTGAGAAGTCGTCTGCTTCAGGGATAAACTGTGCTATTTGTTATGTATTTTGATGTGCTGAATTCAAATATGACAATTAAAACAACTGATTAGCTACTGTTTCTAAGATATTTAAGTTTTTATATTTTATGTCTATGTATATTGTGTAGACAGTAGAGTTTTAATCATAAATTGTAAACCTAGGTCTTTTCATGTGTTTATGGTTGCTTTACATGATAATATTTCACCTGTCTTGTTTATGTAACACTTTAAAAATCAGCAAAAGGGTTATATAAATAAAATGTATTATGAAACAAAAGGCAAAAAACTATTATGTACATAGTTTAGTCCTATTCAGTGTCTACTCGGCGCTTCTTGGCTTGTCTCTTGTATTCATTAAATGGAGCATCTCTTGTCACTCTCCAGCAATAGTCTACAAGCATTGATGGGCTCCATTTGCCCTGATAGCGTTTCTCCATTGTTGCAATGTCCTGGTGAAATCACTCACCGTGCTCGTCGCTCACTGCTCCGCAGTTCAGTGGAAAAAAATCTAGATGAGAGGGCAAAAAATGTATCTTTAGTGACATGTTGCAACCAAGGCTTTTGTATGCCTTGAGGAGGTTTTCCACCAACAACCTGTAGTTGTCTGCATTGTTGTTTCCGAGAAAATTTATTGCCACTAACTGGAAGGCTTTCCATGCCGTCTTTTCCTTGCCACGCAGTGCATGGTAAAATGCATCATCTCGAAGAAGTTCACGAATCTGAGGACCAACAAAGACACCTTCCTTTATCTTAGCTTCACTTAACCTTGGAAATTTTCCACGGAGGTACTTGAAAGCTGCTTGTGTTTTGCCAATGGCCTTGACAAAGTTCTTCATCAGATCCAGCTTGATGTGTAAGGGTGGTGACAAAATCTTCCTTGATTCAACAAATGGTGGATGCTGAACACTTTTCCTCCCAGGCTCCAATGACTGTCGGAGTGGCCAATCTTTCTTGATGTAGTGGGAATCTCTTGCACGACTATCCCATTCGCAGAGAAAACATCAGTTCTTTGTGTATCCAGTCTGCAGACCAAGCAAGAGAGCAACAACTTTCAAATCGCCACAAAGCTGTCACTGATGTTGGTCATAGTTTATGCACCTCAAAAGTTGTTTCATGTTGTCATAGATTTCCTTCATATGGACTGCATGACCAACTGGAATTGATGGCAAAACATTGCCATTATGCAGTAAAACAGCTTTAATACTCGTCTTCGATGAATCAATGAACAGTCTCCACTCATCTGGATTGTGAACGATGTTGAGGGCTGCCATCACATCATCGATGTTGTTGCAGGCTACAAGATCACCTTCCATGAAGAAGAATGGGACAAGATCCTTTTGACGGTCACGGAACATGGAAACCCTAACATCACCTGCCAGGAGATTCCACTGCTGTAGTCTGGAGCCCAACAGCTCTGTCTTACTCTTGGGTAGTTCCAAATCCCTGACAAGGTCATTTAGTTCACCTTGTGTTATTAGGTGTGGTTCAGAGGAGGAGGATGGGAGAAAATGTGGGTCCTGTGACATTGATGGTTCAGGACCAGAAGTTTCATCCTCTTCCTCTTCCTCGTCTGACTCAAGGGAAAATGATTCTGGTGCATCAGGAACCGGCAGTCCTTCTCCATGGGGTACTGGGCGTATAGCTGATGGAATGTTTGGATAATGCACAGTCCACTTTTTCTTCTTTGACACACCTTTCCCAACTGGAGGCACCATGCAGAAGTAACAATTGCTGGTATGATCTGTTGGCTCTCTCCAAATCATTGGTACTGCAAAAGGCATAGATTTCCTTTTCCTGTTCAACCACTGGTGAAGATTTGTTACACAAGTGTTGCAGCATATGTGTGGGTCCCACGTCTTGTCCTGATCTCCAATTTTGCAGCCAAAATAAAGGTGACAGGCTTTCTTAACCATAGTGGTTATACTGCGCTTTTGTGATGCAAAAGTCACTTCACCACAAACATAGCAGAAGTTATCTGCCCTGTTCAAACAAGTACGAGCCATCTCTGCTCATTTTGGCTAAACAGAAATGTGTCCTTTTGCAAAATCAAACACTGACAAATAGAGCACAACACTCTATGATTTCTAGAGCTGATATAGGGCAATTTGTTCAGCAGAGTGATGTAAGCTTCATTATGATTGCATCATCCATGACTTCTAGGAATAACATGATGCAATTCATATCATGTATCATAGAATCATAGAATCATAGAATATCAGAGTTGGAAGGGACCTCAAGAGGTCATCTAGTCCAACCCCCTGCTCAAAGCAGGACCAATTCCCAGCTAAATCATCCCAGCCAGGGCTTTGTCAAGCCGGGCCTTAAAAACCTCCAAGGTTTTGTATGTATGACGCAATACCAGCTTCAGATTGCATCATTCATTGTTTTGCCTAAAAAGCAAGTACTGTCCAAACCCAGTCATAGATTTATTCATAGATCCAGTCAAAGATGTATTTTAGTCATTTCTGGTTTAAATTGAGATCCCTTCCCTTTAGAACTCACTTATCCTCCGCCATTCCCAAGTCAAGGGTCGTATATACTGACCCAATAGCATATCTTGAAAACTAGAGCCAATCAACAATTTTAAGCATCATTTTCATTCTCAGTGACCCAGAATTAGTAAAGTTTGACTACATTTATTTCAGAAGCATTTTGGCTGTAGAGCAGTGTATTCATTTTTCATTTTTGTCTTTACAGATGGGCAGCAGTTCATCTAAGGTAAGTAGAACAGGATTCAGTTGGCTTTCCTTCCGTCCATCTAATCTGGTTAAGAGTGCCATCTACTAGCTTTTAAGAATATGTAGAATGGTTTAAGTTTGTAGGTTCTATAAAGTTGTTGATCTGCACGGCAAAAGGCTTTCTGAGCGCAGCTCTTAACATGGGGTTAGATGTAAGCAGTGTCGCCAAAGCTTGTATTTTTATTGTGATCGTTGGGGTTTTACTTAAAGCCCCATCTTCTGGAAGCAAATGGTTATTTGGGAATTTCAGCTCTTTTATTTTATTTTATTTATTTTCCTAAAGCAAGTTTCTAACTCTTGCAAGTCTGGAGAAAAGCATGAAAAGGTGACATAAGTGCACCCCAAAGGCAAATAAAAAGAATCTAAAATCTATTATTTAAATCTCAGCCTCATGATTTTTTAATGCTTGGAGTTGGTGGTACTGAATACTTACTGCTGTAATTCTTTGTTGATCAGAGGCATTGAATCATTTCAGCAATGGCTGAGAGCAACATTCCCCTCTTTGCTGAAAAGCAAATGCGTAGGGGTGGAGAGGTGAAAACTGGAGCTGCTTCCGGGTTTCACGGGCAGACTAGAAGTGGCTGCCATTATCAGGTAAAGAAAGCCTGGCAATCAGAGTGGGCCCATTTGTTCCTGACTTGTCACCATTGACAGTGAGCAGATGCAGAAAGGAAATTATAATTAAAATCTTAGTCATTAGAAAAATATGCTGTACCTAAAAGAAATGTAATATAAGAGATGTGTTAAATATATCGCCCGCTGTGCTGTGGCCTCTCTCCATCTCCTTGCTTCTAACTTTGAGATCTTTGGACTGTAAAATAGTTTCTCAAGAGAAGTGATAGGAATCCCATTGCCTGAATAATTTAAAACTAGACTGGTCAAAGCCCTGGAAAATACAGCATAAGGTAAGGAGCAATCCTGCACTAGCCTGGTGGCATGAAGCAGGGATGGTCTAGGAGGTATTTTCCACCTTTGTTTTCAGTAATTCGGCCACTTTGGATTCTTTATAGAGCAATAATACCAGGAAGTTTCATTGCCATTCAAAGCTGATGTTAGTTTTTCATTTTTGTCTTTACAGAACTGCTGTTTGTCTGAGGCAAGTGGAACTGGGTTCCCTGGACTTTCTGTCTGTCCATCTAATCTCGGGTTTCCATATATCCAGGTTTTCCGAGACATTGCCTCTTTTTTTGATCCTCCACCCTCTGTCCCGGCAGATTTTTCAAATAAGAGGAAATGGCCAGATTTTTTTCAGAGACTGTGATTGCAGATGCTAGGTCTAATCCAAAGTAAAAGGAGTATTCATTGCAGTGAGGAGGAGTAAACATAATGCAAATGGAAAGTCCCCCATTTGCCAAGCTGACTGGAGCTTGGCAAATGCTGCTGCAAATATTTACTCTATTTTTAAAAATAACTTTGATTTGCATTCTTGGCCCTTCACTTTTCATGAACTTTTGGGCAGGAATTTTCCTGGCAGGAGTGATAGACTCAAGGAGCGCAAGCTATTTAGCTTAACAGAGAGAAAGTTAAGGGGTAATTTGATCAGTCTAGTGCCTACATCGGGAACAAATATTTGATAATGGGCTCTTCAGTGTATCAGACAAAGGTAGAACAAGATCCAGTGGCTAGAAATTGAAGTCCGACAAATTCAGACTGAAAATAAAACAAATCTGTGAGGGTAATTACACTGGAGCAGTTTACCAAGGGTTGTGATAGATCTGTCACTGGCAATTTTAAAACCAAGATCGGATGTTTTTCTAAAAGATCTGCTGTAGTTCGAACAAAAATTATTTTGAGGAAGTTCCCAGGCCTGTGTTATACAGGAGACCAGACTAGATGATCACAGTGGTTCCTTCTGTCCTTGGAATTTATGAATCTGCTAATAATGGTTGCTTGCAAGAATATTATTTGAGGCAGGCAAAAAACACTGCCTGAAGATCCCCAGCTAATGGGATGAGCCTTTATTTTTTCTAATTTTCATTTCAATTTTTTCTATTTTAGAAAAGCTGGAGGGCAATGTCATCAGTATCATTTATCCTGAAACATAGGCATGCGCAGCACATTTAATTAGGGTGTGCACCCAGGGAATTTTTTTTTTAAAAGGCAAACATCATAAAGGTTGGGGTGTGGGAGGGGGTTCGGGGTGTGTGTGGGGGTGTAGTGTGCAGGAAGGGGCTCAGGGCAAGGGATTGGGGCAGAGGAGGGGTGCGGAGTGTATGAGGGGGCTCCGGACAGGGAGTTGGGGTGCAGGAGGGGTGTGGCAGGGGGCTCAGGGCAGTAGGTTGGGGGCCAGGAGGCAGGAGGGGGCTCAGGGCAGGGGGTTGGGGTGCAGTAGGGGTGTGGGGTGCGGCCAGGGGCTCAGGACAGGGAGTTGGGGTGCAGGAGGGGTACAGGGTTCAGGCAGGGGGCTCAAAGCAGGGGGTTGGGGGCAGGAGGGGGCTCAGGGCAGGGGGTTGGGGTAAGAGGTGCAGGCAGGGGGCTCAGAGCAGGGAGTTGGGGGACAGGAGGGGGGCTCAGGGCAGGGAGATGGGGGGCCAGGGCACAGGAGGGGGCTCAGGGCAGGGGGTGGGGGAGGCAGGGGGCAGAGAGTTGGGGTGCAGGAGGGTAGGCTGTTTGCAGGTGGGCCCCGGGCTGGGGATCTGGGCTCCCTCATCCCGGCGGGAAGGCTCGGGGGCCAGGCAGAAAGGGCTGGGCTGGGCGCTTGGGGCCAGGCCAGGCAGAGGCAGCCGGGGCGGATTGCAGTGGGGCCAGGCTGCTCCCGGAGCTGGATTCAAGGCCGAGGGAGCCGGGCCAGAGCCCCCGAACAGTGCCAGGGAGCTGAGCTCGCAGCCGGGCTCCGGGGGGGTCTTGTGGGCTGGGCTTGCCCCCTGCTCCAGGCCCGCTGGCTCCCGGGTCCCACTTAAGGTGGGCTGGGCTCAGGGGTAGCCTGACGCCCCCAGGCGGTGCCCAGGCCTGCGGCTAGTGCTGGGAGCCGCAGGCAGGTTTGGGGCCCCAGGCGCTGGAGGGGGACAGCTGCCTGGGGGGGGCGCGGCTGCGGCAGTGCCCCCGTGAGCCCCATGGGCCACCTTAAGTGGCTGTGTTGGTGCTGCTGGGTGGGAGGCTGCCAGCGCACATGGGGCTATTAAAGTGGCCAGCCCTGGGGAAGGGGAGCCCGGCTCAACAGGGTGCAGGCGGGGGGAGGGGCGGGGTGTAGGAGGGGTTCGGGCTCCGGCCCCACGCCGCTTACCCGCAGTGGCGTGCTCCCTGCCTGCCAGGGCCTCACACCGCTCACCACATCCCTGCGCAGCCCCGGGGGAGGGGAGTGGCACAGGGCTCTGCATGCTGCTCTTGCCATGCCTCCAGGTACCTTCCCCGAAGCTCCCATTGGCCGCAGTTCCCCATTCCCGGCCAATGGGAGCTGCGTGGGGTGGTGCCTGGAGCAACCCTCCCCCCGGCCCCAGGGACGTGGTGCCGTGCCGGCTGCTTCTGAGAGGGCATTATGGTGTGCCTGGGCACACCTGGCACACCCATGTCCTGAAAGCTATATTCAATTATTATGAAAATGTGTCTAAAGAAAACATACGGCTGGGAGATATCCTCTTATTTCCTATAGGCACCTGCCCACGATCTAGCAGCTTCAAGCACACTGGTGTTTACTGTGGAAACAAGAAAGTTATACACTTTGACAGTAAGTTAGTAGGGTATTATTACTATCAATTATTTCTTAGCATCCAAAAGTGTGCTAGATGAGTCAGAAAAACATTTAGACGGATGGACCCTGCCCCCAAAAGGTTACAGACTAAATTAAAGTGTGACAAAACGAGTGAAGATGACAAACAAAGTAAGGGGATGGGTAAGACAAAGGTTACAGTAATACAGAGTTATTCAGTTAAACTGCTTCTTTAAAAGACTGTTCCAGGGACTCCAAAGTCATCTTCAACCCTAACACTATGAAGTACTGTGTGCTGTAGAAAGCACTTGGAATGACAGTTAGATATGATAAATTACATTGTAGGTGGAAGATTCACTTCAGTTTTCAGCTGCGTTCAGATACGTCGCTTCCTGTTTGGTTAGTGAGTTCTGAGCTGGGCATGCCCCTTCTTGTCTTCCAGATGATTTCTGGATTTGGGATTCCCCTGTAAATCTACTGGTTACTTTGGGTTTTTCATTAGCTGAACAGTTCATTTGGAAAGAGCCACCACGGGGATGAGTGTGTTATAAATACTTGTAATAACAATTAGCACCAAATGTTGTTGTTTTTTAATATAACAAATGGAAAATGGGAACGATGATAGCAATGAGTACAAATTGGCAGTTAGGCAATGCAGACAATTGATAAGGGAAGCTGAAGGTATGAATGAAAAAAGTCTATGGCCAGTAGGGTTAAGGACAAGAAGAAGGAATTATTTAAATATATCAGGATCAAGTGAAATCCTAGTATAGGTTTTTGGTATAGAGGTTGAAGTGAGGCTAGAATCCACTTCATCAGATGCATAGAATGGAAAATACAGGAGCAGGTATAAATACATGAAAAGATGGGAGTTGCCTTGCCAAGTGTGAGGTCAGTCTAATGAGACAATTCAATCAACAGTAGGATACCAAGACATTTCATAGTGGGTAAGGCCAGAAGGGACCACCAGATCATCCATTCTGACCTCAGGTATATCACAAGCCACTAAACACCACCCAGCCACTCCCACCCCAAGCTCAACAACCAGAATTAGAGCAAACTATTCTAGCCCTCTGGAGACTAGACTATGATGTGCCCCAGGCAGAGAATAGGAGGGCCCAAGGTGCACCAATGCACAACAATATTGGTGGAGTAGTAAATAATGATCTCTTGGTAAGATGGGCTCATTTGAACATTTGTTTTAATACAGCCAAAAGCTAAGTCCAATATCTAGGAACAAAAAGTGTAGGTCTCTCAGACTAGGGGACAGTATCCTGGAAAGACGTGACACTGAAAAGGACTAAGGGGTCAGGACAGAAAACCAATTGATCATGTTCTTCAAGTGTGATGCTGTAGCTAAGAGGGCAGATGCACTCCTCAGATGTATATGCCTTAATCTCTAGTTTTGCTTGGCTTGATAGTGAGTCTTGAGCCCAAATTCCAAAGCTTCTTTGGTTTGATTGACAATCTTAATTTATTTTCCAAGAAAGATATTGAGACTAGCCAGATATATAATACAGAGTGAGAGTTTCAAAGCTGCCTTGGGCATTCAAATCCCCTAAGGTAATGGGATCTGGGTATCTAAATCCCTTAAGCAGCTTTGGAAATTTCAGCCATAGCGCACGCCAGGTTTTATTTTAAGGAGGATCCCTATTGTCTGGACAAAGTTTTGAACAGATAAAGGCAGGAGGATGGGGAAGAGCCAAGTGAGCAATCAGGATGGCTTTTCTCTAGGTTGGCATCATGTGACTCACCACAACAATGGAAACAGGAGAGGTCCAGAGTTATGTAGTGTCCCACTTTGTCCTGCAGGCCATCTGCTGGGTTCTACTTGCTGGATTTCATATTTTGTTTCAGAAGTGCGTTTTTGTTGTGTACACTGAGCACCGGTCTTACAGTGATCCTGTCCCTTGTATGATATTGGATCTGTTCTTCTTAGGAAGGCAAATGCACACATTTCCGTCTCTCTCACATTTGTCTCCTGTCACATCACAGTGAATGTTAACAGGCCACTGAATGCTATTGGCTCTTTTAAAGGAGATGTCTGCATACAAGGAATCGATCCTATGGAAAGAACGAGGGGGAAATATGAGATTGTGAGACTTAAACAAGAAATCAATAAAGATGCTCTCCTGAAGAAGATAGATGCTGTGCTGAATGCTAAGACAACGTACGACTATTTCACAAACAACTGCGTCCATTTTGCACTTTCCCTTTTGGATATGGAAGAGTTTTACCATGAAATAGTAAGTACATGAATGGGGCAAACCAAGTGGAGTTGGAGGGGTTGTGAGCTTCATCTACTTTTCGGTTGAAGTGATGCTGGGAACCTCTGCAGCCCAGAGAGCAAACTGACATTGAGGGGCACAAAGTGGCTTAAGACTGCCTTAGGATCCCCTCTGCCTGGACTGAGGGGTCTGAGCTGCACCCCTTGTAGGCACAGCACAGCAACCCCTCTCTAGCGTTTAGCCTCTCATAATATTTAGTTGTCCTGATGAATTCTCAGGCTGAAGCTCAGAAACAGCCTCCTGAAAACAGCCTCTGGTTGGATGTGGTGTGGGGATGAGTGGTATTGAGTTTGTTCTCTTTGCTCTGTGTCTTACTAGCTAATGCTGATGGCACATGACTGTAGCTCTGTGTGATCTCTTTTAGTGTCCTAAGCACAGGCACTGACTCCATGGGTGTTCCGGGGCTGGAGCACCCACAGAAAAAAATAGTGGGTGCTCAACACCCACCGGCAGGCCCCCATCAGCTCCTCCCCTCTCCTCAGTGCCTCCCGCCCGCTGCGGATCAGCCATTCAGCGGCATGCAGGAGGTGCTGGAGGATGGAGAGGAGCGAGGGCAGGGCACACTTGGGGGTGTGGGCGGCAGCAGAACGGGGTGGGAAGAGACAGGGTGGAGGCAGAGAGGTGACAGGAAGAGGTGGGGGTGGGGGCTTGAGGGAAGGGGTGGAGTGGGGATGGGGCCTGGGGCGGAGTTGGGGTCGAGCACCCCCCGGCAACTCAGAAAGATGGAGCCTCTGGTCATAAGCACATTGTGGGGACAAACCTAAGTTACTGCTTCCCAGCCCTACGAGCAGGGTGCCCAGCCAGCCCTTGATGGGACTTCGCCCAGCCTAAGCACAAGCTAAAAAGTGATGAGCAGGCCCAGGAGTGCAGGGGAATGCAGTGCTGCACTAATGAGAAACTGCAGCACAGCCAGAGGGAGGGCTAAGAGCATTGTGTAACTAGGGGTATGTCTACACTACGAGAGTAGTTCGATTGTACTTAAATCCAATATGTGGAATCGATATTACAAAGTCGAACGTGTGTATCCACACTAAGGACAGTAATTCGACTTTGTGAGTCCACCCTAACGGGGCAAGCGTCGACATTGGAAGCGGTGCACTGTGGGCAGCTATCCCACAGTTCCCGCAGTCCCCGCTGCCCACTGGAATTCTGGGTAGAGCCCCCAATGCCTGCTGGGGAAAATAATGTGTCGAGGGTGGTTTTGGGTAACTGTCGTCATCCAACCATCACTCCCGCCCTCCCTCCCTGAAAGCGCCGGTGGGCAATCAGTTCGCACACTTTTCTGGTGAGTAACAGCACGGACGCCACAGCACTGCGAGCATGGAGCCCGCTGCGACCATCGCTGCAGTTATGGCCGTTGTCAACCTCGCACCTTATCATCCACCTTTTCCAGAGGCAGATGCTGAGAAATCGGGCGAGGAGGCTACGGCAGCGCGGTGAGGACATGAAGTCTGAGAGTGGCACAGACCTCTCACAAAGCACGGGACCCCGCGCCGTGGACATCATGGTGGCAATGGGTCATGTTGATGCTGTGGAACGGCAATTCTGGGCCCGGGAAACAAGCACGGACTGGTGGGACCGCATAGTGCTGCAGGTCTGGGATGAATCACAGTGGCTGTGAAACTTTCGCATGCGGAAGGGAACTTTCCTGGAACTTTGTGAGTTGCTGTCCCCTGCCCTGAAGTGCAAGGACACCCGGATACGAGCAGCCCTGACTGTCCAGAAGCCAGTGGCCATAGCCCTCTGGAAGCTTGCAACGCCAGACAGCTACCGGTCAGTCGCGAACCACTTTGGCGTGGGCAAATCTACCGTGGGGGTTGCTGTGATGCAAGTAGCCAACGTAATCGTTGAGCTACTGCTGTCAAAGGTAGTGACCCTTGGAAACGTCCAGGTCATCATAGATGGCTTCGCCGCGATGGGATTCCCAAACTGCGGTGGGGCTATAGATGGAACTCACATCCCCATCCTGGGACCGGACCACCAGGCCAGCCAGTACATTAACCGAAAGGGCTACTTTTCAATGGTGCTGCAAGCACTGGTGGACCATAGGTGACGTTTTACAAACATCAACGTAGGATGGCCGGGCAAGGTTCATGACATTCGTGTTTTCAGGAACTCTGGTCTGTTTAGATGGCTGCAGGAAGGTATTTACTTCCTGGATCAGAAAATAACTGTTGGGGATGTGGAGATGCCTATAGTGATCCTCGGGGACCCAGCCTACCCGCTAATGCCCTAGCTCATGAAGCCCTATACAGGCGCCCTGGACACTGAAAAAGAACTCTTCAACTACCGTCAGAGCAAGTGCAGAATGGTGGGGGAGTGCGCTTTTGGACGTCTCAAGGGGAGATGGAGAAGCTTACTGACTTGCTCTGATCTCAGCAAAACCAATATCCCCATTGTTATTGCAGCTTGCTGTGTGCTCCACAATCTCTGTGAGAGCAAGGGGGAGACCTTTATGGCGGAGTGGGAGGTTGAGGCGAATAGCCTGGCTGCTGATTACGCCCAGCCAGACAGCCGTGCGATTAGAAGATCCCAGCGGGACGCGCTGTGCATCTGGGAGGCTTTGAAAGCTAGGTTCCTCAGTGAGCAGGGTAACCTGTGACTATTAAGTTTGTTTAAAGAGAAGCTGAACCTGCCCCCGTTTCTTTACCCACTTACTGTTGACTATCCTCTCCAGCTACATACCCGATTCACCCCGTCCCCCCCTTCCAACACACGTTTAAAAATAAAATAAATGGAACTTTGTTAATGAACACCGTTTTCTTTATTACGGATTTCGCGGTAAAGTGTTGAAACTGGGACGCAGACTGTGGTGGGGAGCGGGGTAGTGATGGAAAGAATGCTTCTAAACTCCAGGAATGACAGGCTCCTGCTCCTAGAGTGGTCTGCAGTGGTGGACTGGTTGTTTCAACGGAGCCTGCCACCCCTCCTTTTCGAGACTCTGTATGTGGGGGCTATGTGACTTTGTGGCGGGGGAGGACGGTTACAGATCCTCTGCTGCCTGGCTCTGTGATCCAGGATAAGGACCGCTGCATAAGATCTCTATCCGCCCTCCCCTGCCACAAAGTCACATGGTTCTCCCCCCCCCCCCCCCCCAGAACATGAAAACCACCTCCCAGACTGACCAGGGTGCCTAGTGACTGCAATGTGTGTGTGACCTTCTGCTGAACCTGCCCCCGTGTCTGTACCTTGGTAAAGGTGACTGTCCTCTCCAATTACCAACCCCTTTCCTCCGCTTCAAACACACTGTCCCCTAAAAGAACATGATGGAAACAGCAACAGAGGGTCCTGTGGCACCTTTAAGACTAACAGAAGTATTGGGAGCATACTTCGTGGGTAAGAACCTCACTTCTGTAACTTGCAGACACAGATAAATGCTGGCACCGATTATAGTATCCTTTCAAATTTGGGCCCTAATTGTTGCAGTGGAAATAACTGATGCTGACTAGCTTTAGACCTGCAGTGTCCATAGAAAATGAAAACCAGATAGCCAGGGCACATTGCTTAATGGGGTAGGTGGGGGTGGGGAATCTCACAGGCAGGTCCCAGCCTATGAACGGCAGCTGGTTTTTCATTAGGGCCAGTTGTCAGAGGAGTTGGGCTGGGAGTGCAGTTCCTGGGGTAGCCTCAGAGAGTCAAAGCTTTGAAAGCCAGAAGGGACCATTATGACCATGTACCATTATGACCATTATGACCTCCTTCATCAGAGGCCAGAGAACCTCTCCCAGAGAACTTCCTCCCTCTGGTTTCCTGTCACCTTGACAACAGAGCAGGCAGTGTCTCTGAAGGGGCCTGAGGAGTCTAGTTTTCAATGTAGCTCCTCATGGTGTGTCAACACCGCAATAGGACACCAGCAGCTGGCCCGTGCCAGTTGGGTTGGGCTAAGGGGCCATTTAATTGTGGTGTAGCCATTCTGGCTCGGATTGGAGCCATGGCTCTAGGAGCCTGTGAGGGGGAAGGGTAAAAAAGCAAATGCAGTACAGTATTATGTTAAACGTAAACTACTAAAAAAATAAAGGGAAAGTTTTAAAAAAAGATTTGACAAAGTAAGGAAACTTTTTCTGTGTTTGTTTCCTTTAAATTAAGATGGTTAATAGCAGCATTTTTCTTCTGCATAGTAAAGTCTCAAAGCTGTATTAAGTCAAGGTTCAGTTGTAAACTTTTGAAAGAACCATAATGTTTTGTCCAGAGTTACGAACATTCTCCATTCCCGAGGTGTTCGTAACTCTGAGGTGCTACTGTAGAGCATCCTGCGTCAGGTGCACAACCAACATCTGTAATTTGGCTGCTCATGCCGGGTACAGGACAAGTGGCAGCAGCCAAAGCTGCCAGCAGTGTTAGCAACCCAAAGTGGGGTTGTTTCTAGCAGAACTGTGCACCTCACGGTTTTATACTGCTGCCCCTCACCACAGCATCTGACCACCTTCCATGTCAAATCAATAGCAATAACGAAGTTTCTGGTGGACTTCACAGAGTCTCTGGTACTTCTCCCTTTTGGGTGAAAAAATAAACCCCAAACAAGGGTATTTTAATGTTTAAATCTTATTCTTTCCCCTCTCTGCATACCAGCAAGAGAGCAGTGAGCAGGGCATGAGCTTCATCTTTTCCAAGGTGCAGCAAGGCCCTCTTCTCCCCCTAACAAGTCTGGAGTATTCTGCCTCCAGGCACCCCAACATGGGCAATTCACCGCCTTATCCCCTCTGCTGTGTCGGTGTCCCTGAAGAGGCACTGTTGATGCCATAGTTTGTAAAGCACATGGGGAGCTTTCAGTACTAAAAGTCTATACACAGCGAGATTTTGCAGGATGCTGTATTGAATGTATTTTACTTATTGCATTGATACTGCATGACAGATAGTGGTCTGCAGGATGAAACATCAGGCTTGGTTCGCCACTGCCTGCCTCTTGCATAGAAGTTATATCTTTTATTGGACTTGGTTGGTGAGAGAGACAAGCTTTTGGGCTACATAGAGCTCATCCTCATTTCTGGGAAACGTACTTAGAGTGTCACAGCTAAATACAGGGTGGAACAGATTGTTTAGGATAAGTAGTTAATACATATTTCATGGGACCATTCAAGGTGAAATGACCCATTAACAACCCTCCAGTCATAGGGAGGAAAGTAAAGGGTGGGGCGGGGGGAAACAGATGGGGGTTGTTAGTGGGTTATAGGCTGTTGTAATAAGCCGTGAATCCAGTCAGGGCCGTCCTTAGGCACCTGAAAATTTGGGACACACTGGGTTTTAGTGTCCACCTCCCGGCTTCCCTATTCCCATTCTGACCCTTCTGCAGGCTCCCACAGCAGGCTGCTGCAGCCTGGTGACTCTTACTCTGGAGGGGATCTAGTAACTTAAAAGTGAAAAACCCTTCCAGCTTGCCAGACCTATTAGCACAACATTGAAACTGTTAAAGAGCCACTCAAGTGGTAATGAAGCCATTTAACAGGCATTTGCCAAACTCCAAGTATATACTGTCAGTTTCTGAATTTACTGACAAAAACAGTTGTGCATCACTGTGATAGGACCTTAATTTAAAATTTGCTTTAAAAATATTTCATTAGTGAGTTGGTGAAGATTATAAAATCACATCTCTAAAAAATCCTTGCATAGATTTTTAGATGCACAATCATCTTTAGCCTTGTCAAAGTTATACTCAGGACTCATAGTTTGTTAGACCACTCTGTTTTATTAGGACAGCGCTCTGCTAATACATTCAGATAATGTGAGTCCCCATGCAAGATTCAAACAGTCTTATTTATACAGATAAAAGGGTGCGAACTGAACAAAGGGACAGAGAGAGCAAAATTGTAAAATTTGCATAGGGCACAATATGCATATCCTGCTTCCTTATTAACTCTTATCGATCTAAGGCTAATGCTTCACCAATTGCCCTTAAGTGGGGCAATTCATTAAGCAGTTAATGTCTGCTTTCCTGCCCCCTGGCTTGCAGCATTTCTCATTTCTACTTAAAATAGGGTTACCATACGTCCGGATTTTCCCGGACATGTCCGGCTTTTGGGGGCTCAAATCCCCGTCCGGGGGGAAATCCCCAAAAGCCGGGCATGTCCGGGAAAATCGGGAGGGAGGGAGGGCTCGGCCGGGGCCTCTTTGGCCGGGGCCGGTGCGGGGCCGGGCCGGGGTCGCGGGGCCGGGGGCATGGTGCCGGGCCGGGCGTGCGGTGCCGGGCCGGGTGCGGGGCCGGGCGGGGAGCCGGGGGCGCGGTGCCCGTCCGGGGGCCGGGCGCCGGGCGCCAGTCCGGGCCCGTGGGGCCGGGAGCCGGTCCGGGCCCGCGGGGCCGGGCTGCCGTGGGGTGCGCTGGGCCGCGGGGCCGGGAGCCGGGGGGCCGGTCCGGGAGCCGGTCCGGGGTCGTGGGGCCGAGGGGCCGGGGGGTGCGCCGGGCCGCCGGGGGCTGGCAGTGCTGGGCGGGCCGGGGGTGGTCGGCCAGGCATTGTTATGAACACACTAAACCTCTGTGACTGATTAATTTAAAATAATGTCTTTGTTTCAGTGAGTTAAATATGTAGTAATGTGGAATGATTACTTTATGAAGGCTTAAGAGTAGATTTAAAATATAAAATCAGCTTAGAAATACTGATTAAGAAAATGTAAAAGAGAAAAGAGCTGCATCATGTATTCCATAATATTTAATGTTGTATTCAGCAAGACAGCTGACTTGCCCTTACTACAAAGTTTTTGCAAATAAATGTCTGACAAACTTCAGGGCATATCAAAAAACCTGTGACTGACATTTTTTATTCCCAACTTTAGTGCTTTTAATTAGGTACCTTGTGCATGTCCATTCTGGGTGAGGAAGAGGGTATGAGGGTCTCTGCAGGGAACTGTGACTCTCTGCCACCGTGAGGTGGGCTGGGCGTCTTGCTATCCTTTACTGCCTTGTCCCTCCCTCCCACCCTGCCCTGAGCTGTGAGCCCGGGCTGCCGTCAGGCATAGGGGCACCAGTTTAATAATACTGCTTGGGCCCCATAAAACTTAAGGTCGGCCCTGAATCCAGTGTCTCTGTTCAGTCTGTGGTTTTTAGTGTAGGCCCGTTACTCAATGAGGGGCGAAAGATAATAACAGAAAATGTGGAAATAGCAGAGGTACTTAATGATTTCTTTGTTTCAGTTTTCACCAAGAAGGTTGGTGGTGCCTGGACATCTAACATATTGAATGCCAGTGAAAATGAGGTAGGATCAGAGTCTAAAATAGGGAAAGAACAAGTCAAATATTACTTAGACAAGTTAGATGTCTTCAAATCACCAGGGCCTGATGAAATACATCCTAGAATACTCAAGGAACTGACTGAGGAGATATCTGAGCCATTAGCAATTAGCTTTGAAAAGTCATGGAAGACAGGAGACATTCCAGAAGACTGGAAAAGGGCAAATATAGTGCCCATCCATAAAAAGGGAAATAAAGACAACCCGGGGAATTACAGACCAGTTAGCTTAACTTCTGTACCTGGAAAGATAATGGAGCAAATAATTAAGCAATTAATTTGCAAACACCTAGTAGATAATAAGGTGATAAATAACAGTCAGCATGGATTTGTCAAGAACGAATCATAGAATATCTGGGTTGGACGAGACCTCATGAAATCATCTAGTCCACCCTCTGCTTAAAGCAGGACCAATCCCCAGACAGATTTTTTTCCCCAGATCCCTAAGTGACCCCCTCAAGGATTGAACTCACAGCCCAGGGTTTAGCAGGCCAATGCTCAAACCACTGAGCTATCCCTCCCCCCTAAATTAATTAATGGAGATATCCTATCTCCTAGAGCTGGAAAGGACCTTGAAAGGTCATTGAGTCCAGCCCCCTGCCTTCACTAGCAGGACCAAGTACTGATTTTGCCCCAGATCCCTAAGTGGCCCCCTCAAGGATTGAACTCAGAACCCTGGGTTTAGCAGGCTAGTGCTCAAACCATGGAGCTATCCCTCCCCCTGATAGCTTTCTTTGACAGGGTAACAAGCCTTGTGGGTAGCAGGGAAGTGGTAGATGTGGTATATCTTGACTTTAGTAAGGCTTTTGATAGTCTCACATGACCTTCTCATAAACAAACTAGGGAACTACAACCTAGATGGAGCTTGTGACAGGTTTGGTCACAGAGACCCCCTTGGGACTGTCACCTTACGTGCTGGAATTACCTCTGAGCCCATTTTCCACTGCTAGCTTGAGACTCCAGAACCCTGCCTTGTTGAATCATACATGCTAGTCTGCTGCAACACAGACCCAGGTCTGGTCCATGCCTCCAAACCTTCAGACTTTAACCAAAAACTGCTCAGCAAGTCACTTATCTCTAGCACTCAGACACCCAGTTCCCAATGGGATCCAAACCCCAAATAAATCCGTTTTACTCTGTATAAAGCTTATACAGGGTAAACTCATAAATTGTCTGCCCTCTATAACACTGATAGAGAGATGCATAGCTGTTTGCTCCCCCAGGTATGAATCACTTACTCTGTGTTAATTAATAAATAAAAGTGATTTTATTCAGTATAAAAAGTAGGATTTGAGTGGTTTCAAGAAATAACAGACAGAACAAAGTAAGTTACCAAGCAAAATAAAACAGACCCAGCACTAACCATCTCTCCCAAGGATTGGTGCCATCCCCCTGCACGTGGCAGCTCCAAGAGCCCCTGCACGCACGGAGCAGCTGACACCACCCCAACCTCCCAGCCCACCCTACCCCAGCCCCAGCTATGCTTATGGGGATACGAAATTCTAGCTCTGAGTCTCCCTGCCTTCAACTGCTGATCATGCCCCAAAGGGCTGCACCAGAGCTGAGGAAACAGAGCCAGGTGCTGAGGAAACACATCCCAGGGCTGGAGTGTGCAGTCCAACCCCTCCCCCGCATCACGGGCGTTCGTTCTGTCAGAGGCTGAACCTGCCAGCTGCTCACTAGGCAGAACCCAGCCAGGTGCTGAGCAGGCTATCCTAGGCCTGGTGCTTAAATACCTGGAGAGGCTGCAGTCAGCCCAAGAAGGGTGGGCAGGGGGTGGCGTAGAGTCGCAGGCTGAACTGCAGGCCGCAAGCAGACCCAGCGTCACTTCTCACAGCCCCAATCCACAGAGCAAGAGAGGAATAAGGCTGCTGCAGCCAGAATTTCCTTCACTCCAGGGTCTGGCTGCAGTGCCTGGGCTCGCCCAACATGTGACCCTGGCTGTCAGAAAACTCCCCAGCTCCCTTTAACAAGCGACTCTACCCCACCCCCCACCCACAGTTACTACCGAGGACAAACTGCGGGGGGCCAGCTCTTACTTAGGGAGAGGGAGTTTGAGCTCTTTAAATTTCTTTGTAGTGAAGCGAGCTCCTAACCAGCAAGACCACTAATAATAGCAATAGCCAAGAGGTTATTTGAGCTGAACAAATTATTTAAAAGAGGCAGAAGCCTAAATTACAGCAGGTAGCATGTAAGCGGGAAAGTAGAAGTGCTAAGATGGTTTGTGAAGAGCAAATAACTGAAGAGTTATAGACAAACACTAAAAAACACTTTATGGAGATCAGAAGCCTGTGAAAGAACGGGTGGCTTCAAGAGAGCAATTAAAGATGAGAAGGACATTGCTGAGAAGCTAATATTTGTGTGTGTGTGTGTCTTCTTCCTTTATCACACAGGTTGTTGGAGAGAGATCTGTCCCAGACTGGTTCTCTTCTAGTAATAGAGGTAACATCGGGGCTTGAGATAGCAGCAGAGGCGGTCCCGGACCAAGCTGATAATTTACAAAGTAACTCACCCACACACTTCTTCGAGCTGGACTTCATCCTGCTCTTAGTAGTATAAGGGCCCTACCATCAAACAAATCCCAACCCCACCCGATGACCCCTTAAACTCCACCCCTTGACCCCTTAAACCCTGCTCAACTGTCACCGGAAGTCCCGCCCCATGGGGGTATTACTTCTGGGGTCAAGGTGGCCACATGACCGGAAGCAAGGTGTGTCATGTGACTCCTCTAAGATCTCCTCCCACTGCCCTCTACCAATCAGGATGGGCTTCGCTCCCATAGGTCCACCCGGAGAGGAGATTTGACCAATCAGGGGGAGTACCAGGGCAGGGTGACCCATCTAGAAGTGGGTCATGTGACCCATCTAACAACTCCTTCCTCCTCCCTCTACCAATCAGGATGGGTTTCAACTGTTGGGGACCACCCCTGAGAAAAGATTTGACCAACGGTGAGAAATTCTGGGGCGGGGTGACCCATCCGTAAGTGTTTCGTGTGACCCCTTTAAGAACTCCTCCCATCGCCCTCTATCAATTGCGATGGGTTTCGGCTGCATAGGACTGCCCCGAGAGCAGATTTGATCAAAACAGGGGAGGTTCTGGGACGGGGTGAACCGCCCAGAAGAGGGTCATGTGACCCCTCTAAGAACTCCCCCCAGTGCCCTCTGACAATCAGAGCGCAGCACCATCACCCCATAAGTCCCAGCGCTGGGCAGAAGAGTCCATCTTTTACCAAGAACGCATGTTTTAGAAATCGTGGAAATACGGACTCCTTCACCACCCCTGTCATAACTATAAAGGGAAGGGTAACAGCCCTCCTGTGTACAGTACTATAAAATCCCTCTTGGCCAGAGACTCCAAAATCCTTTTACCTGTAAAGGGTTAAGAAGCTCAGGTAACCTGGCTGACATCTGACCCAAAGGACCAATAAGGGGACAAGATACTTTCAAATCTTGGTGGGGGGAAGACTTTTGTTTGTGCTCTTTGTTTTGGGGGTTGTTCGCTCTTGGGACTGAGAGGGACCAGACATCAATCCAGGTTCTCCAAATCTTTCTGAACAAGTCTCTCATGTTTCCAACTTGTAAGTAAACAGCCAGGCAAGGCGTGTTAGTTTTTATCTTTGTTTTCTCAACTTGTAAATGTACCTTTTTGCTAGAGTGTTTATCTCTGTTTGCTGTAACTTTGAACCTAAGGCTAGAGGGGATTCCTCTGGACTCTTTAAGTTTGATTACCCTGTAAAGTTATTTTCCATCTTGATTTTACAGAGATGATTTTTACCTTTTTCTTTAATTAAAAGCCTTCTTTTTAAGAACCTGATTGATTTTTCCTTATTTTTAGATCCAAGGGGGTTGGATCTTGATCCACCAGGAGTTGGTGGGAGAAAGGAGGTGGATGGTTAATTTCTCCTTGTTTTAAGATCCAAGGGGTTTGGATCTGTATTCACCAGGGAATTGGTGAAGAGTCTCTCAAGGCTACCCAGGGAAGGGAATTAGCACTTTGGGAGTGGTGGCAGCAGACCAGATCTAAGCTGGTAGTTAAGCTTAGAAGTTTTCATGCAGGCCCCCACATTTGTACCCTAAAGTTCAGAGTGGGGAAGTAGCCTTGACAACCCCGATGAGAACTTCAGACTTTGTTTTAGCCCCGAGGATCTTCAACCATCCACGGAGAAAGCGCTACATCAAAGACAGTTCCGAGGGGGAGGCGGGAGCGACCAAGGGGAGCTCTTTGGCTCAGCCATTGATGGACATGCCAGATCCCAAACGCTGATACAAATTGTTGACGAGGACTCCGAGGATGACGGCTATGAGAAGTTTAGGAGGAGGCTTGGCATGGAACTAACTGAGCCAGTGCCATGTTGTGAGCGTAAAAAAATCATGCAGACTATTGTACGCATTGCTGTTTATGCTGTCCTTAAGCACTGCCTTAGGGAAAAGCTTTTTGAAGATTGTGAGTGCTGTGTCATAGATGCGCCAGCCCAACGGCACCATGACTGTGTGACTTAGACTTCAGTGGATATAAAGTACAAGCTTCGGGGCCTGTGTGCTGAGCTGTGTTTGGAAAATTTAGTAAACACTGTTATTGCCATAGGTTATGCTATGCAATGTCTGTGCCTGACCCAAGAACATTTAGCGCAAGGGGTGACCTTGTTAAATGCTGTTCAATTCAGTGGAGACCCTGACGGTATTTTAAAGAAAATGACCAAACTGGAAGTTGTCTGCTTACAGCGTTATATTGACCATCTAGTACGCACAAAAAGTTACAGAATCCTGCTTAAGAAAAAGACTATTTGTAAGAAATCTAAAAGGATTAAGTTAGAGAATGGTGAGGGGGCAAACATGCGATATAAAACTTGGTAGCTGTAAATTTTAAAAAAACCAACAACATTGAAAAGGGCTTTGTGACTATCTGTGTCTCTGTTAGAAGGTCTCTGGCCCTTAAGTGAGCTAAAAATTTTAATTAAGCATCTTAGTTTGTTTTCAAGGAGCTGTATGTCTTTTAAATAAAAAATAAATTGTTTGTGAGAATGTAGCTCTTGTGTTTTTGTTTAAAAGAGAACCGTTTACATCAAAAAGCTGAAATGTATATTGTGGGAGGGAAAAAATCCTAAAAATGTGTTTACAATAAAACAAAAAACAAAACGAACAAACAAAAAAACCACCAGGGATAGTTCAGACGTGTTTGAGTACAATAGAGCTGATTTATACTGTTGAACTGAATGGTTTTAACCACACCCCCACTGAATAGCCAGGGTGACTGTGATTACTCACCCTTGTTGTCATAGGGCTAAATTTGATGGGTGTGCACCCATAGTAAGGGGGGGTGAGTGGGTGAGGATGGTGAGTTCTGATTAATATGAAATGAAATAAAACCTCAGGAATTCGCAGATGCTATTGGACAGTTTAAATATGACCCCAGGAGTTGGCAGAACTCTATTGGACAGTTTAAATATGGCCCAGGAGTTGGCAGAACTCTATTGGACAGTTTAAATATGACATCAGGAGTTGATAGAATGCCATGGGACAGTTTAAATATGGCCCAGGAGTTGGTGGAATGTTATGGGTCATACTTTCTAGAAAACACCCCCACCCCAAACTTGAAGCATGAAAGAAACATGTTTTTTAAAAAAAATAAGCCCCAAACATTCATTGAGCTCTGCAAAGGGCCCCCACTTGGAAATGTTTAATACTGTAAGAAGGCCCCACAGAAAAATGTATTTTAATTAAAAGGAAAAAAAAAAATAAAGCCCAGTTGTGCAGACAACTTGATTCCCCCACCCCAGATCGCAAAAGGGAATGCTAGAGGAGGGGTGCCTAAAGTCCTTAAGTATCTAGTATTTCAGAGCTGTGGTGATTAAATTAACCTGCTAACTACTATTATGAAGTCTTTTTGAAACAAAGAGTTAGATTGTATGAAAATCTCAGGATTTTGGAGACTGTCTTTTTCAACAGAAACTCTCTTGAATTGCTGCTGGACTGCAAGAGGAGGAGCTTTGCTCTCTGTTTTTAACTCTGAAAATATATATTCTGTAATGCCACTCTTTGGCCATGCTGTCTTAGTAAATAATGGTGCCTGTCTTTATTGCAATGTGATCTATTTAGCATGGAACCAGTAACTTTAAGCTGCATTTCACAACTAGACCAAGGTAAAAACCATTTTTCACTATAGTTGTGCTTAATACTGTTAAATTAAAAACAAACAAACTACTTCAGGTATTACACAGGTTGTATAGGGATTAGGGGGTAATACTAACTAACATTTTTGCTTGTTCTTTAACCTGAAGGCCCAAACATGGGGGGGAAACAGAACAACCATGTGCCTTTTAAATGCATGTGGGTTTATTAAAAAGTATTTGGTTGCAAACTTGGTTTGGTGTGTTTATAAAGCTGCTGGGTTTTTGTGTGTGCGTGTGTGTGTGTGTGTGTGTGTGTGTGTGTGTGTGTGTGTGTGTGTGTGTGTGTGAGATAGGGGTCTATGCAAGACATAGATGTGACGGGCTGGATCACAGAAACCCGCTGGGAGCTGCCACCTGATGTGCCCAGACTACATCTAGCCCTGCTTTCCCTGCCAGCTCAGGACTCCAGCACCCTGTCTTGCTGAACCAGATGCTCCCGTCTGCTCCAACAAAGATCCAGGGTCTGAATTACTTGCCCCAAAGCTGCAGGTTTACCTGAAAGCAGCTAACAGAAGTGTTCCTGTCTTTAACACTCAGATGCCCAACTCCCAATGGGGTCTAAACCCAAATAAATCCGTTTTACCCCGTATAAAGCTTATACAGGGTAAACTCATAAATTGTTCGCCCTCTATAACACTGATAGAGAGATATGCACAGTTGTTTGCTCCCCCAGGTATTAATACATACTCTGAGTTAATTAATAAGTAAAAAGTGATTTTATTAAATACAGAAAGTAGGATTTAAATGGTTCCAAGTAGTAACAGACCGAACAAAGTAAGTCCCCAAGCAAAATCAAATAAAATGCGCAAATCTATATCTAAACAAACTGAATACAGATAAGATCCTCACCAGTTCCAGAATGCTCCCTCTTACAAACTAATCTCCTTTTAGCCTGGGTGCAGCAATCACTCACACCCCTTGCACACTGTCCTTTGTTCCAGTTTCTTTCAAGTATCCTGGGGGATGGAGAGGCTCTCTCTTTAGCCAGCTGAAGACAAAATGGAGGGGGTCTCCCAGGGGTTTAAAGAGACTTTCTCTTGTGGGTGGAGACCCCCTCCTCACTCCTATGCAAAGTCCAGCTCCAAGATGGAGTTTTGCAGTCACCTGGGCAAGTCACATGTCCATGCATGACTCAGTTTTTACAGATAGCATTCATTGTTTACTTGCTACCTTGAATGTCCTCAAGTAGACTTCTTACGTGGCTTGGAGCATTCCAAGATCCATTGTCCTTTAAAAAAAAACAGGAGTACTTGTGGCATCTTAGAGACTAACAAATTTATTAGAGCATAAGCTTTCGTGGGCTACAACCCACTTCTTCGGATGCATAAGTGTTTCTTGATTAGGTACTTAATTTCAACATTCCTTTCTCCAGGAACTGACCAAATGCTCTACTAAGGTTATTTAGAAATCAAGCCAGTACACAGCTAACATTCATAACTTCAAATACAAAAATGATACATGCATACAGATAGGATTAATACATTCAGTAGATCATAACCTTTACGGAGATATGTTACATGGAATATGTAGCATAAAACACATTCTAAGCATATTTCCATAAAGCCTTATGGGAGGTACCGTCACAATAGGTGAGGGTTTTTAAAAAAGATTTGGTTGCAAACTGTTTGTTTTAAACTAACAGGACTTTTTTACTGTGCAAATGTGCTGTGTTTTTAAAACGGGTTGTTTGTTTATAGGGGTTTGAAGCATTTGGGGATAATACTAACTAACATTTTTGCTTGTTCTTTAACCTGAAGGCCCAAACACACATGTGTTTTATAATAATGTTTGCGCCACAGTATGGTCAAAACATGAGAGATCCTTAGACCAGAGGGTAAACAAAAGAAAAAGGAAAGAGACATCTGAAAAGGAAAATTCACCAGCATCAGTGACGGATGGATGGATGAAGCCCAGTAAAATATATTTTGCTTATTGGTTTGGTTGTTTTATGAGGTTTTGTATTTTAAGTAAATACATAGGTGTGGGTGAGAAAGATGGTAAAGTTCAGTTTTGTAAAATGTTTTTGTTGAGTAGTTGCTGTGGAGCAGAGAAACTGAGGCACAAACCTGAGTAAGCTTGCTTTCTTTTCCTTTTTCAGACCAAGCTCCTTTATCAAGGTCTCTCTCTCACAGACTATTTGGTAACCTTCTGTTAAGAATCATGCTCAGAATACCTGTAGAACTGTGAAATAAGGAGTTAAGAGTAGTGCCTTAAAAATAAAGGTTTTAGAAAGAGCTGTTGGTGGGGATCATTAGTGAAATAATGAAAAAGAGATATCTGGAAAAGACCTTTTTATTGCTCGGTTGAGACAGGAGAAAACCAACAGGTTAGAGAGATGGGTAATGAAGAAGGGGAAATGCCCGTGGGAAAGGGGGTGTTTTAAGGGTGCGAATCCCCTGACTGAAGCTAGTCTGAGCTTTGAACAATATTGCACAACCTTTAAGCCACGTGGTAGTGCAAAGGATGCAGCTGCTGCATGGGCATTAGTTTATGCATGTCTGGACATGGTTGAAATGGTAAAGAGAGGGCAGGAACTAGAGCTTTAGAAAAAGCAGTTACAACAGTGTTTGAATAAATGTGAGACAGACGGGTGTGAATTGATAGCAGAAAAGCTCAGAATGGTGATTGTTCTCAGAGATATACAAGAGGAGAGAGACAAGGCAAGCAGGAATGCAGAACAGTATAGAAAGGAGTTAACACACACAAAAGTTGTGTTAGAAGAAGCAAGAGCTGCAACTCGCTTCTTGGCAGAAGAGAACAGGGCAGCAGCAGACCATCAGGAGCATGAGGCAAAGATTAGTAAATTGCGTGCCCAACTTAGTGCCCATAAGGAGGTGGTAGCAGCTGTGAGGTTGAGAGAAGGTTGTGATTTGGAGCCCCCTAGGAAAATAAAGATCCCCCCTGATGATGTCCCCAAAAACCCATTTAACCCCGACTGGCCACACATGCATAATGTTGCCCCTGTGTCTACAAGGGAGGTTAAACACATAGTTGCAGGAGTCGATCTGCCCACCACAGAGCTGGTCCCGGACATAGTAAGGTGGTCTCCTAGTCAAGCCAAGGCTATTGCTGAGAGACTGGGGCTACTGAACCGTGACACAGCTGTTGCATGGCTGGCCTGTGTTTGGCAAATGTACCCCTGTGCTGATGGTATGGACTTAACCCAATTGGCTCAGTTATGTGCCTCTCCTTGTGATGCAGATGCTCTAGACATATGCATAGGTTCTTGGGAGTGGTCTGCCACTGGACAATAAGTTCTCTTAAAATATTACTGCCCGCATCTTCCCTTAAGAAACTGTATATAAGGGAAGAGCAGAAACCAGGAGAGGCCCCAGAAGCTTACCTAACTCGAAAGAAAATGCTGGCAGCTCTCTCTGATTCATTACCCCAGACAGAAGAGAATGGGATTATCACTTTCCAGTATCAGGGGCATGAATTAGTACAGAGCACTTATGCAGGACTAAATTCTCAGACAAAACTGACCATGGGGACTGTGGATTTAGAACACCAACCTGGAGTGAACTAGTGGCAAAAATCAAACAGGCAGGAGATTTGCTGCGAGAAACTGGTGTCGTAAAAAGACAAGTCAGCAAAAAGACTACCTCAGAGCCCGCGCAGGCTATCACATTTACAAATAATGGTCCTCACTCCACCAGGCACTCTCCCAACCTTAATTCCCCTATCTCCCACAACCCTGGGCAGCGCCGACCCAAGGAGACCCTTACGAACATGATTTGGAAGGAGCTGGTGAATTTAGAGGAGGATAGGGGAAAATATGATCGCCAGCCCCTCAGCATCCTGATCAATGCTTTGTCTCGGGTCATGTGGAAAACGGAGTTAATGCAAGGAGCTCCCCCACAACCCACTGCCCCGGTATGGAGTGCATCCCCCACACCCACTCCCTGTCAAAGCCAGATCCCTGTCCCCTCTTCTGAGTGGAGGCTCTGGGAGAATGACAATCAGTAGGGGTGCCCGGTTTCCCACGGACCTCCCCAGCTGATCGGAAGACGTATGGAGGAGACCCACTGTGAGGGCTACAGTGGGGAACCCAGGGATGTTAGCCCAATTGCTACTGGATAGGATGTCCGAAGGGAGACACCCTACTAAACAGGTTCAGCTCAACATATAGGAGGGAGAAACTGTCACCCATGGTTTGTCTCTTGGGAGTGGTGATTTGCCTGTTAGAAAAGCCATCCCAATCTCCCAGTATTTGTCTGTGAACAGTCATGTGGTCTGTGACAAGGGGGAGGGAAGTTCAAACTGTTTGTCTAGTTAGAAAAGCAGTTTAACTGCTGGGAGAGAAAGTGTCTCCAATCTTCTGTCTGTGGAGCAGGCAGAAAGTACCTCTCCATTTATGCTGACGGAGGATGTCAGTTGTGCCAGATGTGGTTATGGACTCAACTAAAACCCAGGAAGGAAGTGTTCCTAAGCCTGTGTCTGTTGGTGGTAATGACTTGCCTATGGAGGGAGTTATCCCAATCTCCAAAGGTTTGTCTGGGAACAAAGGGGAGGAAATTCCAAACGTTGTGACTGTTAAGAATGGCAGTTTATCCGTTGGGGGAGAGTTTGTCTCCAATCTTCTGTCTGAGGAGCAGACAGAATGTGCCTCTCAGGTTATGCTGATTAAGGATATGTCAGTTGTCTCAGAAGTCGTTCTGGACTCAACTGAAACCCAGAAAGATGTTTCTGTAGAGCAACCCCTAACTAAAAAGGGGAAGGACAAAATTTCTGGGGAAAATGAATTGTTGCCTGGAAGTGCTCCTGAAGGAATAAAACCTCATGCTAGCTTTTTCAAGCAGTTTGCTGCAACTGAAGGGTGTGGAAGTGAGTTAATTGAGTTAGCTCAGAATGAATCATTGCCTGTAGCAAGCAACAGTGCAGGTGCTGAGAAATTTGGTTCAGTTTCTAGCTGCCAAAGTTTCTCAACTGTGTATAAATCCACTGACTTTGTTTTAGAAAGATCCAGGGTGGAAGCCATCCCTACTAAAACTGACACTGCCTCTGTCACTGCTAAGCAGCTCTTTACACACACCTGGGATGGCCGCTGCTCTCTTGTGAATCGGGTCAGCCCCAGTGTTTGTCAGGTAGAAATCCTAAATGGGAAAAATGGAAAACCCTGGCGGAAATGGTTTCAGTCTTCAAAGCTCAAAGAATGGAAGCATTAAACCACCTGACCCTCAAGACTGTCTTCTCCATCCTGTCGGCCACCCTTCTTGGCCAGCAAGAAGGAATGGCTTTGAGCCATTGGAAAATATGCATCGAGTGGACTAGTCAGTGCCTACCCAAATGTTAAGATGGGAAAAGGCCAGAAAAGACCTTGACTTATTATGGCCACCCTCACATAGGTCACTGCTTCATGTTCACTCTGTAATATTGGTCCCAGATTCTCCCAGTATATACGGGGGGATTGTGGGAAGGTTTTCTCTCTTCTCTGCCTCCTCACAGGTCCCGTACACGAGCCTTGACATCCCACCGGTGCACCAGCACCCTGCTATGCATAAGTGTCTGGAGTCTGATGCTGTCCAAGCTCTATGCTGAACCTGTGATCCCTCTTAGGCTCTGGAGGTGCTTGCCAGCTGGAGCCCAGGAAGCAAAATTGCTGTGCCACATGCATGGATTCTATGGGAATGGGAGCAACCCCCTGGCCCTGCAGCATCACTACCAGTTCTACGCTGTTGGCAACTCCTCAGGTTGCCCCTGGGACGGCATTGCCAATTGCACACAGAGTGCCACTGGAGAGCCACTCAAGTTTTGTTATGAAACTAAGACCACTGCAGACTCTGTCCCATTCTTCTGTAAGCCATTGTGGTCTCCAACGGGACGTACACCATCAAACACACCCAGTGACAACCTCCTGGGTGGCAGAAGGTGCAGGGTAGCCCTGGTTTCCTCCGCTGTTTGGGGAACAACCAGGCCCCTACATTGTCATTGGAACTCAGACACCTCCATTACCCGGAGATGAACTGCAGCTGTCTCTGATCACGCCAGCAGGCAACAATATCACACGGTTCCTCGTAAACTGGGAACCGCTGAACTGGACTTTAGCTGGGCATGACCTGATTCAGCAAGGTCCCCCAGACTGGGTAGTTCCATTAAAGGGCATACATTGTGACAAGCTCATGCCAGCAATTTGGTTTAAATTCTATGGGCACATTGCCATTTCGGGGGATTTCATGATCCCAGTTTGTACAGAGTGGAATTGGGCCAACAACAAAAAAACAGTTTTAAATTTCGACCCTCTGATTACAAACCTTGCTCCCCTCCGACATTTAAGAGCCCCAATTTCAGGTCCCCATGTGTTGAAATTCGATTAACAAGAACATTTGGTTCTTCAACCTCAGACTTCCCTGAAGGAGGTTCAAATCCACCTAGAGGGCATGAATATCTCTCACATTGCACCTCTAAGTGCTCCCTTGATTGGAACTAGCCATAAGGGTTGGGATGAATGGGTAATCTGGGGATAAGTCTCACTGTTCCTTCGATGTTATCCAGGAAGAGGGGTCTGGTATTGTCTATGTTGGTAAAGCATGTGTGTGTGTAAGGACAAGATGTAATACTGTATTGATTAATGGACATTGGATCCAACCCATGGTGCCTTATGTTAATTGCTGTTTCTGTAATGTAACCACCATTGTTACTTGTGATATTAAGTTTACGGTGCCTATATGGACTGTACAACATTTAAATGCCTATCCTGAGCTCTACAAGGAGGTTTCCCCCATTTCACTGGGAATGGGTCTCATTGCCATTAAGGTAAAAACACAGGCCATCACGCCTGGCGGGAGACTTTCTTGGGTGGAGCCCCAGTGCAACAGGTCTTATTTAGCAATACAAATGCATTTTTCTTATAACGCTTATTCACATTATCCATCACCTCCTGAGCAACAGAATCTGAGGTCTTTGGTGTTTCTGTGGGTTTGGCAGTCACACTCTGTTCCTGTTCCAGTAGAAACAGACTTTTTCCCTTTATCCGCATTGCTCTGCTTCACGTACATTAGGTACCTTTGAAGCACGGCGCTGTAAAGTTTAGCCTTTTCGTATTCGGCTAAGTCGGTTCTTTGAAGAACAGACTTCATTTCAGCATCCAGTAAGGGAGTTGCGGTCGTTCTGATATTTTCCTCTGCTGGAGGGGGAGCCCTTAATTGCTCCAATTGGCGGCTGGGCACCAGGTATATTTTTTCTGCATACTCCATTATCGATTAGTCAAAAGCCCCATTATCAGAGGGATAGCAAAACTTAACAGAGGTCCGATAAATCCCCCAGACTGCTTCACCAGATGTTTCTTTCTTTTAAGTGAAACCCTTTTATTACACAAAGTTTTTATAACTTTTTCAGCACATGCACTTGATTTTGTGTCAGAAGAACTAGGGATGAGCTGTCTGCTGAGGATTTCTAAAATCAGACCTCAAAGCTGCTACAGAGCAATAGAGAGTTGCATGTTGATGGGACATTGTACCTCGTTGTGACAGTTGTAAAAAACAGGGGTGGGGACGCTTGTAGAGTTTTAAATTCTATCCTCAGTAGTCAAATCATCCATAAAAAGATGATGTTTAGTAGACCTGACTTACACCAGTACCAATCTGTGTTTTGCGGGTGGGCTCTTGGCCATTATGTCCGACTGTAAACCTACGGATGCTGAATTGTTAGCGGGGACAAGAAAGTTGCATGAGAAACTGGGGCGGTCAGATCAAAAAAGGTTCTGCTCAGTGACGTGGCAACATTTGAACAGCATTATATGGATTTAAACAACACGCTGCTATACCTGTGTTGCAAGATTGTAAAAGGAGACGGAACTGAACTCACCGAGGACAGGCCTCGTGAATTACCCCGTGACCTCTATTTTCAGTCAGTTGGATGTCACGCTGGGAGACCGCCTCGTAAGCCGAAGCAACAACTGTTACCCTTACAGGGCCTTTATAGAATCGGTGCTCAATTACAGCGACGACACCCTCGCCACGCAATTTTCCACCGACCTGTTTTACAAAGTCACAGCCAGACAACACGAAGAAATGGAGTTCAATGGAGGGAATCTAGGGCTCGATGAAGCAGCACTTTCAAGCTGCCTCTCCTTATATGCCCCTGCATCACAAGGAGAGGCACATAACTGAGCCAATTGGGTTAAGTCCATACCATCAGCACAGGGGTACATTTGCCAAACACGGCAAAAAGAACACAGAGCTGACTGGTATCAAGTCCCCCCGCTGATGGGGTGCTTGCGCTGAGCGAGTATCCCCATCACATCCTTACGCCGTGGTACCGGGTCTGATCTTCCATCCATTGCAGATGCTGCATCAGTCGTTGTATCCAATAAACCAGCAGAAACAGACGAATTGCTAGTATAATTTGGAAACCAATGATCACCACAATGGGGTGAAGCATGAGATTCAAAAGACCTGTTGCACTGGGGCTCCACCCAAGAAAGTATCCCACCAGGCGTGATGGCCTGTGTTTTTACCTTAATGGCAATGAGACCCATTCCCAGTGAAATGGGGGAAACCTCCTGTCTACTTTTTCTGAATTGGTCATCTTTTAAAAACCAAACAAAAAAACAAAAAAACAAAAACTCTACCAAATATCAGTTGTCTTTAAACCCCTCACCTGGGGTGCTTTATTGGGTAACGTGGCTATGAAAATCATTTCAAGATACACATATCTGGGCTTGTTTAAACATATTTTGAGCAAGGCTAGGCATGCCCAAGAATTTAAATTTATTTTTTACAAAATTCATCACCATCCGGTCATTTTGCACTAAGTCGTTAGAATACAATTTTAAAATCCGGTCAAAAGATAAACCCTTGTTACGATGATGTAAGAAAAACAGGCAGTGATCGCTGCAGGCGACGGAGCGGGGCCTTGTAATTGTCTATTGTGAAACACAATATCTGTGGCATTTTTGTTTAAAAATTTCATAATGCTTTTAGGAAACAACACACTGTTCGGGGGATGCCCATATAAGTCAAAAAACGCTCCACGGTTACAGTCCGCCAGATACAAGGCGAGCCAGTGTTCACCCGGTTGGTTGTGTGGATGCGTGTTGATGACCAAACCTAGGGGTCTCTGAGACAGCTTGCCTCCAGGGAGCCAGTCGCAAGGGAACACATCTAAGAAATTCTTTTTCGTGTAAGGGTCCATTGATAAGACACGTGAGAGCTGCACAGTGTCCATGATCACATGTAGTCAAACAGAATGTTTCTCCTCTGATTTATCTCTATGACATTGTCAAAAACCCCAAACACGATCATATTGAGGGTGACCATTAAAGCCTTCCCAAAACGTATTTCTGCTCTCAGGTTACACTGGTCTACAATTTTTGAGAAGTCGTCTGCTTCAGAGATAAAATGTGCTATTTATTATGTATTTTGATGTGCTGAATTCAAATATGACAATTAAAACAACTGGCTACTGTTTCTAAGATATTTAAGTTTTTACATTTTATGTCTATGTATACTGTGTAGATAGTAGAGTTTTAATCATAAATTGTAAACCTAGGTCTTTTCATGTGTTTATGGTTGCTTTACATGATAATATTTCACCTGTCCTGTTTATGTAACACTTTAAAAATCAGCAAAAGGGTTATATAAATAAAATTTATTATGAAACAAAAGGCAAAAAACTATTATGTACATAGTTTAGTCCTATTCAGTGTCTACTCGGCGCTTCTTGGCTTGTCTCTTGTATTCATTAAATGGAGCATCTCTTGTCACTGGCCAGCAATAGTCTGCAAGCATTGATGGGCTCCATTTGCCCTGATAGCGTTTCTCCATTGTTGCAATGTCCTGGTGAAATCGCTCGCCGTGCTCGTCACTCACTGCTCCGCAGTTCGGTGGAAAAAAATCTAGATGAGAGGGCAAAAAATGTATCTTTAGTGACATGTTGCAACCAAGGCTTTTGTATGCCTTGAGGAGATTTTCCACCAACAACCTGTAGTTGTCTGCCTTGTTTCTGAGAAAATTTATTGCCACTAACTGGAAGGCTTTCCATGCCGTCTTTTCCTTGCCATGCAATGCATGGTCAAATGCATCATCTCGAAGAAGTTCACGAATCTGAGGATCAACAAAGACACCTTCCTTTATCTTAGCTTCACTTAACCTTGGAAATTTTCCACGGAGGTACTTGAAAGCTGCTTGTGTTTTGTCAATGGCCTTGACAAAGTTCTTCATCAGACCCAGCTTGATGTGTAAGGGTGGTAACAAAATCTTCCTTGATTCAACAAGTGGTGGATGCTGAACACTTTTCCTCCCAGGCTCCAATGACTGTCGGAGTGGCCAATCTTTCTTGATGTAGTGGGAATCTCTTGCACGACTATCCCATTCACAGAGAAAACGGCAGTACTTTGCATATCCAGTCTGCAGACCAAGTAAGAGAGCAACAACCTTCAAATCACCACAAAGCTGCCACTGATGTTGGTCATAGTTTATGCACCTCAAAAGTTGTTTCATGTTGTCATAGATTTCCTTCATATGGACTGCATGACCAACTGGAATTGATGACAAAACATTGCCCTTATGCAGTAAAACAGCTTTAAGACTCGTCTTCGATGAACCAATGAACAGTCTCCACTCATCTGGATCGTGAACGATGTTGAGGGCTGCCATCACACCATCGATGTTGTTGCAGGCTACAAGATCACCTTCCATGAAGAAGAATGGGACAAGATCCTTTTGACGGTCATGGAACATGGAAACCCTAACATCACCTGCCAGGAGATTCCACTGCTGTAGTCTGGAGCCCAACAGCTCTGCCTTACTCTTGGGTAGTTCCAAATCCCTGACAAGGTCATTCAGTTCACCTTGTGTTATGAGGTGTGGTTCAGAGGAGGAGGATGGGAGAAAATGTGGGTCCTGTGACATTGATGGTTCAGGACCAGAAGTTTCATCCTCTTCCTCTTCCTCGTCTGACTCAAGGGAGAATGATTCTGGTGCATCAGGAACCGGCAGTCCTTCTTCATGTGGTACTGGGCGTATAGCTGATGGAATGTTTGGATAATGCACAGTCCACTTTTTCTTCTTTGACACACCTTTCCCAACTGGAGGCACCATGCAGAAGTAACAATTGCTGGTATGATCTGTTGGCTCTCTCCAAATCATTGGTACTGCAAAAGGCATAGATTTCCTTTTCCTGTTCAACCACTGGTGAAGATTTGTTACACAAGTGTTGCAGCATATGTGTGGGTCCCACGTCTTGTCCTGATCTCCAATTTTGCAGCCAAAATAAAGGTGATAGGCTTTCTTAACCATAGTGGTTACACTGTGCTTTTATGATGCAAAAGTCACTTCACCACAAACATAGCAGAAGTTATCTGCGCTGTTCACACAAGTACAAGGCATCTCTGCTCACTTTGGCTAAACAGAAATATATCCCTTTGCAAAATCAAACACTGACAAATAGGAGAGCACGACACTGTATGATTTCTAGAGCTGATATAGGGCAATTTGTTCAGCAGAGTGATGTAAGCTTCATTATGATTGCATCATCCATGACTTCTAGGAATAACATGATGCAATTCATATCATGTATGACGCAATACCAGCTTCAGATTGCATCATTCATTGTTTTGCCTAAAAAGCAAGTACTGTCCAAACCCAGTCATAGATTTATTCATAGATCCAGTCAAAGATGTATTTTAGTCATTTCTGGTTTAAATTGAGATCCCTTCCTTTTAGAACTCACTTATCCTCCGCCATTCCCAAGTCAAGGGTCGTATATACTGACCCAATAGCATATCTTGAAAACTAGAGCCAATCAACAATTTTAAGCATCATTTTCGTTCTCAGTGACCCAGAATTAGTAAAGTTTGACTACATTTATTTCAGAAGTATTTTGGCTGTAGAGCAGTGTTCTCGGTTTTAAGCAGGGAATAGTGATTGGCACATTCATGGTTGGGAGACAGGTCAAAGGCAAACAAGGTGTAACCCTGTGCAAACTCCTCACGGTCGATTAACAGAGAACGATCTTTCATGTGTTTACCAGCCATCTGTACCAGCTTCATGTATTCTCTTACGCAGTGTCCTGCCTTGAAGTCTGGTTCCAGAGGCTTGGTCGGTATCTGTTCACCATCCACATACAAAGCCACAAAATTAATATCGTAATGTTTAAAATGCTTTAGCGTAACTTCCACTAAAGGCATCATTACCCACAAACCCTAGGACAAGCATATTGGGTAACTGTCCCAAGAACAAGTTCTCCTGGTTATTGACCCTGCTGCTCCCGGGGATGCTAAACATTTTCATTCCCACATGGTCCACAGGGAATTTAGCATTAGCGGTAAGCAGGGCCTCCGCGTGCCCCAGATGGATACTCGGGGCCACCTGTACTTTCTTCACAAAAAGGGATGCTGATACAATGCGCAGTTTAAAGCATTCAGACGCACTGCCCATTAAACAGAAAGCATCTTTACTGCGCGTCAGTTTAATTTTCACATCCACTCTGTTCAACAAAAGTTTTTCTTGGAAAAACAGGTCGCTGTGTAGATGACCCAGCAGCTCTACCATTCTGCTCTGGGCCGTCAGCTTTGCACGCCTCACAAACCCTAGATTCCCGCCATCCAACTCCATTTCTTCATGTTGTCCAGCAGTGTCTTTGTAAAATAGGCTGGCGGAAAATTACGTGGCGAGGGTGTCGTCACTGTAATTAAGCACCGATTCTATAAAGGCCCTGTAAGGGTAACAGTTGTTGCTTTGGCTTACGAGGCGGTCTCCCAGCGTGACATCCAACTGACTGAAAATAGAGGCCATGGGGTAATTCACCAGGCCCACCACGGCGTCCTTGGCAAGTTCAGTTCTGTCTCCTTTTATAATCTTGCAACACAGGTACAGCAGTGTGTTGTTTAAATCCATATAATCTATGCCATTTCCTGCTATAAAAAAGTCAATGGGGGCAGACTCCGTAAACAGCCCATTGAGGCAGCACCTCGATGTAGATGCTTATTTCGATGCTGGTCTGCGCAGGGGCTATTTGGAACAAGTCTAGTTCGGATTTGGAGCACTCTTCAGACCCGCAGTGAACAAAAGCCATGATTAAAATATCTCTCTTTTACCAGGCAGAGAGTGTCTCCTCTTTCACCCAGGCTTCCTCTTGGACTTTCGCTTATGGCCAGCCCTGCGTGTCAAAGCCCTTCTTTTAAAGGGTTTCGGGGGACCTGTGCGTCGCGGGTATGACGCATTTCTCTTTCTCGTCCTCCTTTCAATGTACATCAGCCCCGATCCTGCCTGTGAAACTGTATTCCCCACCTTCTCCAGAAAAGCACGGGAGACATGACCTACCACGTCTTTATCTATGTTCTGAGCGGTGGTTTTTACGTGGGGTTTAATAATCTCTAGCCCCCCTCCTCAAAAGCGATATGGCTTTTCGAAAGAGGCTACGAAATATTCTACCCACACCAGCTCTGTACATCACGTGGGCCCCAGGATATCCAGGAAGGGCATATCCAGCCTGGGCTTTGTAATAGTTCCTGTAGATGGTGGGCTGTGCGTATGATCCAGTAATTTGGGTGTGGTCAAGTAATAACCTCGTTGTAGGATGAAATTCCACGTCATATCTCCAAAGGTGATTTCGAAAGGGGTGTCTTGGTTGATAGTATTGCAGCTGTGCGGGTATTGTATTTCCACTAACCCCACCTCCCAGGTACCCAGGAGATCCAAGGGCTTAATTAGCCATATTGTAAAGTTCGAGCTGGTGTTTTGGGGAAAAACTGCAGAGCTGGCATTGCTGGGCAAAGCAATGTAAAACCTGCCATCGCTCATTTCTCTCTCTGTCTTTGCAGGAGGAATCGTTTTTGTTCGTATCTAAATGTCACAGAGTTGAGAAGCTTCCACCCAGCTGTTAAACTTATCAGGCCACCCCAACCATTTCACCAGTAGCTGCTTTTTTTTCCCTTTTCCTTTCTCCGCTAGAACTTTTTCAATCCTGTAAATCCTGTCTCGTTTGGGGTTTACTTTTTGTAATTCTTCAGGGTAAAAAGATCCAGTGACTGTCTCACCCTCATAATCTTTTAATCGGTATACAGGTCTCTGGCCCCTGGTTACAGCTTCATCCATTATGAATATCTCATCGGTAAACGTCTGTTCATAACCTTTTTCAAAAGCTCCTTTGGTTTTAGATAGTCTTACGTGGTCGCCTTTTCTAAAAGGGGCAACAACTGGTTTTATTTTAAAACCATCTCCGTAAACCGTTTTCCATACCTTCAGAGAATTTGAAGGATTAACATCAGGGGGTTTGGTATGTATAGTTCTGTGAAAGCTCTGGTTGTAACTCTTTATAAAATCAGGTAACACGTCAATGTAGCGCAAAGTGTAATGGGCTGTAAAATATCTCCACATCCTAGTTTTAAAAGTTGTGTTAAATTGCTCCACAACCCGTGCTTTGACTTCATTATTAGTAACAAAATGGTGAATTCCGTGCCACTTTAACAATCTGCTTATAGGTTGGTTTAAAAATTCTTTCCCCCGATCGCTTTGTAATTTTTGAGCCACGCGACCTTCGCTGAAAATAGCTTTAAAGGCCTTGGATACCTCACCACTCGTCTTGTCTTTTAGGCCTCAGGCCAAGGCATATTTGGATAGAATATCTATCACTGTTAAGATGTACTTAAAGCCACTGTTGTGTTTGGAGAACCGATGCATATCCACCAAATCTGCCTGCCATTGCGCATCCACATCTGAAACAATGGTCTTGTTTCTTTTAAAATGTATTCAAGCCGGTTTGTGTAAAGTGTAAGCATCCTGGTTTCAAAGCCAAGCACTTACCTGTCTTCTATTTAAAGTTTTACTATGCCTTTTGATCACTTGAAAAAGAGGGTTCACCCCGCCGAAGCTCCCAACTTCCCCGGGGGTATAATATATTTTCTTTAACAGAGCCATCTGTGTAGACATGACTGTTACTGGTACTGTCTTTTACTAACACAAGTATGGAGAGGGACACATTCATATTGACACATTTAAATAAGTTTTATTAATGGCCTGGTTTAACACAACTTTTTACAGCCACCTGTAAAAATGGACGCCATAACCCCTACCATAAGGGAGTCTGAGCTGGTTCATTCTTCCAATGTGTAAATTCTCAAATGCCTGTAGAAAGGCATCGTCGAGCTGTTGAGAGATTTTTCAGAAAAGAAACAGTGTAAGCACCCCCACTGCTTGTTTTTAGATTTACGTAATCCCGGGTCGGTTCCTAACCCCATTACACCCCATCCTCAACCATCACTTCTTAATCATTCCTTTACCTGAGCGAAGTCTTTTCCGTTCACCTTTTCCGCCGGTGACTCCTCCAAGCCATGATCGCCTTCCACCTCTAGGGGGGTGGACAACGAGAGGCCGTCACACTCATCGGGGTGCCTCACGAAGGCTTGGGTTTCGGGTCGGGTTCCTGCGTATCCATCAACGGTTGAGTCAAAGGGCCCCCGTCGGAACTGTTGCTGATGTAGCGTTTTCTCCACACAAGTCCAAAGGTGCTCGGGAGTAAAACTAAGTCCGAAGTTCTCACGGGGTGGTGAAGGAGTCCATGTTTCCATGATTTCTAAAACACGCGTTCTTGGTAAAAGATTACCTCTTCTGCCTGGCGCTGGGTGTTATGGGGTGATGGTGCTGCGCTCTGATTGTCAGAGGGCACTGGGAAGAGTTCTTAGAGGGGTCACACGACCCTCTTCTGGGCAGTTCACCCTGTCCCATAACCTGCCCTATTTTGGTCACATATGCTCTCGGGGCGGTCCTATGCAGCCGAAACTCATTGTGATTGGTAGAGGGAAATGGGAGGCGTTCTTAGAGGAGTCACACGAACCACTCCTGGACGGGCTCACCGCCCCCAAATTCCTCCCGGTTGGTCAAATCTCCTCTCGGGGTGGGCCGCAACAGCTGAAAACACTCCTGATTGGTAGAGGGAGGTGGGAGGAGTTGTTAGAGGGATCACATGACCCACTTCTGGACAGGTCACCCAGTCCCAGAACTCTCTCTGATTGGTCAAATCTCCTCTCGGGGCGGAGCTATGGGGGAGAAACCTATCCTGATTGGTAGAGGGCAGTTGGAGGAGTTCTTAGAGGGGTCACATGGCACACCTTGCGTCCAGTCATGTGGCCGCCTTGACCGCGGAATTAATACCCCCATGGGGCAGGACTTCTGTGGCAGATGGGCAGGTTTTAAGGGGTCAAGGGGTGGGGTTAGGGTTTGATTGACAATAGGGCCTTCCTCCTGATTGGTAGAGGGAGGTGGAAGGAGTTGTTAGAGGGGTTACATGACCCACTTCCGACAGGTCACCCCGCCCCGGAACTCCCCCTGATTGGTCAAATCTCCTCTCGGGGAGGTCCTACAGGGGCAAAACCCATCCAGCTCAAAGAAGTGCTTGGGGGAGTTACTTTGTAAATTATCAGCTTGGTCTGGGACCGCCTCTGCTGCTATCTCAAGCCCCGATGGTACCTCTAGTACTAGAAGAGAACCGGTCTGGGACAGATCTCTCTCCAACAGCCTGTGTGATAAAGGCAGAAGATGCACACACACAAATATTAGCTTCTCAGCAATGTCCTTGTCATCTTTAATTGCTCTCTTGAATCCACCCCTTCTTTCACAGGCCTCTGATCTCCTTAAAGTGTTTTTTTAGTGTTTGTCTATAGCCCTTCAGTTATTTGCTCTTCACAAGCCATCTTAGCACTTCTACTTTCCCGTTTACATGCTACCTGCTGTAATTTAGGCTTCTGTTTACTCCCCATCCTGCATCTTTTAAAGAACTTGTTCAGCTCAAATAAACTCTTGGCTCTTGCTATTATTAGTGGCTTTGCTGGTTAGGAGCTCGCTTCACTACAAAGCCAATGTAAAGAGCTCAAACTCCCTCTCCCTAAGCAAGAGCTGGCCCCCCGCAATTTGTCCTCGGAGGGGAAGGGGCAGGAGAGTCGCGCGTTAAAGGGAGCTGGGGAGTTTTCTGACAGCCAGGGTCACATGTTGGGCGAGCCCAGGCACTGCAGCCAGACCCCGGAGTGAAGGAAATTCTGGCTGCAGCAGCCTTATTCCTCTCTTGCTCAGTGGATTGGGGCTGTGAGAAGTGACGCTGGGTCTGCTTGCGGCCTGCAGTTCAGCCTGCGACTCTACGCCACCCCCTGCCCACCCTTCTTGGGCTGACTGCAGCCTCTCCAGGTATTTAAGCACCAGGCCTAGGAGAGCCTGCTCAGCACCTGGCTGGGTTCTGCCTAGTGAGCAGCTGGCAGGGTCAGCCTCTGACAGAACGAATGCCCGTGATGCGGGGGAGGGGTTGGACTGCACACTCCAGCCCTGGGATGTGTTTCCTCAGCACCTGGCTCTGTTTCCTCAGCTCTGGTGCAGCCCTTTGGGGCATGATCAGCTGTTGAAGGCAGGGAGGCTCAGAGCTAGAATTTCGTATCCCCATAAACATAGCTGGGCTGGGGTGGGGTGGGGTGGGGGGTTGGGGTGGTGTCAGCTGCTCCGTGCGTGCAGGGGCTCTTGGAGCTGCCACTTGCAGGGGGCAGGCAGCAATCCAGGCTGGGTTCTGCAGAGTTAGCACCAAATGAGGCTCAGAGGAACCCCCGGCCTCGCCCTGGGCCGGGGCTGCTCAGAGTCCCTGCCGGCGGCCCCGCAGCTGGTGGGGGATTAGGGGGAAAAGTCTCCTCCAGCGGCTGGGTCTCCCATAGGAGGTTGTTTCCCTCCCTCTTGTGGAGTCCACCCCCTCTCTGCTTGCCACTGCCCCCTGCCTGCCAGGAATAACTCACTTCTGACTCCCAGACCCTGCTGACCAGCCATGGCTTCTGCCTGGGCCAGGATGGGAACACCCCACGGGGCAGGGAGTTTCAAACTATAGCCGGGGAGAAGATACCCCAGAACTAGCCCTGAGGGTTTTCTCCCTGCTCCTACGCTCTGCAGGTCACTCCAACTGGGTTCTGGCTCCCAGCCACCGTGCGATGTGGCTGCTGACCCCTGCCCCTAAAACCCTGCCCCGATTTCCCCCCGCCCCTCCTCCCAGCACAGCAATACCCCTCAGCCGTGACTCACAGCAGGGCGGGTGGTCCGAGCCTCCTGCTCTTCTCTGGCTTCAATTGTCCATCATGTATCCTAGGGGAGGCAGGCAGGCCTGGTTATTTAACAGCATGCAGGGCACAAGCCACCGCTTGTATTTCTGTCTTTCAAGATGCCCCCACCCCCAATCCATCCGGGCAGAGGAGGGGAAGGAGCTGGGTGGAGAGTCAGTCCCCAAGATTATTGGGATCATTTTGCCTTTGGCCTCGTGCCCCACAAAGGCCAGGAGAGGTGTTGTGCACACAAGCCCCACTGGGAGTTGGCGTGAAGCACAGCGTGGCAGAGTTGCTGCCCTGGCTCTTTGCCTGCATGGCTGGTGGTAGCTGGGGTGGGCAGGGCTGGGGCTTCCTGTGAATCTCTGCCCTCCCTGTACAGGCTGCAGGGGGATCTGGCTGGGGCCAGTGCCTCGTGCGGGAGGGGGGTGGGGTGCGGGGGAACCAGGGTGAGACCTTTGGGAGGCAGGATCTCTCCCTCGGGCCTGCTCCTGCTGCAGGTGCCGGGCTTGCCCAGGGCCAGGACAGAGGAGACCCTCTGGCCACAGAGGCCTCCCACATCTGGCTGCAGGGAGTCTTGGTTCCCCCTTTGTCCCAGGGAGATGGGAAGGGGTGGGGGGGGAGTGGGGTGTGTTTGTGTGTGGGCAGAGGAGGCCAGCCCCTCCCCCCTGTTAGGAGTGTGCATGTGGCGCTGGGCCCCGGACTCATGGGGCAGGGAGGGATAATAGGAAGTAGAGCTCCAGCTCTTTTCTTACCTATCAGCTGCTGGGCAGCTGCTGCTCTCAGGGCAGCCTTCTTGCTCAGCCTCCCTGGGCAGTCCTGGAGCTGGGAAGCCAAGAACCCAGTTAGTCCCAAGCCACACATCCTCCCCAGGCTGAGGGGAGCTGCCTGCTAGGGAGGTGAGGAACCCCTGGCTGTCAGAGCCCTCTCCCCCTTGACTCCTCCCATGGGAGAGAGCTGACTTGTAGGGGAGCCATCCTCAAGGGCAGGGGATGCGGCTGAGTCAGGGGGCTCCCTGGAGCAGGGAAGCTCCCTGTGTGCTTAGGTCCTCCCACCTCGCTGTCCTGCAGGGCCCACACCCCAGAGCTCACTCACCAGGGTCCTGCAGGCTTCCCTCAGGAAGGCGGGGATGGCGGGGGCCACCCCCTCAGCTAGCTGGCTCTGCATGAGCGTGCGCAGGGGCTGGTAGCTGAGGAAGGGTGCGCAGTGCAGCAATGCCACCCTGCATGCCTGCCGGAGAGGGCGAGAAGGGAGCTGGGTGAGTCCCTGAGCGCAACGGGCTGCCAACTCACAGGCTCTGTGTGGCTTGGGGAGACTCCGCTGTGTTGGAGCAGCAAGGAGCCACCTCTTTGCAGAACCTCCTCTGGCCTGACGGTTGTTCCTCAGGCCCCCACAGCCCCCATCTCCAGCTTGGCTGGGTTGAGGGGAGCCAGGCCCGAGTGCTGGGGCCGGGGAGGGACACTCCTGGAGCAGGGAAGGGGCCATTCCCTGTGGGTCCCTGTTGGGTGGTTAACAGCACTGCCCAGTGACCAAGGTACTTGGCCTCCCCTCAATCCCAGGCACTATTGGGGGCTACTACTCGGCTGGGGCGGGGGTGGTGGTGGGATTGCTGCAGGAGGCTGGTCATTCCCAGACAGGAGCTAGCACACAAGTGAGGGCAGGGCAGCAGCAATGGAGACCCAGTCGGCCTCAGCGACCTGCCCTTCCCTGTGGCCCTGCTTGGGTTAGGTCACTTGCTAGGGGCCAGAGATAGACCTGGACCTGGCCGCTAAACAGGGCAGGCTGTAAAATGGAGCCACAGCTGCGGAGAGGCTGGCTGGGCAGGGAGGCTGGAGGTGCCTGTGGGGAATGGAGGAGGAGAAGGAAACCCCACAGATCTACCCCACAGCTACACTCTGAGGGCTGGCAGAGCTCTGTGTGGGGTGGGGGAGGGCTGGATTAGTGGGGGTCCTGGGTGCCACAGGGCAGCACTGAGGAGATCTGGGGCTTGGAGGGGGGAGTTTGCACCACCCTTGCCATGTTGTTAGAATGCCCCCAGCCATCCCTGCCCCTATGAGCCCTCAGCTGCACTCACCTGGGCCACCTGGGGGTCCCCGTCCTGTAGGTGGATGAGCAGCGTCCCCATGCTCTTCTCCACCTCAGCCCCAAAGAGGGATGACTTCTTGGAAACAAATTTGCTGAGGTGGCCAAAGAGCTCCATGGAGGCCCGCCTCAGGCCGCTGGTCTCCTGCAGACAGGGGGCGCAGGGTGGTTAGAGGGGACAGGCTCAGGCCCTCACATGCTTTGGGAATCAGCCTGGCAGCTGCGGAGCCCGGAGAGGTTTCAGCTAGTTCAAACGACAGGACAATTCTCTGCAAACTCCCCTCCTTCCTGCTGGGCCCCAGGGCTGCTGAACAATTGTGGGCCCAGGGCCCAAGAATGATTGCATCCCTGCCTTCCCTAGCAGAGGAGCTGAGCTGCCCCACAAATCCAGAAATGTGCCTGCATCGGACACTGAGCCCCCTCCACGGGAAGGCAGGTCCTGAGCACCTTCCCCTGTGGGGTGCCCTATAGCGCCATGGGGCCTGCCCTGCTTGGTACTTACATCCTCAAAGAACGTTCTCGCCTGCAGGGCCAGTGGGACGGCGACTTGAGCCTTCACAGGCGCCTTGGGGTCCCGCAGCATCCAGCAGAGCCCTTCCATGGCTTCCAGAACGGTGCGGGGGTCGCAGCATTCGCACACGGCGCGGACAAAGCTCTCCAGGATCTTGTCTCGCTTTTTCCTGACCTGCAGAGAAGGGGTTGGACGCCGCTCGGTGAGCAACGCTCTGTCAGCCTGAGTGTAACCAGAGTCCGGGCAAGTCAGCCTACAGCCTAGTCTGCTCCATAGGAGCCACAGGCTGGGGAGAAGGGGAACCAGGCGCTTCCTACCCAGCCCTCTCTGCCTAGTCTCCTGCCATTCCAGACCCACCTTGTCTGGGAACTCGGTCACTGCGTTCCTGAGGCCGTGCAGCGCTCTGCCTCGAACGTGGATGTTGCTGTCCTCTGTCCGCTGCAGCATGGCCTTCACAACCTGCTTCCGCATTGCCTTGGGCTCATTCTCCATCAGCAGGGGGCTGCCGAGGAACTAAAGGGACTGAAAGGAGCTGTCAGAGAGGGCTGGGCGAGGCCAGGAGGAGCAAGGGGAAGGGAGTATGATCAGGGGCCAGGAGGTGACATAGATCCATACCGACTGCTGTTCACGAGGGGCTGGCTTCAGCTGAGCTTAAGAGAAGTGACATGTGCAGGGCAGAACGCTCCCTCTGCTTCCAGTGGGGTGCTCCCAAATCCCACCACAGAGCCCCCAGCAGAGGGATTAATTTACAAGCAATACACCACCGGGACCATCTCTCATTGGCTGACCAGCTATTGGCCCCCTGTTCCATCAGCTTCTGGGCCTGGCTAACCCTCCCCCCTGGTCTTCCAGGCTCACCTCTGCGAACAGGGCGGTGCAGGCCATGCGTTCGCCCTCCTGGCTGGCCTGGAGGCTGGGAAGGAGAAGCTTTGGGATGCTCTTCAGGGCCAGATTTGGGTGGGTCACTATGGCCCTGGGAGAGAACAAGAGCTCGTGTTGACGTGTGCATGACAACCCTGCACATGCCGGAATCCGGCCCGGTCCCGGCCACCCCCTCCCATCTCTGCCCCACTGGGCTCCAGAGCGAGAACGTGACTCCTCCAGCCTCTGTCCTCACCTGCTAAGGAGAGTGAACCCCTCGGGCTGAGCCTCCTCCAGCAGCTGCCAGCCTCGCTCCTGGTCCATTAGCTCCACAGCTGGCTGACTGCCCCTGAGGCACAGCACCCGCGCCAGGGCCTGCACGGCCATGCTGGGAAGAGAAGGAGGCAGGAGATGGTGATGCGGGGATTCCTGCTCTCTGGGCGGGGTGGGGGCGGGCAGGACTCCCTTGCTGCAGCACTGAAGGGATCAGGGTGAGCCTAGAAGCTGCCTCACTTCTGCCTTTGGTTCTCCCCCCGCAACTGTGGGGGCAGGGGGGAGTGTCTGCAGATGTGACCTTCGCTCTCCTCCAAAGATGTGAAAATTGCCCCTCCCCGCCCCGCCCCGCCCAGGAAACTGACCCTGGGGAGAAAAGTACATGCAGTGGCCCCCTGAATGCCCTGCTGCCCTGAGTCCTGCCCCCCAGAGCCCACTGCAGAAAAGGGGTGAAGTGGCTCAGTGACAGGCCGGGCCTGTCCCAAAGCCTTCAAAGTAGACAGTAAATAGAGACAGCAGCCAGCTCTGCCCTGCTCCCCAGCTCTGCTCCCCCTCCCCCCGCCCCCGGCTCAGCTCCCTCATCACCCTGCAGAGCTGCCCACTCTGAGGAGCTCTCTGGCTCCCTGAGTATCCGGGGGCAGTTCTGCCCGCTCCTAAGCACGAGAAGCCTGGCTGATCTGAACCCTCAGTCCCCCGAAGGTGTCGGGGGTCCCTGGACAATGAAGGTCCAAGAAGGAAGCTTCCCCCTCCTATGGGCTAGCCCAGACACTGTGTGGGTGCTGGGATCCATTGGCCCCACACATTACCTGCGTGGACTGGTGTCACTGGGCAAGTCCTGCTGGGCTCCCAAGAGGTGCCGTGCCGGGGGGCAGGCGATGGCGAGGAAGCAAGAGGCGAACAGGTCGTCCTCGCGTCCCTCCAGCGTGTCCGCTTGCCCCAAAGCCCCGATCAGCTCCCACAGGCCGCATGTGGTCTGGAAGGGAAAAGATACAGTCAGAAGACCGTGGCCCTGCGCAGAATGCAGCCGGGAAAGAGGGCTGAATGCCAGCGATGGGAACTTACCGCCGGGGGCAGCCGGGCTGGCTGGGGGCAGCTCCTGTCCTGGGTCTGCCCAGGGTTAGCCCGGCCTTTCTCTGGGCTGTCGTCCAGCAGGATGTGCAGTACCTCCCTGGTCAGCATGGGGTCTGCACCTAGGAATCTCCAGATGGCCTTGGCGGGGCTGTGACGGACAGAGGGACGGCAGGTAAGGAATTCACACAGAGGACGGGCCCAGTTGGTACACACCAGGGATGATGCCCTCCGAGGGGTGACGGGCCAGAAGCAGCAGGTTGAGCCTGCTGGTGGCTGACCTCAAGGCCCTTCAGGCACTGTCCAGTCCTAAGGGGTTCATACCCTCCTGCCCAGGCACTGCCAGGGGGCGCTGTGTCACAGAAAGGGATGGGTTGAACGTGGCCAGACTCACTTCTCCCAGCTTGGGGGCCCCCTCCCTCCCTTGCTGCCTTCTCCTGATGGGAACCAGAGGGGCTGGGGTTAGAGCCCCCATGGGGGAAAGCAATGACTCTGGGCTCAGGGGTGGAGGCTGGTGTGAGGAGGTGCCCACCCTTGGGAGGGGCAAGGGCTAGGTGCTGGGCTGGATCTCCTGAACTGGGGGTGGGGGGGGGCACAGAGTGGGAGCTGCGGCCAAGAGAGCAGGAGCTCCTTCTCCATGGGGCAGAGTGTGGGGGTTTCAGGAGGAACAAGGCTACAGTTCTGGCCACGCCTTGGCTCTGGGGTGCAGGGTTTGGAGAAGGCTGTAAAATGGGCTCTGTGCTTGTCGGCTCTGGGCAGGATTCAGGGAAGGCGCTGCTGGCCCAGGGGAACCTGGCAGGCTGGTGAATCAGAGAAGACCAGCCTCTAGGGGTGGGATGAGACGTCTAAAAGCGTGCGGTGATGGGGAAGATACCAGGCTGGGATTCCAGGGGGGAGAGGGCATTTCCCAGCTGGGGGGAGGGGGTGCCCCTGCGGGGACATGCTCAGTGTAGGGGGGTCTGTGGGGACAATGCAATTAGGTTGGCCCCTCTCCTGCCTCAGCCTGGAGGGATTCCCTGCCGGGAGCGGGGGGCCATGCTGACAGAGGAGGTGACCCTGCTCACATGGGGTCTCTCCTGGTTTGTGTAGTGACCGGGGGAGTGGGGGCTGGAAGACTGTTCTGGCCTCCAGCCAGCCAAGCCATTGCACAGCCGAACCGGGATGGGGGGACTGGTTAGCAGTGCACAGAACAAAGTGTGGGAGGGTGACAGCTGTGTTAGGAATAGCTCAGCTGGGGGAGCCCTGAGCCGGGGGTCCCAGAGCACACGGAGCCCTCCAAGGGACAGGGAGGCTATGCCGGGGCAGGGTTGTTCCCTGGGGGCCTGTGTGCAAGGGGAGGGGCTGTGCTGCATGTAACCATGGTGCTGTGGAGTGATCCCATTAAGGGCGGGCGTGGAGGCCGGAGTGGGGTGTTCTATCCTTTCCCTGGGGCTGGCGCTCACCGTTTGTAAGGCCAGGGCATCTTCAGGAGGATGCTGACCGCGGTCTTGGTGTGTTGTCTGGCCAGTAGGTGGAGAATGTCTCTCGTCCCCTCACCCAGCTGCCCCCCCCGGGGTGGGCTCAGTGTGTAGGAAAGAGCCGCCTGGAGATCCTGCACTTGCGGAGGCAAAGCAGGGGCTGAGACCCTACCCCCGCTGTGGGTGGGTGGCAGGCAAGGGCCAGGAGGAACTGGGCAGGCTCAGAAACAAGGCAACGGTCACATGGCCCGGCGGAGGCCATGGATAAACTCTCCTAGCGAGTGACTGAGCCGAGGGGGGTTCTGGGTTCGGTACCTTGAAACCCCCACCCGTGATCCAGCACCATAGAACTAAGGGTCCCAATCCCGCTGCCCAGTGACACCCCACCCCCCGGATATCCCGGCTGTACCTCCCCTTGTGACAACATGCCTGGGCTGCTTCAGCACCAGAGTGGGGTCTAAGCGTCTGGGATGCATTTCCATCCTGTACGTCAATCCATGCCCACTGGGCAAAGAGTCAGTGGACACGGGGGACCCCACCGCAGTCTCTGTTCCTCCAGCTGGGGAATGGGTCTGGAGATAGGGCACATTTCCCAGGGAGTGAGCTGGGCAAGCCAGACTCCTGGGATCAAAGCCTGAAAACCATTACAGGGCCGTGCCCAGCGGCCCCCTTGCAGACAGGGCATGGATGGGTCCCATTGATCAATGATGGTGAGAAGGGATGTCTCCCCTCCACATCCTCCCTCGTGCCCCAGGAATTCTAGGCACGGGGCAAGATGGAGCTACCCGAGATGTCAGCATGGTGCCTCCAATGCCCAGCCATTACTTGGCCCTGCAGCTCTGATTCTTGCTCTCTCAGCACCGCCTCCATGACGCCCGCCAGCTGGTCTGCACACTCCTCCTTCTCCAGAAGGCCCACCAGCAGGGTGAAGCTGACTGCAGGTGCTTCGCGATGAGCTGCAGGGAAAGGCACAGGCCGAGTGTGAGCAGCGAGCCCCGGCCCGGGGAGGTGGGTTTGCTCTTCGGGGAACGGGGACAGAGGCACTGGCAGCCTGTGCCCAGGGCACAGTGGGCACTGGAGCCCATACCCAGGAATTTCCATCTGCCGGCTCCTCATCGAGGGAAGGAGCCAATAACCCCCCTTTCCCATGTGTGTGTCTGTCTCTCCAGCCACAGTCTTTTACTCACCATAGCAACATGGACAGGGTTCTCTCTGCAGCTGGCATCCTTCTGCGTCTTGCTCAGCACGCTCACCACTGCCCCTGTCTTGGTGTACACGACAGCTGCACAAGAAACCAGCAGTGCTCAGGCAGAGCTCTCAGGGCCGGATTCTTCCCCCTCCCCTTCGAGCCAGATCAGAGGTGCCAAAGAGCCAGACTCCAGCCGCAGCTGGGAACAACCAGCTAGGGTGAGCTCTCAGCTGGCTTCTGGGTCAACTGCCCACTCTTCACCCTGATGTAGAAGGTGTGTTGGGGCTGGGGTGGGATCAGGGGAGGTCCCAGATGGTCCCAGGCACCTGGTGAAGGGCAGATGCCAGGTCAGCCCGGGAGGTACCAACCCACTTCTGCTCTGTGTCCCTCTGGTCAGGGCTACGATGAAGGCGCCATGTTCTCTCTGCAGCCCTGCTCGCTAGGTAACGGCCGGGGCTGTGAAGGCTGAGAAGTGGCGACTGCTTCCGCTCTATCTTACCTTTGCAAGGCGTGAAGAGCCAGTAGAGAGCCTGAGATGCCCAGTATCTGGTGGCCTCCTGAGCATCGAAGGCCTGGCTTGTCAGCAGCCCGGCCATGTAGCCCTGCTCTACCATGGGTTTCAGGTCCTAATGGGCCACCAAACAGAAATTGAGGGCATAGGTCGGGACGAGCCCAGCTCTGTCTGTATTCCCCCCACTTCCCGTGAGTGCTGGGGGCGGGGGACAGCAGGGTCTGCGCTGCTCACCTCGTTGATGGCTTTGAAGCGGTAGAACATGAAGAGCCGGGCGCTGGCTCTCACAGCTCGGCTCCTCTCCTGGGCCCGGGGAGAGCAGATCCATGGCTGCAAGTGCTGGGGAGCAGGGAGAAAGTCGTGTGAGCGGCAGCAATGCCGAGGCGACCTCCAGAACCTGCTTCCCGCCCCAGCAGGGAGAGGACATGGAGCATTTAACCTCTTCTCCTCCGCTTCCGGACACTGGAACTCAGCGCTCCTCTCCTGTCTGGGGGGCGTTGGCACAGGTCTGAGGGTCTTGGGCTCAGCGCTTTGAGGATTCTCCCCATTGATCCTGTAGGGTCTCGGGGCTGTTTCCTTCAGGGGAACAGGGGCTCCAGGCCAAATGTAGGAGGCCAAAGTGACACCCCTGGAGCAGGACTAGGATTGTCTTGCTGGATCCCAGGGTTGGGTGTATGCCCCCGGGGGACTGGCTAGTTCATAGCAGCTGGGAGGCCTGCTCAACCCCCTCGGGATCAACTGGAGCCTTCCCTCTTGTGGTTCGGCTAGAACCTGACCAGCCGGCCAATCCCCAGATGGCCAGTGCGAATGGGCCCCTCCCCCCTCCCTATCATACCAGAAAGAGATGCAGTAGCGTGGTGGGGGTCAGGTGCTGCTCCAGGAATGTCTGCAGCACAAGATCCAGGCCCTCCCAGGGCAGTTCTTGGAGAGACTGGAGCAGAGAGAAGCAGGGAAGTAAATAACAAGGGAGGTGGGGTGCACGAGGCAGGGGGACGAGTGAATCCCCCCGTCTGGAGCCAGGTGCTGTTGGTATTCAGGGTCCCTTTACCCAGGTGATACTGATCCCCCTGCACATAGACATGGGTCTCACCTGGACCACGGGCTGCCCTTCCCCAAAGAATCCTTCCTCCCACCTGGGCTCCCCAACACATGTACTGAGCTGGGCTCTGGAGGGAAGGCCTCCTCCCTCCCGCTCTGGAGGGGCCCCAGCTGCCTCCCAACACCCCGCTGGCTCCCCAAGGGCTGAGCTGTTCATCCCGCTCCAGCCAAGCTCTGTTTCTGTGGCAGGGCGAGTCATGGCCTGGCCGTGTGGCTGTCCCGAATCTATGCTTTGCTCCCTCTGCACCAAATGCTATTTAACGCTCTGGGCCAGAGCCTCAGCTGGTGTAAACGGGGGTAGCTTCTAGCTTCCTGTGCCAAGAATCCAGGGTAATTCTATACAGTCTCACAGACACTCACCTCTACAGCTGTTCTCCCTGCCAACCCCACTGCAGAGTTAACTGCGTAGCCACTTGTCACCAGCCCTTTGGAAAATAAACCGAGGGGCTGGATTCGGCTGGACACGCAGCTCTCTGCATCGGGCCAGGGTCCAGCTACTCAGCAGGGGGGTGGCTGAGTTTCCCAGCCAAGGAGGCAGGTGGAAGCTGCAGCTTTCTCCATGCCTCACTAACCTCTGCCCGGATAGCGGCGCTTTTTGCCACCTCAGTCCCTCTCAGCTTCGCCAGGGCTGGGCGCTGAATCATGGCGCTGGCGATACAAGTCCCGATGGTCTCAGCCTCCTGTTCCTTAGACAGGCGAGGCTCAAATTTCCTGATTGGAAGGAACGGAGCAGATGGGGCCATTAGACCGGAGACAGGTCCTGGCATGAGTCAGGTTGAGTTTGATGGCTCGAGGGACAGCTCCCTCCCTTAGCAGCAGAGCTCCAGGGGGCATCTCCAGCAGAGCCACCGCCTAGGGAATGGTCCTGTCTGGAGATGCCTTTGCCCCCTAGGCCCGGCAGGGGCTCTGCTGGGGAAGCTGCTCTCCGGGGCTGATCCTGGGCCCTGCTCTGCGGCTGCACCCATTCACAGCACTTCATGCTGACAGGAGGGGCTCCCTCTTACCAGGCAAGACGCAGAGATGGGGGCTGGATAAAGAGACCCGGAGGCCGAGGAGGGTGTGGCCCATTAGTGAGCCACCAGGGAGAAACATCCTCCAGTTCTTATTGCAGCTCGTCCCTCCCCCACTTCCTCTCCCTCCATCTGCCCCTCCCCGGCTGCTGGGCTCCGCAGCTGAGTCAGGCCCCATGGACGTACCCTATGTATGAGATGGCCAGCAGGGCATGCTGGTGATCAGGGCTCTGCAGCCGGGCCCGGTCCTTGCCTCTGAGCATCTCCTGCAGCACAAAGCAGAGAGTCAAAGGCAAAAGAATTTGGGGGAGCCCGGTTCCTCAGCAAGACGTGGAATCTCCAAACGCAGTTTGACGCCCCCACCGACCCTCAGCCCCAGCGTGCAGTGCACTGGGGCACGGAGCTGGGAAGATGGCCTGGGAGCGGCCATGTGGCCAGAATGCAGGAGACATTCACCAGAGTCCCTATTTCGCCATTCCTGACGGCACATCTGGAAACTTCAGCATCTGCCACGGAGCAGGGAAGGGGGATCTGGGCAGAGGCGATTTTGTGACGGGGAGCATTAGAGTCCTGAACAGCTGAGGTCAAATATTTTCCTGCAAACCAAGGGAGGGCTGCGCCTCTTAACTCCTCAGGATCATGTCCCGGAGTGAAAACCCTTGGAGTTAATCCCCAGGGCGCTTTCTGGCTGCCAGGCAGATCCCTGAGAAGTGGGATGGGGAATGGTCCCAGGTGTAAGCAGCATGAATCCGCTAATGGAAAATAGTGTCATTGAATTCCTTGGGCTGGAATCGCACCAGAAGAATCTGGCAGCAGCACTGGGTTTGCAGTGCACAATGTAGAACCCTGGGCACTGGGTCGCAAACACAGCACATGGCCTTTAAACGCTAGAGACTGTGGCACGTGCATCTGCCCTAGGGACCCCTCCCAGGACCCAAGCGTGCTCACTCACCAGCAGGGGGGACAGCACGGTGTATGTGTCCTGGCTCACCAAGGGAATCCTGCTCACTTGGGTGACAGCTTCACCCACCAGCGCGAGGCTTCTCAGGAAAGCAGATCTCACCAGTGGGTCCTGGGCTCACAGGCAGGAGGGGGAGAGAACAATGAGGAAACAGCCACAGGCAATAGAGAGCTGAGACACAAGGCTACAGGGCGAGTCTCTACAAGGGAGCTGCTGTCCTAGGCGGGATTGCCCTCACGCCCTAAGGGAAAGGACCTGGCTTGCCGAGTGGAACATCTTTGCATTCCCTAGGGCTGTGGGTCTCCAACTATTTTTACTGATGACCCCTTTCACACAGCAAGCCTCTGGGTGTGACCCCCCTAATAAATTAAACACCCTCTCTAATATATTTAACACCATTATAAGTGCTGGAGGCAAGTGGGGTTTGGGGTGGAGGTTAACAACTCGCGACCCCCCCCATGTAATGACCTCGTGACCCCCGGAGGATTCCCGACCCCCAGTTTGAGAACCCCTGGCCTAGGGGAATATCTCTGGAGATGAATGCAAGGAATGGGCTGATTCCCAGAGGTGCTGAGCACTTGCAGTTCCCAGAGCTGTCAGTGGGCCCTGGGACTGCTCAGCTCCCCTGACAATCAGGTCGTAATTGGCCGATCTGGGACAGGAATCTGCTGCTCTCTGCAGTTGGCTGGGCTCTCCCTACCAAGGCATCCGCTCTCCAAAGAGAACATTCAGTTAAACCAAAGTAGCATCCCCTCTCCTTTTCGCTGGGACACGCATAGGGGCATCGTAACCAGCGTAGGACTGAACGTCGGCCTCAAACCTCCGATGGCAAGAAAACAACCTAGAGTTATCTCAAAAATCCCCCTTCAGCACCAGAGCCTGTCAACCGGGCTAGGGGCCTGAATCCCCCTGTGCGCCTTTTGTGTCCAGCTACACCATTGACGGCAGTGTGTGGGGAAAAAGGCCCTAAATCTTTATCTTCTGATCCGTGAGTGCAGCACAAGCCTAGAGGTACCAAACAGGGTACAGTCGTCTCTGGGACAATAGCACCAAGTGATGCTCAGTTACACTCTAACAAGGCCCAGATGGGAGTCCTTCCATTAGCTTCCCTGGGCCTGGAATCAGAGAAGCTAATTGAGATGGGGCAGTCACAGAGAATGGTGCTGTTCCCATGTCTCCTGTCCCTCCTGGGGCAAAGGGCCAGCCCTCTGAGCTGAGTTTATGCAAAGACATAGCTCTGTGCTGCTGTGCATAGCCCGGGTAGGTGCTGTGTGGGCGGTCAGGGGAGGGCTCTGACTTACGTGTGGGCTCAGAAAATAATGTTGTCGCATGGGAGCCAGGATATTGAAGCCTATGGTCTCCAGGATGAGGTCCGTGGAGCCTGAGTGGACCACGTGCCCATAGGTGAGGAGCAGGAGGCTTCTCAGCTGCTCGATGGAAGCTGGCTCCTGAGAATTGTAAAGGAAAGAGTGAGGAGAAGGGATGGCCTCCAGCTGCTCCTAACTTACAAATGGGGCCAGGGGAGGATTTTTCACCCAGCCGGCTTAGCAACCAAAGGCTACTCTGCTGAGCTGAATTGCCTGGACTCCGAGGCCCTTCCCAGCTCCCCAGGATTGGGTGGTTGAGGTGACCCGGCAGCCGAAGGGGACGCACTAGCAGCTGCTTTAATTCAGCCTAGCTCCAGAGATGTCACTGGGACTACAGTGGATTGCACTGGCCCAGAGAGTTACTGGGAAGGTGGTGGTGGTGGTGCGGGGGAAGGGGCGATGCAGGTTAATGTCAGACATGCCAGCCCTGGTGAGTCTGCCAGGAAGGTCTGTGAAATAGCCCAGTTCAGGGGAAGACCAAGGGTCTGTTCTGCTGAGAAATGTGTCAGCGGGAGCTGATGGCTTGGCAGTGTCTTTTGGGCCCTCTCTGAGCCTTGTTTATGGGGCTGCACGGAGCATGTCTGAGCTCCCCAGGAGATACCCTGGAGAGCTTAGACAACAGGACCCACCTTCACCCCTGGATCCATCCCATTGTGCTGTGATTGCAACTCCACGGAGGAGTAAGGAAAGGGCTCCCTGCACGGAGGCTGAGCCACTGCTTGGAAATTCAGCTCTTCACTGAACAGGCTTCTGGGAAGCAGGGTCCCCCCTGGCAGGTCCCTTTACCTGCAAAGGCTGGTGAAGGGATGGATGAAAGAACAGAGATGCTAGGTGGGACCGTACCTCCAGAGAGCCACCGGCAGAAGGCTGGAGCTGCACCCTGCTGACAAACTCTTCCCAGTGCTCCAGGATGGCGAAAATCTCGTCTAGCTGTTGCCTGGCACACAGCCCAAGCGCTCGGGCGAATCCCTGAGAGACAGAAAGATAGAGGTTGGGAATGCTGAGCAACAAGCCAAGGGGCCAAGATGGGCTCTCAAAGTCATTGCCATGGGCATGGGTATAAGGAAGATCTTTTCAATCCACTGGACCTTGTCCAAGGCAGAACATACACATGTAGCATCAGGGGATTGACAAAGAATGAGGGATCACTTGACAGTGGAGGAGCAAAGACCTCACCTCTCTTTCCTCTTCTTCTCGGAAATCCACCATCTCCACCAGAAGCCATAGCTGGGGCTTGATGCTCTCTGCTGGAAAAAACATCATCACGGTGCCCCAGCACTGGTAGAGAAAGCTCTGTGAAAGAGACACCATCATGCTGGATGCATTGGGGCATGCACAGAGCCCACTGGGTATAGTTGTCTGTTTCACTGACCCCAAGCTGCCCCAGGTTAGCGACTGCTGTTCTGAACTAGGCACTGAACCCCAATTCCTTCCAGGTCACTGACCTTGTCACCGGGCCGCTTATCACCGTAGGCCAGCTGGCGCCTGATACTAGTGATGAAACAACCCAGCCAGGTGTGGTCCGAGATGAAAAAGAGAAGGTCTTCCAGGAACTGCCAGGGAAAGAAGAGCCAGTTAGAACCGAGAGGGGCCAAGAAACTGGTCCTTTCAATAGCTCCAGCCAGGAACCCACCACAGCTGGGAGGGGAGGGGAAGAGGGAGTGTGCACTGTCACCCCCTACGTCCCTCCTAATGCTTGTGAATCCTTGTGAGCTGCCCCTGGTGCTTCTCCAATTGCATCTGCTGGACTCAGCCGCTTCCTCTGTCCCACAATGTAGTGCTGCTGAGGGGCCTCTTAATCCTGCCTCAGTGTGTGTGTGTGGGGGGGGGGCTGGACTAGATGACCTCTTGAGTTCCTTTCCAGCCCTCCATTTCTCTGACCCTTACCTGCAGCAGCTGCTGCTCCCACTCCCTCTGGCAGAAGCAGGTCTTGTGATCTGGAAGAGATGGGCAGGTCAGTTTCCTTTGTGTTTAGACCCTTCTACTGAGGAGCAGCCTTCAACTTGGCTCTTGTTTGGCAGGGGGTGGGGAGGAGCTGCCGACTCACGGGCCCCGAGGGGACTCATGGCTCTTTGCAAATTGCTGATGGACATGGGGGGCTGGGCTAGATGAACCAAGGGATATGATCCTGACGGGATCCTCTCGGATTCCAAGGTCACAGCATCATATTATACTGGATTCAGAGGGAGGCCCTGGCCTCTCCCTCTCTGAGCCCAGCATCACGGTGTCCCCTCCCTTTGCTCCTGCAAGGGGAGACACTCCCTCCTCACCTTCCACGTAGAGGAGCATTTCCGTCTTGTAGTTATTCCAGAACCGGCCCGACCCGGCCTGGAACATGCTCATCAGCTGGAAGAGGAGGAACATGGCTGCCCTTCTGACCTGCACCGTCATAAACGAAGACGCACCGAGCACCTGGCGGACAAAGAGGCAGAGGTGGCTGTACCCCTCCCTTGTGAGGCAGTGTGAGAAGGGAGCTCCCTACAGGTGCAGGGGGAGAGCTCAGTGATGGAGGGAAGGAGACAGCAGGGAGGTGGAGCTGACAACCAGGACAGGATTGAGATGGATATTTCAGTTGATCAGGGACACTCCATGGACCAGCTATTGGCTCCTTCCATCCTCTCACTCCTGGGCTGGCTCTAGCTCAGATGAAAGGAGACAGGATTATCCAGAGGCCGTCAGGCAGCTGCTGGGTCAGATCCTTGGCCTAGGTTAGAGCAGCACAAGGGGAGCTTGAAGCAGCCCGAAAGAGGCAGCTGGGCCATAAAGGGAATCCCCAGCTGCCCCTTGGTAAGGGAGGATGCTGGAGGCCAGGGGGCAGGAGGGGGCCTGCACAACAGTCCCTAAGGGCTCATTCCAGCTGGCTTCTATTGGAGCCGTCCGAGGGCTGCACTAACTGGTGCTGGGGGACCCGGTCCAGCTTCAGGATCAGGGGAGCCAGGAAGGTGGCTGGCTCAGAGAGCTCGCTGGTTCTGTTAAATGCCGAGAGAGGCGCTGGGTCGATGTGCAATGAACGAGAGGAATGTGACGAGCCAGCTCCTCTGGGGGCTGCGGGGAGAAGAGCCACCACACACTGCATGCCAGCTCCGGGAGCGGCTCCTTCCCACTGAGCATAAGGAACCTCCTGGCTGCGGGTTACTCACCAGCAGCCGAGCCAGCAGCTCCTGGGGTAGAGTGGACTTGGGGCTTGACCGACACCCTGTGAACAGAAAGGGGGGGCATCCCATCAGGCTCTGGAGGGATCTTTTGCATTCGTCTCTGAGCTCGGCCTGCGCCCTTGACGGCTGGCTGTGTCCTTGCAGTGAGCCGGAACCAGAGCCAAGAGCTGATCCCCACCCCACCTGGGGGCAGACGCCTCTCGCTACAGAAGGACTAAGAGCGGGTGGATAAAATACTGGGACTCACCTCTGTTCGCCTTGCCGCACCTGCTGGCCAAGGGCAGCCTGCCTTCCTCCTGCATCCTCTTTACCACCCCGACCGAGGTCTGCAGGAGGAGAGGCAGGGCTGGCCCATGGGCTGCTGGGCTCAGTTGAAGGAGCAGCCCAGGCCATAAAACCTGCAGAGCAGAGAAAAGCCATCTCAGTAGGGAAATATCCTCTTCCTGCACCAGCTCTCTCTTTCCTACACTAGACCGGACCCCTGGCCTCGCCACCGCCAGCCAGACCTCTCTACCCAGCCTGAACCATGCAGCGATCCCCACCCCCTCCCCCTTCACACCTATCAGTGTCTGCCTCCAGCACCAAATCAAGTGACACATGACTGACCCCCCGCCTTTTGTTGAGTGTAGCATCGTCATTGACAGCACAGTATTTCCTAACTCCAGTCCAACTGGGAAAGGCTGTGTTCTCACGGCAGGAACGCAATACACCAGCTTGATAAATAAAGAGGAGACTAGGAAACCCAATACTATCAAGTGAAACCATGACAGGCGCTCAGGGAGGTTTGAGCTCTGACCTTCACATCCCCACACAGACCTGCGCCACTTGAAGCACAGACGCACTTGCTGTCTGCTGTGTGGACAAGAGGGGGACTTAACACACACTGTGCCAGAGGGTTACACAACTCTTTGCTAGACTGTATAGAAGAGTGGAGATCAGGAATCCCCGGGAGTCTATCCCCACCTGTAGTAACTAAAGCACGTGTATTGGGCATGCTCAATCTGAAAGACAGTGTAGCTGAGTGCACAATACTTGGGTCTGCCTTATTAGAAATGTGGCTTCTAGTCTCAGCTCTGCCTGAAGTGACCATGCGCAACCTCGCTGTTATTTTGTTCAGTGTGTGGAGGGGGCTGGCTAATACTTGACTGCTTAGGCTTGCGTTCTGATGCCTGGGTCAGTAATCAGGTCTGTGCAGTGTGTGGAAACCTAAGCAATAGTCAGCAGAGATGAGATTTGGATGTTGTGTCTCCCAGCTCAGTGGACTCTCCCGTAGGCACCAGGGTAGTGTGGGTGAGAGGCAGGAACTCCTGGGCTAGGGTTGGCTTTTGCAAAACAAGAATGTGATGGGCTGTATAGACCACAGCCTGTAACAGCCAGGGAAAAGTTAACAGAAGGACCAATGAAGAGAGACTGAGCTATGGAAGCTGCAGAACCAGCATGACTCGAGCGGAAGAGCCCATGTGACACCAAACGCTGGCGTGCAGGGGCACTCAGCCGGTGAGTGTTCCCTGTTCCAAAGACCCAGGTCTGGCTCGGATCCGGGGTCCATTTTACCCAACCCCATGATGTTCTGGAGCGGGGAGGCTCAGATAAATAAGTCTGGTTGGGGCCTGTCTCATCGAAAAGCTCAGACCCAGAGAGGCCTGTGTCCAATGGAGAGGGGCAGGGTCACTTACATTGGCCATTCTGGGAGAGTCAGCCAGGGACTGCAGGGTGCTGGAGCAGAGCTGGCGGACCTCGAGCTCCATAGTGCGCCTCCCGTCTGCTTCCTCCTGATGGTGAGAAGTAAGGGAGACACCAGGGAGATTTAGATTCGGTGGAGAGCTTCGTGGCACGGTAACTCTAGTGGGCATGGCAGGGGGTGAAAAAGGGGCTTGAAGAGAAAAGGCACAACCCTGTCTGTGACTGTGCCATAACCAGCCCAGGGTCTGTGTGGAGCCAGTTCTAGGCTCCACCCCTCTGCCTGGTGAAAACCAGATCCATCATGGCTTAGTCTCCTAAGGTGGATGATCACAGTGAGGCGAGAGAAGGAGGAAGCCAGGGGTCCTGCCCTCCCTGCGCGAGGGACAGAGCCCGGATGGCAGCTGGGAGAGGGATCAGAGAGAATGGGCTGGGAGGAAAAAACACTGTCTTCTATTTGTCATCATTTTCCATCAGTAGACGGAGGGTGCCGTCCCCAGTTTCATCTGCTTCCCAAGTCCTATTTGCTGCCCATCGCCTGCCCATCCCCATCTGCAGCTGCCCCCATTCCCTATCCCTTGACCCCATGTTCTGCCCTGTTCACGGACTCCCGTCACCAAGGTCTCTGCGGATTCTTACCGTGCTGTCGAGGGTCAGGGTGCACTGATGCACCAAGAAGTCAATTAAGGGTCTTGAAGCAGATTTCTCCAAGAGCCCATGCGCCCCCATTGTCCTTATAAAATAAGCAAGGGCTTCTCTGACCTGCCAGACCCAGAGAGAAACAGAAATGATTTGCACACAGTGTGGAGGGACCTTGTCCCCTCCCAATCCAGGCTGGGATCCTTTCTCAGCGGGGGGTTTGGTGAAATACTGCTAGGCAGCCCAGAGATGACAATGCAGCCGGAGCCCTGCAGGGATTCTCTCCCCCACCTTCTGCCCTACACTTTGGAGCACTGATGCGTCATGTGTTTCGATGCACAGGGTCCCGGCAGGCTCTGCACTGGCAGGCAGACATTCACTAGCTTTGGCCGCGTTGGCCATGGTTCCAGACTCACCCGTATGCTTGTGCTCTGCAGGAGTGGCCCCAGGGCTATGAACAGCTTCTCGGTATTGTGCGTCATTTCGGAAACTGTAAGAGACACAGACACACGGCTCGGCAGGGTTGATGTTAAACTGGGGTGTGCAGGGACCTGAGATCTCAGGAACCTTAGAGCAACCTCAATGTCCCTACATGACCCTCCTGGCAGGTTACCCCCATGGGTAACCAGCTGCATCTGCCCACGCTTGCAGTTCCAGCAGTGACTGTCCACACTCATTGCCGCAGCATCGGCTGAGGGGCTGCAAGCAGAGGTGTAGCGAGTGCTCTCCGTACCCTCTGACCGGAGGGGGCCCCGCAAGGAAGGGGGCCCCTAAAAGTGGCAAAATAAATACCACATTCCAGTTTCTGCATTGTAAGGGGCTCCGCCCGGACATATGTTCGGAGGAGGCCACCGTTTGGAGGGGGCCACGTTCTTTGTTGCTACGGCCCTGGCTGCAGGACTTGGATTATCTACTGCAGACAGGTATAAATGACCCCAATGAGGCCCAGTGCTAAGCGCTGCTAATTGCACAAGAGGCCATAAGACATCAAAAGACAAGGCCTCGCTGTGGGGTCACTTACTGTTGGACTGGACTATCCGGTCCAGAATGAAGAGACTGGCACAGGTCTCCTCTTCCTCGTCCTTGTTCAGCCTCCTGAACAGGAACACTAGCAGCTCCACCAGGAACAAGCGAGCTGCAGGAAGAGGAGTGAATCAGACTGGGGTGAGTGAATCATAAAGGGGAAGGGAATATAGTTCTATGCCTGGGCTCTGAAATTCCGCAGGCTCTGGGAAATCTCCTTCTCTGGGAAAGGTGAATGGGTTTCTTACCCAGATGGATCAGAGAGTCCAGGGCCTCTCTCCGCTCCTCCAGGGCCTCTCTGGGGAGATGACACACCTAGGGGAAGAAAGCAACACCAGCAAAGGCAAACTAGATCAAGTGTCTCTCAGGTCCAGCCTTCGGATGGCAGAGTGAAGGGGTGAGGGTGGAGAGGCAGATTCTAATTCCCATCTAAAGAACAGGCCAGCAAGCTGGATCAGTCTATAAGTGACGCCGAGGCTTCGGGGGCCATGGCTCATGTAGGAGCAGAGTTTGACGGGTCAGGAACCGAAGATGTGGAGCGTTGGAACAAGGTGCGGGATGCTGATGTTCCCGGTCAAAGGGGGTGGGGTGAGTGGGAGGAAAAGAAACCAAAGGAGAGTTCTCTAGGATCCATCCCCCGATGGGAACAGGATGAGGCAGGGACAGCTCTTCCCACAGCCTACCCAGTTTAAGGCAACAGGCCCCGGGATTTTGCCTGAGTGATCCCAGCATCTCTTACCATGGAGTGGAGTGCTGGGAAGAGGGTGCCAATGTCCTTCCTCAGGGCAGCCTCATCCATGTCCCTCACACAAGCAAGGCCCTGTGCAAGAGAAAAGACGCAGGGCATGACGTGTCAGGCAGACAAGCCCCAATGGGTAGAGTCTCCATCAGCAGCTGGGTTACCACTACCCAGACTTGGAAGGAATAAAGTTATGGCCTGGTGGAGAGCAGCTTCCAGCTGGTGCCGGACTCTCCCTTCTCTGGGAGGGGCATTTGACCCCTTGGTTTGCACTAGCCTAGTATCACTTAGGGTTGGTTCAACAGGATAGTTGTACCTGGCGCCAGCTGGGATGGTGTGTGCTGAGAGGATGGCAGGGATGGCGGGGCGCGGTTTGGAAGAGCGGGGCCTGCCCTGATTACTTATCACTACTGATGTTATGGCAGCGCCCAGAGGCTCCAGTCAGGATCAGGCCCTGTTGCACTGGGTGCAGCACAACGCAGACAGAGACAATGTCTGTCCTGAAGGGCTGACAGTCTAGAGACCCACGCAGACAGGTCAGGGATGGGGAGACAACATCCAAGGGCTCCTCCCTGCCCCCGTGCTGGGCTGAGGAAACCACGCGGGAGCTTGGAAGGGAGAGCTTAATGTCCCTTCATGCGGCCTTACCAGGGGCCAAGGATCTGGCCCATTGTCTCTGCCTGCTCACCTCCTACAATGGTCACTTCCAGAGTGTACCAGGGATGTACACTCCTGCTTTCTGGCCTTGGGCCAGCCACTTCCCCTCCCGGAGCCTTGCTCTCCACAGGTATAGCTGGGCTAACAGCTAACCCTGCCCCGGGCCCAGGGAGAGGTGAGTGCGCGGACACTCTAGGGAGAGGTGAAGCTCAGGATTATTTCTCTCCCTGGTTCCCTAATGCAGCCCATTGCTGACCAGCCAGCAAAGAAGAAAGAAACCAGAGCCAGGTGCTGGCAATGGAGTCGCCTCTCTCCTCCCGTCTGCAACACCTGCCCTGGCAAGGGGGGGTCAGAGCATGTTCTCTAGGGCCAGAGAATGGCAGTGAATCTGGGAGCAAGAGATGAGGAAAGGGGGTCAGAGCCTTAGAGGGGTCAGTGTGTCATGGGAAAGGCAGTAGGGGCGGGAGTCCAGGCTGAGTTGGTGATGGAGGGAATCTTGTACCATCTGTGCCATGGGCACTTCCCCAGTGTGCTGTGGATTTCCCGCTCTCTCCTCACTCACGCTGGTCTTCCTTGGCGTTTCCTCCTCCTCGCTGATTGGGGCGAGCTGTCCCCCGGGTGACAAATAGGCCTTTTGCTTGGTGCCTAAAATGAACAGCAGGAAACTAAGGTTGCTCTTAAGCAAAGTAAGCAGCCATGGGATTAGAGGGAAGGTCCTCTCATGGACTGTAGCTGGTTAAAAGACAGGGTAAGAATACATTTTCGGTTTTCACAAAGAGGTAAATAGTGGGGTCCCCAAAGATCTGTACTGAGGCCTTTGCTGTTCAGGGGTAAAATAATGAGGTGGCAAAATAGGTGGATGATACAAAATTACTCACCATTGTTAAGTCCCAGGTAGACTGGAAAGAGTTACAAAGAGATCTCACTAAACTGGATGACTGGGCAACAAAATGGCAGATGAAATTCAGTGTCGATGAGTGCAAAGTAATGCACATTGGAAAACATAATCCCACATACAAAATGACGGGGTCTAAATTAGCTGTTACCACTCAAGAACGAGATCTTGGAGTCATTGTGGATAGCTCTCCGTAAACATCCACTCAATGTGCAGCGGCAGTCCAAAGAGCTAACAGAATGTTGGGAATCATTAGGAAAGGGATAGATAATAAGACCGATAATATCATAAAATGACTAGGGAAGCGTTATTTACCCCTTGACAGAACACATGAACCAGGGGTCAGCCAATGAAATTAATAGGCAGTGGATTTAAAACAAACAAAGGGAAGTATTTCTTCACACAATGCACAATCAACCTGTGGAACTCATTGCCAGGGGATGTTATGAAGGCCAAAAGTATAATTGGGTTTAAAAAGAACTAGATACATTCAAGGAGGATAGGTCCATTAATGGCTATTAGCCAAGATGGTCAGGGATGCAATCCCATGCTCTGGGTGTCCCTAAACCTCTGATGGCCAGAAGTTGGAACTGGATGACAGGGGATGATGGATCCCTTGATAATTGCTCTGTTCTGTTCATTCCTCTGAAGCACCTGGCATTGGCCACTGTCAGAAGACAGGGTACCGGGCTAGATGGACCATTGGTCTGACCCAGCATGGCCATTCTCATATTCTTATGAAGAGCCACTGGGGAGCTGAGCTGGTAGAGGGAGCTGCCTGGTGGGTCAGTTCCCCCTTTACTGGCACCCAGGCTGCCCGGTGATGATTCCAGTGCTGCCCTGTGGCAGCAGGGCTTTAGCCCAGCGTGGGATGGCATGGAGGCTGGCGTGTAAGGTGGAGCAGAGGGCAGTGGCTTATGGGCATGTGCAGAGCAGGGCACAGAGCCTGGGTGGAGTCTCTTCTTGCCCTCTCAGCACTGGGGTTTGGCTGTCACTGTGGCTACTTTCCCCGGCTTTATTCCTGGCACTCAATACTGGGCATGGGCCTACCTGGATCAGGAGGTTCAGCACAGAAAGTGCTGCAGTGGCTGCCCGTTCCTGCAGCCAGGGTTTGTGGCGCCGGGTCTTGTTTTTGGGCCGCCTTCTGCTCCTCTGTGTCTGTGGATACAGGCAGATGCTGGGTTAATTTCCTGCAATCATGGTCACTAATAGAATGCCCTGGGGGCGACAGGGACATACAACTGTGTGGGAACTGTCTGCACCTTATGGAACCCCTGGCGAGGGATTTCCACCAATCACTGCCCAGACAGCGTCATGTTACTTAACATTGAGATCGGGCATTTCCTCTTCCAGTCCCTTTACAAACATTACCCACACCTTCCAGACCCCAGTGAAGATTGTCAGTCTTGCTAGCCCCATTATGAAGCTAGGGAAACTGAGGCACTGAATGATCCCGTGTGCACTGGGATGGAACTTCCTGATGGGACAGAAATAGACATGTGGTGATTTGTCACAGCGAAAGGCTGTTGACTCCTACCTGGGACAGAAGAGTCAGTGGGGCCTGGCTGGCTGGAGTCCAGATTTGTCCTGTCCGTTTGGAAAGGTGTCCATCCTGTAATTCAGAAGGGCAGTGGTGGGGTGAGGTGTCATGTGACTGATTCTATGTAAGGGCAATAGGAATCAGAGAGGAACTGGGGTAAATCTGTATCGTGGGGGACGCTTCTGGGCAGAATTCCTACTCACCAATAGTCTGAATCAGTCTTTGGCAGAGACGGTCCAAAAACCCCATATTGACTCCTAGACAAGAACCAATGTAAACAGATCACAGGAGTTTCTCTTCTACTGCACAGACCTCAGAACATTCACACCTCACTCTTGGGAGGCCAAGCTAGTGCTCTGGTGCCCGGTGCCCTGCATTGCCATGTGGAATGAGACCCAGGCTCAATTCTCTGTGCTGGTCTGCGGCTCCCAAGATGGCTGGAATTGCTCCAGGTGGGGGGGAACCTCCATTTACATGGGGAGGCTCTCTGCTTGACTAGGGGCTTTGAAGGGGATTCCATTGAGTCCCCCTCAGCCAGAAGGACGTAACACATGAGATGGAGAACCCCAAGGAGACAGAGACATTGCGAGGCTCGGATGGAGGTAGATGTACAGAGCTGCAGCACTGAAATGTGGGATCCCCCTTCCTTGGGGATAAAATCTTTGTGGTACCTCTCCTCTTCCTTGGGATTCAGCAAGGCGGCTCTATCACCTAGAGCATTTGGTTCCATGAGGTATTTGAGTTTATGAGGTATGTTCTGACCAAGAAGTTACCTATTCTGGCCCACCTCACTGCACAGCCACCAAACCAGCAGTGCTTGAGACAGAATCTGATCATGACTCACAAAGCCATTTGTAATATACATATGAAAAACGTGGGCATCTCAGTGACGAAAAATGCATTGGTGTCTGTTTCCAGGAATGGAACGTGTGTGCTCAGTAGCACCCACAGTTCCAACCACAGCCATGGTCGCTTGACACACAGTCAGCCAGTTACAGATCACAATGATCGTTTGCACAAGCAGTCACTGCAACTGCTTAGCTAATTGCTGCAACCGTGCACAGGAGTTAATAAGCAGTTTTTCATAGATTCACAGACTCTAGGACTGGAAGGGACCTCGAGAGGTCATCGAGTCCAGTCCCCTGCCCTCATGGCAGAACCAAATACTGTCTAGATCATCCCTGATAGACATTTATCTAACCTACTTTTAAATATCTCCAGAGATGGAGATTCCACAGCCTCCCTTGGCAATTTATTCCAGTGTTTAACCACCCTGACAGTTCGGAACTTTTTCCTAATGTCCAACCTAAACCTCCCTTGCTGCAGTTTAAGCCCATTACTTCTTGTTCTATCCTTAGAGGCTAAGATGAACAAGTTTTCTCCCACCTCCTTATGACACCCTTTTAGATACCTGAAGACTGCTATCATGTCCCCTCTCAGTCTTCTCTTTTCCAAACTAAACAAACCCAATTCTTTCAGCCTTCCTTCATAAGTCATGTTCTCTAGGCCTTTAATCATTCTTGTTGCTCTTCTCTGGACCCTCTCCAATTTCTCCACATCTTTCTTGAAATGCGGTGCCCAGAACTGGACACAATACTCCAATTGGGGCCTAACCAGCACAGAGTAGAGCGGAAGAATGACTTCTCGTGTCTTGCTCACAACACACCTATTAATGCATCCCAGAATCATGTTTGGTTTTTTTGCAACAGCATCATATTGTTGACTCATATTTAGCTTGTGGTCCACTATAGCCCCTAGATCCCTTTCTGCCATACTCCTTCCTAGACAGTCTCTTCCCATTCTGTATGTATGAAACTGATTGTTCCTTCCTAAGTGAAGTACTTTGCATTTGTCTTTATTAAACTTCATCCTGTTTACCTCAGACCATTTCTCCAACTTGTCCAGATCACTTTGAATTTTGACCCTATCCTCCAAAGCAGTTGCAATCCCTCCCAGTTTGGTATCATCTGCAAACTTAATAAGCGTACTTTCTATGCCAATATCTAAGTCGTTGATGAAGATATTGAACAGAGCCGGTCTCAAAACAGACCCCTGCGGAACCCCACTCGTTATACCTTTCCAGCAGGATTGGGAATCATTAATAACTACCCTCTGAGTACGGTTATCCAGCCAGTTATACCCCCACCTTATAGTAGCCCCATCTAAGTTATATTTGCCTAGTTTATCGATAAGAATATCATGCGAGACCGTATCAAATGCCTCACTAAAGTCTAGGTATACCACATCCACCGCTTCTCCCTTATTCACAAGACTCGTCATCCTATCAAAGAAAGCTATCAGATTGCTTTGAAATGATTTGTTCTTTATAAATCCATGCTGGCTATTCCCTATCACCTTACCACCTTCCAAGTGTTTGCAGATGATTTCCTTAATTACTTGCTCCATTATGTTCCCTGGCACAGGGATACCTCCCTCAGTGGTTTGAGCATTGGCCTGCTAAACCCACAGTTGTGAGTTTAATCCTTGAGGGGGCCATTTAGGGAACTAGAGTTTAAAAAAAAAAACTGTCTGGGGAGTAGTCCCCCTTTGAGCAGGGGGTTGGACTAGATGATCTCCTGAGGTCCCTTCCAACCCTGATATTCTGTGACTCCACAGAAGTTAAACTAACTGGTCTGTAGTTTCCTGGGTTGTTTTTATTTCCCTTTTTGTAGATGGGCACTATGTTTGCCCTTTTCCAGTCTTCTGGAATCTCTCCTGTCTCCCATGATTTTCCAAAGATAATAGCTAGACGCTCAGATACCTCCTCTATTAGCTCCTTGAGTATTCTAGGATGCATTTCATCAGGCCCTGGTGACTTGCAGGCATCTAACTTTTCTAAGAGATTTTTAACTTGTTCTTTTTTTATTTTATCTTCTAAATCTACCCTCTTCCCATTAGCATTCACTATGTTAGGCATTCCTTCAGACTTCTCGGTGAAGACCGAAACAAAGAAGTCATTAAGCATCTCTGCCATTTCCAAGTTTCCTGTTACTGTTTCTCCCTCCTCACTGTTTCTCTCCTCCCCTGTCTTTGGTCTTCCTCTTGCTTCTAATATATTGATAAAAAGTCTTCTTGTTTCCCTCTATTCCCGTAGCTAGTTTGAGCTCATTTTGTGCCTTTGCCTTTCTAATCTTGCCCCTACATTCCTGTGTTGTTTGCCTATATTCATCCTTTGTACTTTGTCCTAGCTTCCATTTTTTATATGACTCCTTTTTATTTTTTAGATCATGCAAGATCTCGTGGTTAAGCCAAGGTGGTCTTTTGCCACATTTTCTATCTTTCCTACCCAGCGGAATAGCTTGCTTTTGGGCCCTTAATAGTGTCCCTTTGAAAAACTGCCAACTCTCCTCGGTCATTTTTCTCCTCAGTCTTGATTCCCATGGGACCTTACCTATCAGCTCTCTGAGCTTACCAAAATCCGCCTTCCTGAAATCCATTGTCTCTATTTTGCTGTAGTCCCTTCTACCCTTCCTTTGAATTGTGAACTCTATGATTTCATGATCACTTTCACCCAAGCTACCTTCCACTTCCAAATTCTCAAGGAGTTCCTCCCTATTTGTTAAAATCAAATCTAGAACAGCTTCCCCCCGGTAGCTTTTTCAACCTTCCAAAATAAAAAGTTGACTGCAATGCAGTCCAAGAACTTATTAGATAGTCTGTGCCCCGCTGTGTTAATTTCCCAACATATATCTGGATAGTTGAAGATCTTGGGCTTTGGATGATTTTGTTAGTTGTTTAAAAAAAGCCACATCCACCTCTTCCACCTGGTTAGGTGGCCGGTAGTAGACCCCTACGATGACATCACCCATGTTTTTTACCCCTTTTAGCCTAACCCAGAGACTCTCAACACTTCTGTCTCCTATGTCCGTCTCCACCTCAGTCCAAGTGTGTACATTTTTAATATACAAGGCAACACCTCCTCCCTTTTCCCCCTTCCTTCCCCTGTCTATCCTTCCTGAGCAAGCTGTACCCATCCATACCAACATTCCAATCATGTGTATTATCCCACCAAGTTTCGGTGATGCCAACAATGTCATAGTTGTATTTATTTATTAGCACTTCCAGTTCTTCCTGCTTGTTAGCCATACTTCTCGCATTTGTATATAGGCATCTAAGATACTGATTTGATCTTGCCTCCCAGTTTTGCCCTGACCCTCCTTTCTCTCTGCCATTATAGCCCACGCTCCCTCCTATTTCCGACCCATCTCCCAGGTCTCCATGTTCTCCACTTACCTGTGGGCTTTGCTCACCTGTCCCCGTCAAAGCTAGTTTAAAGTTGTGGACATCCTTCTGAATTTTGAGGCTAATGAGACGTTTACTCTCATAATAACTGTTGTGATTCTCTAATATAGCACCCTGTGTTAATATACCACTGTTCACCCCGAAGGATCCCATGGGAAGTATACTGTTTGCACAAGCTAGAACTAAACATTATGTTAGTTTATGTGTCATTATATAATGCCTGCATCTGTAATTTTCACTCTGTGCATCTGAAAAAGTGTTTTTTTACCCACGAAAGCTTATGCCTAAATAAATCTGTTAGTCTTTATGGTGTCACCAGACTCCTTGTTGTTTTTGTGGATACAGACTAACATGGCTGCCCCCGATACTAAAGATTATGTTGATTCTGTAAAAGACAGTGCAGATGAACAGCAACTTTGGCCTTGGAAAGGAATTCCGGATGTGTATCATGCCGCTGTCTGCCTACCTGGACCAGGAGACTCTGTGACAGGTGGGTTGCCATCTCTGGCTGACACTGCAGTCTCCTGCACTGCTGTGTCTGTCAATAGAAGAGAAGGGTTAAATTTCTCCATTAAAGGTCTCTGGTTGAACCGCCAGGGGAATGATGTGAATGATAGTGCTGAGGGGAAGGGAGTTTTCTGTACCCAAAGCAGCAGGTTCCAGTCCTCTTGTGACACTTCAATGAACCTGATTTCACTGAGTAACAAATACAGTCACACCTAGGTCACCAAAGAATTTTCTCAGTTACAGAGAACACCTGTGTGACCCAGAAAGGAGCGATTCTCTAAACAGAGGCAAAGCCACCCCAGCTCTCCTTCTCACTGTCACAGGTTGGGGCCAACAATCACAGCCCCCGCCTCCCACACAGTACACAATGGGGTCTCAGCAGTGCAGGGGGTGGGGACTAGTTTGCAGCAAACACAGCTTGGAGGATTTAGAAATCTAGTGCGTGCAGTGCTTGGGGAGGGAGAACCGCAGGGAGATGGAGACTCCAAGAGCCCTCCTCATTCAGGCAGTGCAGACCACAAGGCCTCTGGAAAAGTCGAATGCCAGGCACAAGCAGAACCTCAGTAATGGGAAGGAGGGGGCCGACCCACTGGAGGGAGTTGGCAAAGGGCAGGTATAGTCTATAGGTAGCGCCCTACCAAATTTACGGTCCATTCTGATCAATTTCGTGGCCATAGGATTTGAAACCCAATTTCAGGTTTTCAGATGTTTACATCTGAAATGTCACAATGTTGTAGTGGGGGTTCTGCCCCAAAAGGGAGTTGCGGAGGAGTCGCAAAACTGTTATAGGGGGGTTGTGGGATTGCAACTCTCACTTCTGCGCTGCCTTCCGAGCAACCGGGGTATGTACCTGGAGGGGGGGTCTGATCTCCCCGGCGAGGGCGGCTGTGCAGGGGAAGTGCCAGTTCCCTCCCTCCCCAGCCCAGAGGGGACTAGCAGCTGGAGTCAGGGGCATGGCAGTAGCCTGCCCTTCCCCAATAGCTAGATTTCATGGGGGAGGTCTGATTTCATGGTCCATGACTTTTTCATGGCTGTGAATTTGGCCTACCTATGGGATGGTTTAGGTTAAGAAATAAGTAGAAAATAGGTCTGGGGCCTAAGTTAGCTTAAGTGTAGAAGAGTTTAGAAAACTGAAGTTGTTAGTGTGAGGAAAGTTAGCCATAAGTTGGAGATCCTGTTATGGGAAAGTAAGAGTTAGCAAGGACATGGCCCGGGATTATGCTACTGTTAGGTTTTGGTTATAACTGGCTTAAGCAGGGCTTTTAATGAGTGTTTTTGAGAATTGTGACTGTTTTATTAAAATGTTATCTATACTAATAGTATGGGAAGGAGATTGGTGCAGATGTTAATGTACACCACGTGGAATGGAAAGAGTCAATAAGGAGGCGATGGAAATATAATTAGTGTAAGGGGCAGTTGCACGTTCAATACTATGAGAATGGCTTCTCCTGGGAGTTGTTTTGTTAATTCGGTGAGCGCTCCAATTAATGCCCCAACGGTACCGTTATGTCCCAGGGTTCTAAGGCTGTACTTCACGCTGTTGTCAGTGGACTGATCCCGCATTGATCCACAATACAACAGTTAGTGTTGACAGTGTAGGTGGTAATTGCGCACCTGTTTGCTTAACTAATTGTTTTATTTTGGAATGAAGTTTGGTTTTATCATTCATAGTGTCGCCTAAATACATTTTCTGTAACTGACCTAGTGGCTTGAACCTGGGTTTTGTTGCAGCCTTATCTGTAACAACTTACTATGAATTGGAAACATTTCAACATGAAGGTTCCAGAAGGTTACGCAGGAAAAGGGGTGAATCTGAGCAGTCGGTACCCCTGTTTCCTACTTACCTGAAGCAGGCCCAGACAGGGAAGGGCTGCAACACCCAGTTGCTGCTGTATCCTCCTTTCCCTGGTCTGTGGCTGTGGATAAGTGCAAAGGGGTAGGGGTCATTTCCTCCTTTCCTGGTCACTGATAGAAATCCCAGGGGGGTGAGGTAGACAATACATTTGTGTGGGGAACTAATCACACTGCAGGGCACCTCTGGAGAGGGACTTCCACCAGTCACAGCCCAGAGCATTTATATGGCACACCCATCGCCAAGGCATTTGACAAACACCTCACCCCACAGGTAGGGAGCTGAGATAACATGGGGAGGGGCAATAGGGGCCAGGGGGAAATTTGAGGAGAATCTGCCCCCAATTTTTCCCTAACCAGCAGGATTCCATTAGAGATTTTAGCCCAAGAGGCCAGGACTTCCCCAGCTCTGCTTGTCCCCGCTTCTCTAGTTAATAACAGATCTCCCTCAGGAGACAAGGAGAGTGCAGACAAGGCCGGGATGGCAGTGCTGCATTGGGGTCCCACCAGAGAATTCCCTGCCAGTCCAGAAGGGCTAGAAATGTCTGGGGGTTTAAATAAAGCTAAAATGCTGCAAGGAACCTTGGAGAAAACAAACCTCCTCCATCAGGAGACCCTGACTCCCCAAGCACATGGAGATTCCATGCAGATTCCCAGTGGTCCCCTGCAGGTAGCTCTGGACAGGACCGCAATGCGGGGAGAGGAGGGTCCATTTCTGGGGAGAATTCCTACTCACCTCCAGACTGGACCAGCAGTCGGCGGAGGTGGCCGTAAAGATCCATATCGGCTCCTAAGACAAGAACCAACATGAATGAGTCCCTGGGGCTTCCTTCCCATGACACAGACCCCACCATACTCACACACGGTTCTAGGTGGGCCAAAGGGACCCAGGCGTAGTTTTTTTGCTGCCTGCCTGGCTGGAGAGACAAGACCGCTATGAGGTGGTGAGACCTCAATATTGATGTAAAATTTTATGAATAGCATTATTATCACTTCTTTTTAGAATGTTAGGTTATTACAAACATGTTTGTGCCTTTACTGAACATTCAAACATAGCTATAAGTATATTGTCACCAGGAGGCTTGAAAATAGAACAGTAGCCCAGTTTTAGTTAGCTAGGTTATAAAATGTTCACGCTAATCAAAGACATTGCAGAAGTCTTCAGCTTTCTGTCATCCAGAAACATGCAAATGTCCGGAAAATAACATCTCCTTGACCACAAAACTGTGTATGTCCCCCAAGAGTGTCTGTACAAACTTTAAAAGGCAGCTGTGCTCATTTTAATCTGCTTTAACTTTTATACTAGTTTCTTTTTGTGCTATGTTTAAAATATGTGTTGATTATTGGCATTTGTGCTTTGCACAAAATATTTAAGAGAAGTTTAATTGCTATAACAAACCGCTTGGGTCAAGAGTCAAACCAACCAAAAGAGTGTTTTATCCACAGCAGAACACTTCCCTCTTCTATAAGCTGCCAGTTTATTATAGATCTAATCCTTTATCTCAATAAAAGAAATGTTATAAAGAGAAATGTTTTAGGAAAGATCTGGCCCTGTAGGAGAAGGTGAGGATGTTATTTATGTTGGATATTCCAAAATGAATGTAGGGATGTGTTAGAACAATAAATCTAGGCTGTAAAGTGGGCTCTACCAGCCCCTCTTTGCAAGAAAACCTTCGGCTTGTGTCCTTAAAACTTTAGAGAAGAATGCGTGTAGTTGAGAAAAAGTTTTGTAGAAAACCTTAGTTGATTTCTAAAATATTGAAATGGCAAACTGTTTTGGAGGGCATATTTGCATATTTGCATATTTGCAAAGTATTTTAACTGAATGCAAAGTATCTAATTGGTTTTCTAATACATTACTACATGTGGTAAAATGCATTATGTACTAACATGAAATCTAATGACCTTGCTCAGCTGATTATAAGAAGACATTTAAGTTTAGACTATTTATTATATTAATGGGGAAGTAATTAGTTACTGGCAGAGCTCTAGCCACTCCTTCCCCAACTCAGAAAGATAAGAAGAATCATCATCAACAATTGTTCTAGAGAATCAACAACTTCTTCAATCGTATTTAAGCTAAAGACTCGTTAAGAATGATTTAATTTTAAAAGACTGCTTCGAGAACTAAAAACCTGTACATAAACCACAGGTTTGGACTTTTTAAAAACAGAATTTCATTTCCTGTTGAACCCTAATGAAACTGAGGAAATACCTCAGAAAATGAACTGAATACGTTAAGAGTTAAAAGACTAAATTTGAAGATGTTCTGAGAATCTCTCCAACAAAAACAAAGGAAATATAACTGTCAAGAAAGACGTACAACCCTAACACATATACACATTAACAAACTACCTGTCCATAAGATGAAGGGGCTCCATGAATGTACGGAGTCAATGAAAGGGCGAGAGAGGTGTGTTTTTCTAAAATTGCACAGAAATAGGAAAGAGACGAGTATAAAAACTCTAAGTGAGCACCCTGCACACGCTCTGCTACCCTGCTCAAACTCAACTCATCCTCTCCCTCTCTACAAGCAAGCTGACACAGACAGAAGAGAGAAGACTCGGGAAGAAACCAGCCCAAGAAAACCTTCCCAAAACTTCAGCATGTGCTGGTAAGAGAAGTTAACTAAAACCCTGCCAAGGGATTAGAGTTATAAACTCTTGCAACTGTTTTGTTGTGATATGGAAATGCTGTTGTAATTTAAGATGTTAACGGTTTCTCCTGTTAACCACTAAATGCTTAGACCATGCATTTGGGAAAGAGACAAGGGCTAATCATTGGGAAACGGAGAAATAGTGGGATTTAACTGAATTTAAGATTCTAAATATTTTGTTAATTGGCCAGTGTCAAGACAGCTCCTTAAATGGTTTCTTCTAACTAAGTAATTTAACTACTTTCTTCTATTTCAGAGGATTGAGTTAAAATTGCTTACTTTGCCCATCTATATAAACAGTCTAGTTATTAATAGGATCCGCCTGCTCTTAAAATTATGTTGCCCATCCATAAACAGTCTTAGTATTTATGACTCACAATAATTTTGGGAAATAAGACCAGGTTTCAATTTACCAAAAGAAAAGTACCCCATCAAAGGCAAGCCTGCTCACAAAGGTGTAATCTGTTAAAAGCTCTCCAGAGAGAAGCATACAGATGAGACTGGACAGAAATCAGCCTTTTATCATTTGTGTTCTGTCTTTTGTTGTTTTGTTTAGTGTTTTCTTTTCTTTAAATAGCCATGGTTAATAACAGTGATTATTTTGCTTGGCTTTAATCACGGTGTCCTCTAAGGTATGTAAAAGAGCCCCTGTGACTAAAATAGTGGAGTCACACCCTGAATTGTCAGAAAAAGAGAGAGTAAGAACTAGCCTAGCATTTCTTGTTTCTCTAAACTAAATATTTGTACTAAGTTTTGGGATAAAATTACTTGACATCCAACACAATTTAAAATTACCCCTTTCCACCCCACACCAAGTTCACAGCAGTATGGACTGGTTTAAATCAGAGCGAGTCAAATCAATGATTTTCATTGTGATTTAAATCAGCAAGCACAGGAAATCTTGATTTAAATCAGTGATTTTAAACTTGTTTTCCATTTTTGCTTTTTAGATATTTACCTAAAGAAAGGCTGATTCTCAGAGCTTGGTATAATTTCGTACTTCTTTTTCCTAACCCTGAGGATACACTTGGAAAGGTCCCTCACCCCTGTGCTGGGATGGTCGAGCCACAGAAGAATTTTGATGTCTCACATATAATCACAGATGACAGTGAGGATGTGGATTCCTCCACGAGTTCTGTGTAAACAGGTGCTATGCGCTCCAAAAAACGCTCCCAACTGTCTGAAAAGCAGAGCCCAGACAGCCGTGTGCTCCCTCCTCCAGCTCCCAGAGCACACTGAGCCACAGGCTGCCTGCCCCCTTCGTGTCACAGGGCCACTGCTGACATCACAGAGGCAAGGTGGGCTGGGGCTGTCTGGCTAGGGTCCTTGGGGTTTGCATCCCCCAGATTGGATTAAGGGAGGATTGCTCTTGGCTTTTGTTGAGAATTTTAATCCAAGGGAGCCCCGGGGCCTCCCCACAAACCCTGTTTGTATAATGTGTCATGAGAAAAGGAGATTCGACCACAAGGTGCAAAATCATTCTGTGTCAGTCCACTCCAGTATCTTGCCTCTTGCAGCAGCAAAGGGGAAGGTGAAATCCCCACAATGCACCTGGCCAGCTTTGCTATTCTCTGACATATGGGTAAAAAATTCCTTCCTCACCCCTCAGTGACCATGGAATCCCTGAAGCATGAGATTGGACTGGCCGTCCGTCTCAGCGTGAGGCGCTCCAATTGTTAGTCCAGCCACAGCTGCATCGGTGCCCTGGGCTGAGAGAATAAAAGGGCTGAGAAGATTCTTTCCTAGGATACACACAGACACTAAATCCCATTCCTAAAGTCTGCAATCAAAGGCAGTCAGAGCGCAGGACCCGTGGGTATTTATTGAGTCCCAACAGCATGCTGGGGGCTGTACAACACCGGGGAGGGCACAGGCCTGACCCCAAAGAGCAGCGAATCTCTTGCTTGGTTTATTTGATTTCCCATTCTCCTGAGCAGGATCTTGTTTACGCAGGAACTTGAAGGAAGAGAGGGAAGTTTGGGGCAGGAGAAAGGGAGCCTGAGGAGCAGGATGGCAGGGGGTTGGCAAGGGAGAGCCAGGGAAGGACACAAAGGGAATGGCTGGGAGAGTGGCGGGGGAATGAGCCCGGAGAGCTAGGTGGGGAAGAAGTTTGCAAAGACTCAACAAGGAGCCGCACTTGGGTGTTGAATGGAGCTGAGCAAATCAGTCACTTTTCAGTTTGGGGGCCAGTTGGAGAAATAAAAAAATATATATATATATTGGTTCGGTTTGGCCTGAAACAAAATTGTTTTGGTTTTTCGTTTCAGGTTGTTTGTGGGTGTTTTTCAACCCTCCCCCCACTTTTTTTAAAGTTGCCTCAATTTCAAAATGAAAAGTGACAACATTTTGCTGTGGAATGGTCCAAACAGACTGGTTTGACTTTTAAAACAAAACATTCCCTTTTTGTGTGTGGCTGAAAGGATTTGCTGAATTCGCACCTGGTTTGGATGGCCCTGAGAGATGCATTTTTGGGGAATTTGCTAGCTCTAGCATAGGACCTGCGAGGGAGCCAGGGGAGGGATCAGAATAGGCTGGTCTGATGGGTTAGATGATTTTACAGCGGGCTCTGAAGGGGAATGAGAGGAGATGTGGGGGGAGGGCAGAGTTAATGGGATGGGTGATCAAGGCCTGGAGCAGGTGGGCTGGAGAGGATGAGGGGAATTGTAGAGACATGGTAAAGGAAGGACTGTTCAGGAAGGACAGGCAGGGCAGAAAAGGGTGGGGAGTTGCATTGTAAGTAAGAGAGCAGTATGACTGCTCAGAATTCCGGTATGAAACTGCAGAAAAACCTGAGAGTCTCTGGATTAAGTTGAGAAGTGTGAGCAACAAGGGTGATGTCGTGGTGGAAGTCTGCTATAGACCAGCAGACCAGGGGGATGAGGTGGACGAGGCTTTCTTCCGGCAACTAACAGAAGTTGCTGGATCGCAGGCCCTGGTTCTCATGGGAGACGTCAATCACCCTGATATCTGCTGGGAGAGCAATACAGCGGTGCACAGACAATCCAGGACGTTTTTGGAAAGTGTAGGGGAGAATTTTCTGGTGCAAGTGCTGGAGGAACCAACTAGGGGCAGAGCTCTTCTTGACCTGCTGTTCACAAACCGGGAAGAATTAGTAGGGAAGCAAAAGTGGATGGGAACCTGGGAGGCAGTAACCATGAGATGGTCGAGTTCAGAATCCTGACACAAGGAAGAAAGGAGAGCAGCAGAATACAGACCCTAGACTTCAGAAAAGCAGACTTTGCCTCCCTCAGGGAACTGATGAGCAGGATCCCCTGGGAGAATAACATGAGGGGGAAAGGAGTCCAGGAGAGCTGGCTGTATTTTAAAGCATCCTTACTGAGGTTGCAGGAACAAACCATCCCGATGTGTAGAAAGAATAGTAAATAAAAGTGAAATCTTTGCTGATCTTAAACACAAAAAAGAAGCTTACAAGAAGTGGAAGATTGGACAAATGACCAGGAAGGAGTATAAAAATATTGCTCAGGGTATGTCTACACTATGAGAGTAGTTCGATTTTACTTAAATCGAATTTGTGGAACCGATATTACAAAGTCGAACGTGTGTATCCACACTAAGGACAGTAATTCGACTTTGTGAGTCCACACTAATGGGGCAAGCGTCGACATTGGAAGCGGTGCACTGTGGGCAGCTATCCCACAGTTCCCGCAGTCCCCGCTGCCCATTGGAATTCTGGGTCGAGCCTCCAATGCCTGCTGGGGCAAAAAATGTGTCGAGGGTGGTTTTGGGTAACTGTCGTCATTCCACCGTCACTCCCGCCCTCCCTCCCTGAAAGCGCCGGCGGGCAATCACTTCACACACTTTTCCGGTGAGTGACAGTGCGGACGCCACAGCACTGCGAGCATGGAGCCCGCTGTGACCATCGCTGCAGTTATGGCCGTTGTCAACACCTCGCACCTTATCATCCACCTTTTTCAGAGTCAGATGCTGAGAAATCGGGCAAGGAGGCTATGGCAGCGCGGTGCGGACATTAAGTCTGAGAGGGGCACAGACCTCTCACAAAGCATGGCACCCCGCGCTGTGAACATCATGGTGGCAATGGGTCATGTTGATGCTGTGGAACGGCGATTCTGGGCCCGGGAAACAAGCACGGACTGGTGGGACCGCATAGTGCTGCAGGTCTGGGATGAATCACAGTGGCTGCGAAACTTTCGGATGTGTAAGGGAACTTTCCTGGAACTTTGTGAGTTGCTGTCCCCTGCACCCGGATGCGAGCATCCCTGACTGTCCAGAAGCAAGTGGCCATAGCCCTCTGGAAGCTTGCAACGCCAGACAGCTACCGGTCAGTCGCGAACCACTTTGGCGTGGGCAAATCTACCGTGGGGGTTGCTGTGATGCAAGTAGCCAACGCAATCGTTGAACTACTGCTGTCAAAGGTAGTGACCCTGGGAAACGTGCAGGTCATCATAGATGGCTTTGCCGCGATGGGATTCCCAAACTGCGGTGGGGCTATAGATGGAACTCACATCCCTGTCCTGGCACTGGACCACCAGGCCAGCCAGTACATTAACAGAAAGGGCTACTTTTCAATGTTGCTGCAAGCACTGGTGGACCATAGGGGACGTTTTACAAACATCAACCTCGGATGGCCGGGCAAGGTTCATGGCGCTCGTGTTTTCAGGAACTCTGGTCTGTTTAGATGGCTGCAGGAAGGCACCCTATACAGGTGCCCCGGACACTGAAAAAGAACTCTTCAACTACCGCCTGAGCAAGTGCAGAATGGTGGTGGAGTGTGCTTTTGGACGTCTCAAGGGGAGATGGAGAAGCTTACTGACTCGTTCTGATCTCACCAAAACCAATATCCCCATTGTTATTGCAGCTTGCTATGTGCTCCACAATCTCTGTGAGAGCAAGGGGGAGACCTTTATGGCGGGGTGGGAGGTTGAGGCAAATAGCCTGGCTGCTGATTACGCCCAGCCAGACAGCCGTGCGATCAGAAGAGCCCAGCGGGACGCGCTGTGCATCCTGGAGGCTTTGAAAGCTAGGTTCCTCAGTGAGCAGGGTAACCTGTGACTATTAAGTTTGTTTAAAGAGAAGCTGAACCTGCCCCTGTTTCTTTACCCACTTAATGTTGACTATCCTCTGCAGTTATATACCCCATTCACCCTGTTCCCCCCTTCCAACACACGTTTAAAAATAAAATAAATGGAACTTTGTTAATTAACACCGTTCTCTTTATTACCGATTTCATGGTAAATTGTTGAAACTGGGACGCAGACTGTGGTGGGGAGTGGGCGTAGTGATGGAAAGAACGCTTCTAAACTCGTGTAATGACAGGCTCCTGCTCCTAGAGTGGTCCGTAGTGGTGGACTGGTTGTTTCAACGGAGCCTGTCACCCCTCCTTTTCGGGACTCTGTGTGTGGGGGCTATGTGACTTTGTGGCGGGGGAGGATGGTTACAGATCCCCTGCTGCGAGGCTCTGTGATCCAGGCTAAGGACCGCTGTATAAGATCTCTAACCGCCCTCCCCCGCCACAAAGTCACATAGCCCTCCCCCCCCCACCCCCAGAACATGAAAACCACCTCCCAGACTGACCAGGGTTCCTAGTGACTGCAATGTGTGTGTGACCTTTGCTGAACCTGCCCCCGTGTCTGTACCCTGGTAAAGGTGACTGTCCTCTCCAATTACCAACCCCCTTTCCCCACTTCAAACACACTCTCCTCTAAAAGAACATGATGGAAACAGTAATTAACAGAAACATATTTTTTATTAGCAACTACACAGTTAGGGATGAAACTGGGACGGGGGCTTGGGTGAGGCAGGAAGGAAAGGACTTATCAAATTTTTGGGAACGAGAGCCTTCTGGTACTTGAGCAGTCTGCAGGGTTGCAGTGACAGTTTTCATGGCCCCTGCCGCCCCTCCTTCTTGGGACTTTGGGTGAGGGGGGAGATGGGACTTTGTGGCGGGGGGGCGGGGTGCGGTTAGAGATAGACTGCAGCGGGGCTCTGTCCTCCTGCCTCCGGTCCTGCAGAACATCCACAAGGCGCCGGAGCGTGTCCGTTTGCTCCCTCATAAGTGCAAGCAGCGTTTGAGTCGCCTGCTGGTCTTCCTGCCGCCACCTCTCCTCCCGTTCGCTGTGTCATTGCTGGTATTGCGACATGTTCTCCCTCCACTGGGTCTGCTGGGCCGCATCGGCTCGGGAGCAGCCCATAAATTCGGAGAACATCTCGTCCCGTGTCCTTTTCTTTCTCCGCCTAATCTGCGCCAGCCTCTGGGAGGGGGATGCCGGGGTAGGTCGGGAGACATTCGCAGCTGTGGGATGGGAAAAAGGGGGTGAATTCCTCACAAAGATACATTTTTGTGAACAATGAACATAGTCTTTCTCTGTGAAGAAGACCATGCACAGCACCTATCACATGTGCACTCAGGACAAGGTCGAATTTTCGGCCTTCACATTCAGTGCCTGGGGTCTTGCAGTGGAGATCAGACAGCGGAATTCGGGTAGCAGGCTGACATGGTAAGCCGTAGACTTTTGGCTGCTTAAAACGTAATTTATAGCAGTGCTCTCCTTTCACGTTCAAAGCAATGCTCCTAGCGTTGGCCGGTTCCTGCTGCCAGCAATCCGGCAAGCATGAACTCTGCCCCTGTCCCACCCCCTCGCGGCTGTCCCCAGGAAAGATCCCTGTATGCTGCCCCTCTCCCGCCTCCACCGCGTGGCTGTAAACCACTGGTTACAGTAATGTAAAGGAACAGGCAAGCAGTCCCAATATTAACATTCCCCTAATTCAAAGCAGGTCACCATGAGCGACATAACTCTGATGAGGATTTCTGACACAGAGAAAGACCGCATGCTGCGTGAATGCCAGCAAAAACCAGGGCCATCTGCGGCCATGCTGTGTGAGGCAATGATCCCAGAATACTTGCTGCTAGCCCGGCGCGGAAAAGTTTCCTACCACGGAGGACGCAATAAGGCTGCTCTCCCCAGGAACCTCATGCAAAGGCTTTCCAATTAACTCCAGGAGAGCTTCATGGAGATGTCCCATGAGGATTTCAGCTCTATCCCCGGACATATAGATCTTATTTTCCAGTAGCTGCACTGGCAAGGACTAAAAAGTAGAGCACCTAGGGCAAACTAATCATGAAAAACCCATTGTTAATATTCCTGTTCTGTTCAAAATAAATGTTTACATGTTTAAAACACTTACCGACTGATCCTTCCCCTGATTCAGGGTCCGGCTTAACGCCTGGGGAGGGTTGGTAGGGGATCTCCGTGAGGGTGATGAAGAGATCCTGGCTGTCGGGGAAATCAGCATTGTAAGCGCTGTCGACTGCCTCGTCCTCCTCATCTCCTTCCTCATCTTCCCCGTCCGCTAACATCTCCAAGGAAGCGGCCGTCGACAATATCCCATCCTCAGAGTCCACGGTCAGTGGTGGGGTAGTGGTGGCAGCCGCACCTAAGAATGGAATGCAGCGCCTCGTAGAAACGGCATGTCTGGAGCTGGGATCCGGAGCGTCCATTTGACTCTTTGGTCTTCTGGTACCCTTGTCTCAGCTCCTTGATTTTCACGCGGCACTGCGTTGAATCCCGGCTGTATCCCCTCTCCATCATGGCTTTGGAGATCTTCTCGTAGATCTTCGCATTCCATTTTTTCGATCGCTGCTCCGAAAGCACGGACTCATCGCCCCACACAGCGATCAGATCCAAGACTTCCCGATCAGTCCATGCTGGGGCCCTCTTTCTATTCAGCGATTGCATGGTCACCTCTGCTGGAGAACTCTGCATCGTTGCCAGTGCTGCTGAGCTCGCCACAATGTCCAAACAGGAAATAAGATTCAAACTGGCCAGACAGGAAAAGGAATTCAAATTTTCTCGGGGCTTTTTCTGTGTGGCTGGTCAGAGCATCCGAGTTCGGACTGCTGTCCAGAGCGTCAACAGAGTGGTGCAGTGTGGGATAGCTCCCGGAGCTATTACCATCGAATTCCATCCACACCTACCCTAATTCGACATGGCCATGTCGAATTTAGCGCTATTCCCCTCGTCGGGGAGGAGTACAGAAATCGAATTAAAGAGACCTCTATGTCGAACTAAATAGCTTTGTTGTGTGGACGGGTGCAGGGTTAATTTGATTTAACACTGCTAAATTCAACATAACCTCCTAGTGTAGACCAGGCCTCAGGCATGCAGGAGTGAAATCAGAACACTTGGAGTTGCAGCTAGCAAGAGATGTTAAGAGTAACAAGAAGGGTTTCTTCAGGTATGTTAGCAACAAGAAGAAAGTCAAGGAAAGTGTGGGCCCCTTACTGAATGAGGGAGGCAACCTAGTGACAGAGGATGTGGAAAAAGCTAATGTACTCAGTGCTTTTTTTGCCTCTGTCTTCATGAAGAAGGTCAGCTCCCAGACTACTGCACTGTGCAGCACAGCATGGGGAGGAGGTGACCAGCCCTCTGTGGAGAAAGAAGTGGTTCGGGACTATTTAGAAAAGCTGGACGAGCACAAGTCCATGGGGCCACATGCGCTGCATCCGAGGGTGCTAAAGGATAGGGCTGGCTCTAGGTTTTTTGCCGCCCCAAGCAAAAAAAATTTTGGCTGGCCCCCATCCCGGCCCTGGGCTCCTTGCCGCACCCCCCTGCTACCCCAGCCCTGGGCTCTCCCCTACCACCCACACCCCCCTGCCGCCCCAGCCCTGGGCTCTCCCCCCCACACACACACATACCCTGCCGCCCCAGCTCTGGGCTCCCCCCTACCCCCCCACCATTGCCCCACACACACACCTCCTGCCGCCCCAGCCCTGGGCTCTCCCCCCCCACACCTGCACCCTCCTTCTGCCGCAGCCCTGGGTCACTGGTAACTCGCTCCCAGGGCAGGTCATTCAGCAGGAATTTTAGGTGTGCACAGAACACAGACAGGATTCGTTCCCATATGGTTACAGAACTGCAGTAAAGTGGAACAATTTTCAGCTTGTGTGATTGGAGGATATCTGGATGCATATTATAAGACTGTCCTACATAAATGAGGAAAAGTTGAGGTGCCTTTATTATTCTTTTCTTCCACTCTTTCTTTCTATGGGGAATTTGCCAATGCAATATCACTGGCTTCCTTTTAAACAAACAAACAAAAAAAAGGCAATGGCAGTTGAAAATAACAATTCCAGTCCTAATAACCACTGGAAAGCATTTCTTGCTCAATTTTATCCTACTTTTTCTACAGCAAGTTACACTGGATCAGTATATTTGATTTGGGAGAAATGAAGTAACAGCCACCCAAACTGAGCTTGAGCGCTCCTTAATTTTGAGGTGTTCAAATCTGGAAGGCAGGTGCGCGGCTGTGGCTCCGCAGGGGAGCACGGCAGCATGTATGCAGCAGCGTGTCTGGCACTGCGAGAAGCCAGACACGCTGGTCTGAGTGGCACGGTAAGGGGGCTGGGGGGTTGGAGAAGGGGTAGGGGGTTCGGGGGGGCAGTCAAGGGACAGAGAGCAGGGGGGGTTGGATGGGGCAGAGGTTCAGGGGGGGCAGTCAGGGGCAGGTAGAAGGGGGGTTAGATGGGTCAGGAGTTCGGGGGGACAGTCATGGGACAGGCAGCAGTTGGATAGGCATGGGAGTCCCAGGGGTTTGTCAGGGGACAGGTAGGGGGTGAGGTCCTAGGGGGGAAGTTGTGGGGGGGTCTCAGGAGGGGACAGTTGGGGACAAGGAGAAGGGAGGCTTAGATAGGAGGTGGGGTCCTTGGAGGGGGCAATCAGGGGACAAGGACCAGTGCGGCTTAGATGGGGGTGGGGTCCTGGGGGGCAGTTGGGGCAGGGGTCCCAGGAGGGGTGAGCAGGGAGGTTGGACGGGTTGGGGTTTCTATGGGGGGCAGTCGGAGGGAGTGGATGGTGGCAGGGTGGGGCTACCCTTCCTCCCCATGGAGTGTCCTATTTTTTGAATGTTAAAATATGGTATCCCTACCCTTCCCAGTGCAGCTCTCCATTCACAGCAGGCTGCAGCATGAGGTCTCAGGTTCCTCACTCCCTCCCCCTCTTTCCTGTTGGTAGTGGCCAAGGGAATGCTGGGAAATGTAGTTCTTTCCCTGCTCCAGGGCTGGCTTTATAGGCAGGGAGCTAACCAAGGAACTACAGCTCCCAGGGCCCCCTGTTGGTTCTCAGCTCCCATGTTGGATTCCTGCCGTCCCTGCAAATGGCCTGCCCCAAGCATGTGCTTGCTTTGCTGGTGCCTAGAGCCGCCCCTGTGCAGAATGAAGCATCAGGCTTGGTTCGCCACTGCCTGCCCCTTGCATACAGGTTATATCTTTTATTGGACCAACTTCGGTTGGTGAGAGAGACTAGCTTTTGGGCTACACAGAGCTCATCCTCATGTCTGGGAAACGTATTTAGAGTGTCACAGCTAAATACAGGGTGGAACAGATTGTTTAGGATAAGTAGTTCATACATATTTCAAGGGACATTCAAGGTGAAGTGACCCATTAACAACCCTCCAGTCAAAGGGAGGAAAGTAAAGGGGGGGGACAGATGGGGGGTTGTTAGTGGGTTATAGGTTGTTGTAATAAGCCGTGAATCCAGTCAGGGCCGTCCTTAGGCACCTGAAAATTTGGGACACACTGGGTTTTAGTGTCCACGTCCCGGCTTCCCTATCCCCATTCTGACCCTTCCTGCAGGCTCCCACAGCAGGCTGCTGCAGCCTGGTGACTCTTACTCTGGAGGGGATCTAGTAACTTAAAAGTGAAAAACCCTTCCAGCCTGCCAGACCTATTAGCACAACATTGAAATTGTTAAAGAGCCACTCAAGTGGTAATGAAGCCATTTAACAGGCATTTGCCAACGCCCAGGTATATATTGTCTGTTTCTGAATTTACTGACAAAAATAGTTGTGCATTACTTCTCGGCTCTCTATGAGCTGAAGGGTGAAAACATTATTTACTCAGACCATGTTAGTCTACAGGACCTTAAATTAAAATTTGCTTTAAAAATATTTCATTAGTGAGTTGGTGAAGATTATAAAATCAAAACGGATTTATTTGGGGTTTGGATCCCCTTGGGAACTGGTGTCTGAGTGCTGGAGATAAGTGACTTGCTGAGCAGTTTTTGGTTAAAGTCTGCAGATTTGGGGGCATGGACCAGACCTGGGTCTGGGTTGCAGCAGACTAGCGTGTCTGGTTCAACAAGGCAGGGTTCTGGAATCTCAAGCTAGCAGTGGAAAATGGGCAAAGAGGTAATTCCAGCACGTCAGGTGACAGTCCCAAGGGGGTCTCTGTGACTGAACCCATCACAAGCTCCATCTAGGTTGTAGTTCCCTAGTTTGTTTATGAGAAGGTCTTGTGAGACAATATCAAAAGCCTTACTAAAGTCAAGATATACCACATCTACCACTTCCCTGCTATCCACAAGGCTGGTTACCCTGTCAAAGAAAGCTATCAGGTTGGTTTGACATTATTTGTTCTTGACGAATCCATGCTGACTGTTATTTATCACCTTATTATCCTCTAGGTGTTTGCAAATTAATTGCTTAATTATTTGCTCAATTCTCTTTCCAGGTACAGAAGTTAAGCTAACTGGTCTGTAATTCCCCGGGTTGTCCTTATTTCCCTTTTTATGGATGGGCACTATATTTGCCCTTTTCCAGTCTTGTCTCCTGTCTTCCATGATTTTCAAAGATAATTGCTAATGGCTCAGATATCTCCTCAGTCAGCTCCTTAAGTATTCTAGGATGTATTTAATCAGGCCCTGGTGATTTGAAGACAAAACACGCAAGTCTAAGCCTAGTACATTAAGAAACTGAGTACAGGTAAATCTCACCCTTAGAGATGGTCCAATAAGCTTCTTTCACAGTTTAGACTCCTTCCTAGTCTGGGCCCAATCCTTCCCCTGGTACAGTCCTTGTTAGTTCCAGCTCAGGTGGTAACTTGGGGATTTCTCATGATTGGCAGCCCCCTTTGTTCTGTTCCACCCCCTTTTATATCTTTGGCACAAGGCGGAAATCCTTTGTCTCTCTCTGAGTTCCCATCCTTCCTTCCAAATGGAAAAGCACCAGGTTTAAGATGGATTCCAGTATCATGTGACATGTTCACATGTCCTGTGAGACTTCATTACCCACTGGCTGGCACCCTGGTACACAGAAAGGCTTAAAAGTAAACAGAGCCATTCACCACCAATTGTCCTAGTTAATGGGAGCCATCAAGATTCCAAGCCACCATTAATGGCCCACACTTTGCATAGTTACAACAGGACTTCAGAGTAATTCTTCATATTTCTAGCTTCAGATACAAGAATGATATATGCATAGAAATAGGACGAACACACTCAGTAGATTATAAGCTTTGTAATGATACCTTACAAGAGACCTTTTGCATAAAGCACAGTTACATTATATTTACACTCATTAGCATATTTCCATAAAACATATGGAGTGAAACGTCACACCCTCCTCCTGAACTTACTGTCAGAGTCTCGGACACTGTCCATGACGGAGGCAGAACATGTAAAATCCCTGTTTGTCTCTGGCCACCCCCCTTGCAGTATCTTTAAAGCCTATGATGTCATTCACAGGTGTCCTAGCAAGGTTCGGGGTTCCTGGTCCCCAGGTGCCTGGAAACATGTTGGGGTGTAGTATTGCTAATAGTGTGCAGATAACAATATCTGTTAAAGTGTAGGTGTCTTGGCATTTAGCTACCAATGCCATGAGGTGGTGTGCCTCAGTTTCCCCTTCCACACAGCAGTGTGAGCCTGTTATGCTTTTGCTGCTGTGCCAAGCTTCCAGCCTGTTTACGGGTATAAGCTGAAAAGCAACATGCTTGTGAGACTGTCTTGTCACCATCCCTAACATATACAAACGCTTTTTCCACAAATCAGGTATGTCACACATCTTCAAAGGGTTTACCATTAGTATTAACTCCTTTGTCTTGACCCAGAGATGAAGTAGCAAAAGACACAAGATTAACAGCCAACTTATGATGGACAGACTTTGTTCACATAGCCTGGCTTGCCCAGTGTCCACTACATTTCCCAATCCCTTTGTGTACCATGGTAATTGGGCAGACAGATTCTCCTTCCTCTCTAGAGAAGGCTCTCAATTCAGGCATGTGTTTGAGGTTTTGGTAAGGAAAGAGTGCACTGCAACTGTGCCTACCTTCAGCCCCTCCCTCTGGAATCATTTTGTGTTGGGCCCCACCTACTTGTGAAGCTTCCCAAATGCAAAGTTTTTCTTCCTTCTGCCTTGAAGAGACAGTTTTATCTCTTACTAGTGTAGCAGGAACCACATCTTTTAATGGAGTGCGTTGATTGGTAAGATCCCCTCGCTCACCCCATTTATTGTTCCCAAAAGGTCAGCTGGGAGGACTCTCCCCTTCAGGAGATTTGACCCACAGTCTTCCTTTAAAACCTGATTCACAGGTGAGGGATCTGGCGTTTTAGATGCAGATCCTTCACCCTCCTCCTGGGAGAATGCCTTTCTACAAAAGGTGGGGAGACCTTCCTGTCCCCCCTCAACTTCTGTCTGGACTTCCCTCGCTGGGCTCCCTTCTGAGGCAGACGCTCCTGTGTCCCCCAAATGGGAAGGTGACCCTGGTCTAGCTGTGGTCTCACAGCAACCAGCTATGACAGACCCTTCCCTGGCCAGCAAAATCCCCCCCTTCCACTCAGGCTGGGCTTGCTTCCAGCTACAGAGTCCTTGGGGTCTGTTCCCACCGCAGCAGTCACCAGACCCCAACTTCCATCTCTGGGATACGTGTCTCTGTGCACCCCAGGGCAGGACCTGTCCCCTGCTGACCTGCAACTTCCTGGCAGTCAGCAGCTGGGAAGGCCTCCCTGTTACAAGGTGGAACATCCCCCTCCCCCTGGGAGATGATCACAGGACAGGAGCTGGCTTTATCCAGCCCTTCCCGCAGGGACTTGCCTTGAGCCCAGGGACTACAGGAACTGGTTACGACCATCCCTGCTGCTACCGAGGAATTAAAGAGACACTCTCTTATTTCCCCAGCAGCACTTGTGACTTTACCTTCCCCTCTGGGGCTTTCAGCACAAGATTCCTTCTTGCTGCTAATAAACCCTGGGACAGATTCTGCCACATCAGGAAAATCATTCCCCAGTAGAAATGGTGCAAAATTGAGTGCCACCGCTGCAACAGTCAGTTCAGCCTGCAAATCACCAGTTTCCATGTGTATCTTAACTAAAGGTGCAAGGACTTTGTAACCTCCCACCAATTCTAATTCTGCCATTTTTCCTGGTAACAAATCCTTCTCCTGGATCAGGTCTCTCCTGACCATAGAAATCTCTGCACCAGTGTCCCTTAAACCTTGGAGCACTTTGCCATTAAGCTAACAACATGCATATACTCACTGCTTGGTTGTGTAGACGCAACCTTTACAAATCCTGTGTGGAAAGAGGCAGTAACCTGGGATACCCCTGTGCTCTGAGAAGCAGCAGCTTCATGTGCTATCTGATGCCTGTGCCCACTCAGCCAAGGACATTTATTCCTCAGGTGCTCAGTGGACTTACCACGATAGCACCTTTTGGGCTCCTCTGCTTGTACAGGAGACTTGGGACGAGTAATAGGGGAATGGGGAGGTGAACGCCCAGCCTCCTTTTTCCCAGGGGTTAAACAGTAATTCTGCTTTCCACCAACCCTGTACCCCTTTGCCAGTCGTTCATGTTTAATTGCAGCTTGTGATTGCTCGTAAGAGTCTGCAAACTCAGCTAATTCACCCACTGCACCCACCTGTTTGTCCCACAAGTACTGTTTTACATCATCACTGCGCATATTCAGGAACTGTTCCTGAGTAACCAAATCACACATTTCTTCCAAGCTTGTAATGCCTTTTCCTCTCACCCACTTGTCTAGCAAATCTCTCATTTCATTTACATTGGCCACTTTACTTAATCCAGATTCCCTCTTAAGACTCCTGAATTTAACCCTGTAGATTTCAGGTGTAATCTGGAACTGTTTCAAAACCAGTTCCTTAAATTTACCATAGTTTGAAGCATCATCAAGAGGCATCTTATTGAATATGTCCAGAGCTCTCCCAGTCAATTTTGTGACCAAGTGGTCATCTTTTGATCTTCAGGAATCGCATGGAGAGTGCACAGTCTCTCAAAAGTAATGACATATTTGGCAATATCACTGGATTCATCATACTGCGGGCATAATCGTTCCCATTTGTGGATTTTTGGGGAAGTAGAGCCAGCTGCTGATGGGTTTTGTCTCTTCCATGCCATTACAGACAGTTCATGCTTCTGGGTCTCAATTTGGGCCTGTATTTCTCTGTCTTTTAATTCCAGGGCTTGCTGCCTCTCTTCTTGAGTAGCTTGTTGGGCTAACCTCTGGGCTTCCATGGCTCTTTTGTGAGCAGCTTCCTCCCTGACTGCTTCTGCCTCCATAGCCCTTCTGTGTGCAGCATCCTCCCTGGCTGTCTCTGCTTCTTTGAGCCTCATTTGAAATGCACGGTCCTTTGCCTTCTCTTCTCCTTCCAGTCTGGCCAGCTCTAGTTTTGTAGCTGCCTCACTGGTAGTCATTTTCCTGCTTTCTTGTGCTTATTTCCCTGACCCGAAATAAACAAACAGAAAATAACAACTCAGTAACCACTTTGTCTGTTCTCCAACCAAAACTCAAAACTCACTTAAAATCACTACCAGTGTCTCAAAGCAATCATCTGTGCACAGATCCTGCTTGACTACGCCACTATGATGGATTCCTGGTCCCCGAGACCCCCTTGGGACTGTCACCTGACATGCTGGAATTACCTCTGAGCCTGTTTTCCACTGCCAACTTGAAACTCCAGAACCCTGCCTTGTTGAGCCAGACATACCAGTCTGCTCCAACACAGACCCCAGGTCTGGTCCACGCCCCCAAACCTGTAGACTTTAACCAAAAACTGCTCAGCAAGTCACCTATCTCCAGCATCCAGACACTCAACTCCCAATGGCATCCAAACCCCAAATAAATCCGTTTTACTCTGTATAAAGCTTATACAAGGTAAACTCATAAATTGTCCGCCCTCTACAACACTGATAGAGAGATATGCACAGCTGTTTGCTCCCCCAGGTATGAATCACTTACTCTGGGTTAATTAATAAACAAAAGTGATTTTATTCAATATAAAAAGTAGGATTTGAGTGGTTTCAAGTAATAACAGACAGAACAAAGTAAATTACCAAGCAAAATAAAACAAAACACGCAAGTCTAAGCCTAGTACATTAAGAAACTGAATATAGGTAAATCTCACCCTTAGAGATGGTCCAATAAGCTTCTTTCACAGACTAGACTCCTTCCTAGTCTGGGCCCAATCCTTTCCCCTGGTACAGTCCTTGTTAGTCCAGCTCAGGTGGTAACTCGGGGATTTCTCATGACTGGCAGCCCCCTTTGTTCTGTTCCACCCCCTTTTATATCTTTGGCACAAGGCGGGAATCCTTTGTCTCTCTCTGGGTTCCCACCCTTCCTTCTAAATGGAAAAGCACCAGATTTAAGATGGATTCCAGTATCATGTGACATGTTCACATGTCCTGTGAGACTTCATTACCCACTGGCTGGCACCCAGGTACACAGAAAGGCTTAAAAGTAAACAGAGCCATTCACCACCAATTGTCCTAGTTAATGGGAGCCATCAAGATTCCAGCCACCATTAATGGCCCACACTTTGCATAGTTACAACAGGACTTCTGAGTAATGCTTCATATTTCTAGCTTCAGATACAAGAATGATACAATCATACAAATAGGATGACCACACTCAGTAGATTATAAACTTTGTAATGATACTTTACAAGAGACCTTTTGCATAAAGCATATTCCAGTTACATTATATTTACACTCAGTAGCGTATTTCTGTAAAACATATGGAGTGCAACGTCACAGAGCTACTATAAGGTGGGTGTATAACTCGTTGGAAAATCATTCCTAGAGAGTAGTTATCAGTGGTTCACAGTCATGCTGGAAGGGCATAATGAGTGGGGCCCCGCAGGGATCAGTTCTGGGTCCGGTTCTGTTCAATATCTTCATCAATGATTTAGATAATGGCACAGAGAGTACACTTATAAAGTTTGTGGATACCAAGCTGGGAGGGGTTGCAAGTGCTTTTGAGGATAGGATTAAAATTCAAAATGATCTGGACAAACTGGAGAAATGGTCTGAAGTAAATAGGATGAAATTCAAAAAGGACAAATGCAAAGTACTCCATTTAGGAAGGAACAATCAGTTGCACACATACAAAATGGGAAATTTTGCATAGGAAGGAGTACTGTGGAAAGGGATCTGGGGGTCATAGTGGATCACAAGCTAAATATGAGTCAACAGTCTAACGCTGTTGCAAAAAAAGTAAACATCATTCTGGAATGTATTAGCAAGACACATAAGCAAGAGACGCGAAGTAATTCGTCTGCTCTACTCCACGCTGATTAGGCCTCAATTGGAGTATTGTGTCCAGTTCTGGGTGCCACATTTCAGGAAAGATGTGGACAAATTGGAGAAAGTCCAGAGAAGAGTAACGAAAATGATTAAAGGTCTAGAAAACAAGACCTATGAGGGAAGATTGAAAAAATTGGGTTTGTTTAGTTTGGAGAAGTGAAGACTGAGAGGGGACATGATAACAGTTTTCAAGTTCATAAAAGGTTGTTACAAGGAGGAGGGAGAAAAATTGTTCTTCTTAACCTCTGAGATAGGACAAGAAGCAATGGGCTTAAATTGCAGCAAGGGTGGTTTAGGTTGGACATTAGGAAAAATTTCCTAATTGTCAGAGTGGTTAAGCACTGGAATAAATTGCCTAGGGAGGTTGTGGAATCTCCATCATTGGGGATTTTTAAGAGCAGGTTGAAGAAACACCTGTCAGGGATGGTTTAGACTTTAGATAATACTTAATCCTGCCTTGAGTGGAGGGGACTGGACCTCTCAAAGGTCCCTTCCAGTTCTATGATTCTATGAATTTAAGCTCCCAGGCTCCTCTTATAAAAGGTTTCCTTTGAGGATGAGGCCTGATAGGACAGATATGGAGTTATTGTTGTGTGAAAAGTGGTCACCAACAGGTGATAGGGTGTTTTTGTCTTTTATCATTTTCCTCTGAGAGTTCATTCGAGATCTTAGTGATTGTCCGGTTTCACCCACATAGTTGTTATTGGGGCTTTTAATGCATTGGATGTGGTACACTATATGTTGTGATAGGTATGTGTATGACCCATAGGTCTGGGAAGTTGCATTGTGGGCGGGTTGAACACTGTAGCAGTGGAGATATATTTGCACATTTTGCATCTGTTGTTCTGGCAGGTTTTGATGCTGCTTTGAGTTGATATGTCCTGGTCTGTGGGGAACGTGATTCTGCTGATGAGCTTGGAGAGGTTGGGAGTGGGGTGTTTGAAGAAGAGGGGGTTCAGGAAAAATTTATTTCAGGATGGGGTTCCCATTGAGGATGGGTTGTTGTTGTTTGATGATATCCTGTATGGGTTCCACTACTGGGTGATAGGTGACAACTAGGGGTGTGCAGTCAGAGGGGTTTTATTTCTGTATTGAAGCAGGTTCTCTCGACGCATTTGAGTGGCCAGTCCCATGTTGCGATCTACTTCTCTGGTGGAGTGTCCTTGTTTGGTGAAGGTGGTTTTGAGTTTAAGGTTTATGTCCCAGACTTTCTCCTTGGCGTGTAGTCTGTGGTATCTGAATGGCTGACTGTAGATAACAGACTTCTTGGTGTGTTTGGAATGGTTACTGGATCTATGAAGGTTGGTGTGGTGATCCGGGGGTTTCTTGTATATGGTTGTCTGTTTGGATTCCATTGTTAAAGATGATCGTGTTATCCAGGAAGTTGATGCTGGTGTGGGAGTGTTCCAGAGAGAGTTTAATGAATGGGTAATAATTGTTGAAATCGTGGTGGAAATCTACGAGGGAGTTTAAGTCGTCTGTCCAGAGGATGAAAATATCATCAATAAATGTCAGGTATTTCATTGGATTTGTGGTGCCTTTGTCCAGAAATTCTTCTTCAAGGTGGCCCATGAAGAGGTTGGTGTATTAGGGAGCTATCCTATGCCTCTTGCATAGTCATTCAGACAAGTGCAAAGTGGACATAAAAACTAGCAGTCTGACTTGTCAACAGTTTACATCCACTTTACACTCAAGGAAAATACAGTGGAGACTCGGGACCGTATTCTGAGCTACAAGATGCTGGGAGACGTTAGGTACCTGAAGCCTGTTCTACACTTAACAGCTAAGTCAATCTAAATTCACTTCCTACAGTGCTTCAATTAAGCTGATCTAATCCCGAGTGTCGACATGGCTAGGTTGACAGAAGAATTCTATGCCACTCAGAGAGGTGGATTTCCTACAGTAACGGAAAACCCCTGTCTTTTGCTGAAGGAAGTGTTTATACCACGGTACTATAGTTGTATAGCTGCAGTGCCATAGCACAGACAGAGGTGACGTGTGGGGGGGCTCATGGAGTCATGTGCTCCCCAAGTTTTCTGCCCCAGGGATAGGCAGGAGCAGCTGGGAGCTGCAGGGAGGGGAGACTGAGGGCAAGGGGGGGGATGGGACGACATGACTCAAGCTGTTCCAGGGGGCGGCCAAACCTTTAAATTGTGTCCCCCCACTATCAGCAGGTATGGGTCATCTCTGAGCACAGACATGACTCTAGAGAAGCTTTCTATTATAAAGCAGCCCAGAGAATGAAAGCAGGGGAGAGCCATGAGTCCACTGCATTAGTGCTTCCCCTACAGCCATGGAATTTCTTCTTCATAAACTTGTTTGTTTCTCAATTCCATTCTCTTCTAGGTGCCCCTGAACACGACAGGACAAGCGGATCAGAATGAGTGCAACAGAGTCACAATATCTCAGAGAGAAATTCCCTTACGTAATTTTTCAAAAGGACTGTTAGAGAAGAAATGAGCAGGCTGACCCGGGGCGGATTAAGTAGACGGGCTTCTTTATTGTGGTACCTGTTACCCTTGAACCAGTTGTTGAGTACGCACTGAGTTAATCACCTCACACTCTTTTATCTAAGTTAATATGAAAATACCCACATTTTAATACAGTAAACCAGTGGTTCTCAAACTGGGGTTGCCGCTTGTGTAGGGAAAGCCCCTAGCAGGCCGGGCCAGTTTGTTTACCTGCCCCGTCCACAGGTCCGGCCGATCACGGCTCCCACTGGCCGCGATTCACCACTGCAGGCCAATGGGAGCTGCTGGAAGTGGCGGCCAGTACGTCCCTCAGCACGTGCCGCTTCCAGCAGCCCCCATTGGCCTGGAGTAGCGAACTGCAGCCAGTGGGAGCTGCGATCGGCCGGACCTGCGGATGGGGCAGGTAAACAAACTGGCCTGGCCCGCCAGGGGCTTTCCCTACACAAGCGGCAACCCCAGTTTGAGAACCACTGGTTTACAGTATTAGCATATTCTACAGATAATTTTTACTTTGAAGATACATTTCTTTACAATAATTGCAGCCACAAATTCCCTTCATCAGCAATTTGCAGGGAAGGGAGGAAGGGGCCATGACCCCGAGCTCGTTTGTGTAGCTGGGAAAGGAAGGGAGGGAGAGAGAACACTGCTTTACCCAAAAGGTATTCTTTTAGATCCCCACATTCCTTATGCACCTGTGAGCTTATCAATTCTTAACAAGCAGAAGGGAACTTTATGGCAGGGTGACACTATATTTATCAAGTGAAGGAATAGTGCATGCCTGTGCCTACTCCCTAATACCATGCCAGCACACCAGCTTTCCCAGTTTTCTGCTTAACCCTTACATATCCCAACCCTCCCCCACTCTCTTCAAAGAAGGGCCCATGCGCCCCTCCTTCCCACACACTGAACGGTGGGGCACTCGGGCTGGAGGCCCTGGCTCCAGTTAGCCTGATACTGTGGTCCATCGGTCATGCTATGGGAGAGAGAGAAGGTGGGTCACAAAAGCGGGTAAGCCACTAAATTTACAAGTATGGCTTTCAGGGAGTGGCTAAGGCAGCACATAATTTTAAGCACTTCATGAATACAATTAATAATACAATTAGTATGAATAAGACCCCTACAATATGGGTAATACGACCAAGAAGCGAATGAGTGTCCATTAGGCCTGTCCGAACGGCAGAGGCCACATCATTCCAAGTACAATCAGCAGCCAGTTCAATAGCTAGTTGGAAGGCATTTATTTCTTGAAGGGCCCAAGACCTGTGTTCAGCGTTGCTTGACCTAGAGCTGCCCCTACAGTGTTCGTGTGCTCTTGTTCATGTTATGAGTCCATTGAATATTTACAGAGAAACGGGGTATTGTCCAACCAGCTTGACCACTTGGTATGGAATTGGGTAATGCACCGGTTTGATTGTGCACAGCAATGAGTTTTATAGATCCATTTACACACCAAAGTCCCGATGGCAGCATGTAGATGTGTGTAATTGTGCCAGATGCTGGTGCACTTGTACTCTCAAGTATTATATTACAGAATTGTGCACACTTCCAGCAGAACACTTTATACCCCATATACATTACACCCAATCGTCCACCCCTGACACAGGCCATTGGGTCTGCTCCTTTATGGCCATTGGGGAGGGGCATATTTCAATATTTTTTTGGACAAATAATTACGTAACTGAATTATTGTACATTTTATACTATTTCATTTTCCCTATTTATTTTCCAGTGGTTCCCAGTGAGCTCCTCCCTTTCTTATTATTTTCATAGGGTTTATGGGGACCACCTTAGTTGCTGTCTCATTCCAACGTACCACTGCAACTATTACCCAGGTGCTAGCCTCCTAGTTGAGCATTTTGCTATTTTCATACACACTTTTCCCCCCAAGTTAGCTTTTTGAAGCCATCCCCCACCCATGTCACAAGGTTCCCTGTTCATTGAGTCAACCACAGGTTCACCTTTGGCGCCCTTTTTTATTCCATTGCAATTGCAGATAGTTGTTGTGCCAGTAGATCATTGATTTTTTGTTGAAGTTTTACATTTTGGCTTATTAATTACTTAGTTACCTAATGGTCCCCCAGATTTGATGGGTTCGGTTACAGAGACCCCTTTGGGACTGTCACCTGATGTGCTGAGACTACCTCTGAGCCATGTGCCACAAAGCTGCAGACTTAACTGAAAACAGCTTAAGAAGTACTCCTGTCTCCAGCACCCAGATACCCAGCTCCCAATAGGATCCAACCCCCAAGTAAATCCGTAAACTCATAAATTGTCCGCCCTCTATAACACTGATAGAGAGATATGCCCAGCTGTTTGCTTCCCCAGGTATTAATTACTTACTCTGTGTTAATTAATAAGCAAAAAGTGATTTTATTCAGTATAAAAAGTAGGATTTAAGTGTTTCCAAGTAATAACATGCAGAACAAAGTAAGGTACCAAGCAAAATAAAACAAAACACGCAAGTCTAAGCCTAATACATTAAAAAACTGATTACAGATGAAATCTCACCCCCAGAGATGTTCCAATAAGCTTCTTTCACAGACTGGACTCCTTCTTAGACTGGGTCCAGCAATCACTCACAACCCCATAGTTACTGTCCTTTGTTCCAGTTTTTTTCAGGCATCTCTTTGGGGTGGAAAGATCATCTCTTGAGCCAGCTGAAGACAAAATGGAGGGGTTTTCAGGGGCTTTTATAGTCTCTCTCTTGTGGGCAGAAACTCCTTTGTTCTGTGCAAAGTCACAGCAACAAGATGGAGTTTTTAGCCACCTGGGCAAGTCACATGTCCATGAATGATTCAGCTTTTTGCGGCCGACGCCGTTGTTTACATGTTAGTTTGAACATTCCCAGGAAAGCTCAGATGTGGATTGGCATCTCCCAAAGTCCATTGTCAGTTAAGTGTTTCTTGATTGGACACTTATTGAGAATAATCCTTTCTCAAGAAGCTGACCAAATGCTTCACTGAGACTACTTAGAATCAAATACATTGAGATACAATACCATAGCTAATATTCATAACTTCAAATACAAAAATGAAACACACATACAGACAGCATAATCATAAGCAGCAAACTACAACCTTTCCATAGACACCCCACTTGACCTCCTCTGTACAAGACTTGGTGAAACCATAGGACCCAGGTTGCAACAATGATCTATATGGTCACAGTTCATGTCTATAACGTCACACCCTCCATTTAGGAACTGGGAATAGATGGTGTTCTCAATGAATGTGGTACATCACTTGCTTTCCCCCACGATGGGTAGACTGAGCTCTCCAGGCAGGTTAACCCACCTTGTATAATATTCACCAAAATAACGGTAATAAGACAAACAGCACAAAACACACAACACAATTTTTTGTTGCGACAGTAGACCCATGGTGTTCTGGGTTGTTCTTTCACTGGCACCAGCTTGCCCATAAAGTGTCTGAAAAACAAAATAAACATTTCCAAGCCCCTTACGGGGGGACAGATTATTGCTTAAAAATACCCCTTCCTTTTACAATTTTTTTTGCTGATTGCAGAAAAAAATAGAAGAATTACTTTCATACTTTCCTTGTTTTGTTCTATAGTGTAGCCCATAGGATTACTTGGCTAGCTATTATATCCTACTAATCCAGCCAGCGGTATCAAATAATATGTTTCTTTTTGTAAATTAATCCATTTTATTTTTATATTTTATCAGTATTAATTCCTATGAATTTAGGATGTGTTGAGGCATATGATATGTGTTTCCTAATATACTTAGAATAAGTTTTGCTGAAATGCAAGAAACCTACCGGCCTGTATCCGGTAAGATCCGTTTAATAGCTAAAAGTAGAATCAGTTAAGAGTACGGTAAATTAGCATAAAAGCTGGTAACCTTTGGCTTAGATGGAAATGGTCCCTGAATTTTGAGGAACCAAAGGGAGGAACTATACACAACACTGAGCAGGTTTATCTGGCATCTACAACTGGTTGGTAACCGCAAGGTATACCACAACCTGGAAGTCGCCAAGAGAGCCTAGATTGGCAGTTTTTGGAGTGAGATAATCCTTATTAATATAGAGCGAATAAGTGTCATAATCCACTAACCTATAGGATAAGGGTACCCATAAATTTCTTAGGGTACGGAAATAAGATTTGGGTATAGTAGGTTGGGCCTGAAGTACATAGCGTCAGGATTCTATAAAATACCTTGTAAGGATATTATAGGAGCTTTTTGCTTTTAGCTCTCTTTGAGCTCTTTTAGCTCTTTAAACGCTCGCTCTTTGAGCGCTTCTTTTAGTCTTTAGCTCTTTCTTTAGTCTTTGTTCTCCTATATTCTATAGACTGTCTTTTTATCTACCTATCATTCTATCTTCTATCACACTATCAGCTCAGCTTGTGCAGTATAGTATAACTACTTAACATTCCCAACTGTTGGGGAAGCCAGCACCATCATGTTATTGGGCATGCCAGGAGTAAGACTGGTCCTTCGCCTCCTATTACCGGGTCCTCAAGGAAGGGTGTGAATATTTTAGGTTAAGGTACTTGTAATATAAATGTTACCACCAGGAGTGTTGGAATTCTTTTACTGTTTTGCAGTCATAAGTTTCATAGCATTTATTATTCTTTTGTTAATCTCAATAAATTTTTTATCAATTTGGTATTGTCCTCAGTGTAAGTGTTTTTGTCAAGCACCCCGAGAGTCCTCTCCCGATATAGAACTCTCTGAGTTCTTGAACCCTGTAGTCTGAATTGGACAAGAACCTATAAATCTTCTGGTTGGATGCGATCAGTGGTGAGCCATAACAACTAACCCATAAAATTCAGGTCAACAATAGGCAGGCTAGGTTTTTACCCTTAAAGGGAAAGGGTGAATTATTCCACTATTCATTTATGAAATTTAAGAGGTTTTGTACCTCAGTTTCCCCTCTTGTACAACAGACCAGGTTTGTAACGGTTTTTCTGCTGTGCCAAGCTTTGAGTTTATTCACAGGTAATAGCTGAGTGGCAGTATATTACCATGAGACTCTTAACATCAACTTTGCTTTCAATTACCGTTTTTTAGCATGCTTTAAAATTTTCTAAAAAATTATATGCATTATACATTGTTACGAGATTACTCACTAGTATTTGTTCCAGAATTTAACATTATGACAGTTAGATTACTCAGAGCCACCTTAAGGCTCAGTGTTGTGCATTTCACCTCTGCTGTTGCTCCAGAGGAGCACCATCTTTAAACTTTTTTGTTCCCCTCCTGCAGTTCTTAGCTGCTATTTATTACCAGAAAAAAAAAAAAAGATCAATAATCTTTCCTCATTCTTCCAGTTCTGGCTGCCACAGTGTAATGTTCCCCTCTGGTGTTGTCTGGACCAGTGATCTGCTAGGTCACTCCAACCCTTGACTCTGGGAGCCAGCCTTAGCCTGATCCGCTGTGAGAACTCCCACTCCTGGACTGTTCACACACAGCCTCTGGCATGTAAGCTGCTTCCAGCTACTTGCAAGCGAATGACACTAGCCAATATCTCCGGCCCCAGACACAACCCTGGGAACCTCCGTCTTGCAGTGTCCAGTTATGCCCGCTGGAAGCTGCAAGCTTATATAAGTTCGTCAGTTTAACAAAGAAATTGATATGTACCAGGCTTGTTCTCCCAAGGGGAGTCTCTAACACACTGCAAACAAATGCACTGCTTCAGGTAGAATAAAAAAACAGATTTATTAACTATAAAGATAGATTTTAAGTGATTATAAATCAAAGCATAACAAGTCAGATTTGGTCAAATGAAATAAAAACAAAATGTATTTTAAGCTGATCGTAACACTTTCAATGTCCTTAAAAACTTAGATGCTTCTCACCACAGGCTGGCTGGTTACTTTTCAGTCTGGCTCTCCCCATTGTTCAGCGTTTCAGTCGCTTGGTGGTGGTGGTGTCTGTAGGTGTAGGTGGAAGAGAGAGAGCATGGCAAAATGTCTCTCCCTTTTATCATGTCCTTTCTTTCCTCTTGGCTTTGCCCCCCCCCCCCACTCTCTCAGAGTCAGGTGAGCATTACCTCATCGCAGTCCCAAACTGACCAAAGAAAGGGGGGTAACTCCCTCGAGGGTCTAACAGATTCTTTGTTGCTGCCTAAGCCAGTGTCCATTGTTCCTGTCAGGCTGGGCTGGGTTTGTCGCATACACGCCCTGACGAGGTGCGAACTGCCCCTCTGTTCCTGGAGAGTTTTTGCCTGGGCTTTAAGCCTTGAGGATACATTTTCAGCCTCATAACTATGTACATGAAATTATAACCTATAACCTTACTATAACATTACTATATCAACCATGCTCAGTGCATCATGAGCCTTCTGAAGACACCCAACATGACAAACTTTGCATTGGATACCACACAATCATTTTATAAAGATGATCATGGGGGTGTAGGGTGTTCTGCCAAGGTACAGAGCGTCACACCTAGCCAGGAACATATTATGTAATCCTTATTTAAAAGATTTTAAACTTTATAAAAAACATGGAAGTACCCAAAGGGTAAAATGCTAAATACCAAAGCCACATCACACTAGCTGCCATGTCTAGCACAAGGGTCTGTCAGTGTTGTAACTTTGAATGAGAAATTCAAATGGGGTTTTAGTGGCATTGTCTTTTTTTTTTATTTAAAACAACCAAAAACAAACCAATTTATCTTAAACCTACAAACAAGATTTTACAAACCATGAGTGCTGGTTTAGGTCCTTAAAACATTACATAATTACCCCCCAAAAAATTTAGACACAAGAATTCTTTTTTGTCCAACATCCCTTGCACTGCTTTTATTTATTTATTTATTTTACATAACTGTACCGCGATTACACTTCCATTTTGTACAACTAGAGACAGTCAAGTTAAGTTTCAATAGAAACCCCTTACATTCCTTTAGTGGTTTTGATTAACTTGTTTAATAGTCAAATAATATAGCTAAAAGTATTTGGCTGCTTGCTGCCTGCAGCAGCCCTTTACAGACCATTTCTGTGGGAAAAGGGCCCATTTTCCCTCAGAATAGCTATAAAGGTTCCTGGGGTCAAAAACACAGTGATGGTAGTAGCCACCTGACCCCCCTGTGTAATTTGTTTAACTACCAGGATTCCCCCCAATGTGACTGTACCGAGTTGCACATATATTTACATTTACATAATTGGGTTTTATTCTTAAACCACAAATTCCCTTTTTATAACACCACAACTATTACTCTTCAACATTTTTACAACTGTTACCATTTAACATTTTCACAACTTCCAACTGTTTACTTTCCTTCAAACTTTCCCAAACTCTGTAGTATTAATTTCTATAAAAGCTACTTGTAACTCTTTACTCACTTTAAATTATTCACTTGTGCATTCAATTTTTTAAGGTGGTACATTTTGCCTGTAAGGACATAGCCACCCTGTAACACATAGCTGCCTCACCCTGTGCTTCCTTTACCTTTGGGATTATTTAAAATAGGGTTACCATTCATCCGGATTCCCCCGGACATGTCTGGCTTTTTTGAGTTAAAAATAGCGTCCGGGGGGAATTTGTCAATGTCCGGACTTCCCCTCCTCCCCCCCATACAGAGCGTGCGCGCGGCTTACAGAGCAGCCGGGGCTCCGACAGCCAGAGCCAGAGCCCTTCCTTCACTTCCCCCTCCTCTCTCCTGAAACTTGACACCACTCCCCTCCTCTCTCTCCCTCCCCCTCCCTCCCTGCATTCACAGATCGCCGGCCGTTCGCCGTCTGGAGCTCCGAGCCTGCTCCCCTCCCCTGCTGCCGAGCGCGCTGCTCTGCAGCACAGTAAGGGGCTGGGGGGGTCAGAGAAGCGGCAGGGAGGTTCTGGGGGGGGGGGTAGTCAAGAGACAGGGAGCAGGGTTGGATGGGTCAGGAGTTCGGGGGGGGCTGTCTGGGGGTTGGGGGTGTAAGGTTTTGGGCAGTCAGGGTACAGGTGTGGGGGGGGTCTCAGGAGGGGGCAGTTAGGGGACAAGGAACAGGGAGGCTTAGGTAGGGGGTAGGGTTCTGGAGGGCAGTTAGGAGCAGGGGTCCCAGGAGGGGGCAGTCAGGGGACAAGGAGCGGGGGGGTCAGGAGTTCGGAGGGGCTTTCTGGGGGGGTGGATAAGGTTTTGGGCAGTCAGGGTACAGGTAGGAGGTAGGGTCCTGGGGGGCAGTTGGGGGGGGGTCTTAGGAAGGGGCAGTTAGGGGATAAGGAACAGGGAGGCTTAGGTAGGGGGTGGGGTTCTGGAGGGCAGTTAGGAGCAGGGGTCCCAGGAGGGGGCAGTTAGGGGACAAGGAGCGGGGGGGTCGGGGGCAGCTTTCTGGGGGGGGGTGGATAAGGTTTTGGGCAGTCAGGGTACAGGTAGGAGGTAGGGTCCTGGGGGGCAGTTGGGGGGGGTCTTAGGAAGGGGCAGTTAGGGGATAAGGAACAGGGAGGCTTAGGTAGGGGGTGGGGTTCTGGAGGGCAGTTAGGAGCAGGGGGCCCAGGAGGGGGCAGTCAGGGGACAGGGAGCAGAGGGGTTTAGATGGATCAGGAGTTCTGGGGGGAGCTGTCAGGGGGTGGGGGTGTGGATAAGGGTTGGGGCAGTCAGGGGACAGGTAGGGGGTAGGGTCCTAGGGGGCCAGTTAGGATGTGGGGAAGGTCTCAGGAGGGGGCAGTCAGGGGACAAGAGGCAGGGAGGCTTAGGGAGGGGGTGGAGTCCTGGGGGGCAGTCAGGGGACAAGGAGTGGGGGGGAGGGTTGGGGGTTCTGAGGGAGCAGGAAGTGGGAGGGAGTGGAAGGGGCAGGGGCGGGGCTAGGACAGGACGGGGGCGGGGATAGGACAGGGGCGGGGCTAGGGCGGGGCTCCTCCCGTCCTCTTTTTTGATTGTTGAAATATGGTAACCCTATTTAAAAAGGCAGTAAAACATTTGTTTTCATGGTCACCCATGGACCTTTTACTTTAAAAAATTCAGTGGAATGCAGCAGACTCTGTCCTGCTTTGTCCAAACAAACTTTTTACCACGTATCCAAAGTACCATTCATTAAAACTTCAGAAAACCAAAAGTGGGGGGGGGAGAGGGAGAGAAATGGGGGCTGGGGAACAAGAATTTTGCTTTAAGGCATCTACTTGATCCTTCAGGGTCAGGTTCTTTGACTCAAGACAATTAAAATCGTCTATACATTTTCAGCTATTCTGACTGCCAGCACGCTGTGATGATTTACCATGTGCTGTTCCTTGGCAATTTGCTGCAGAGTTTCCACTTTGCTTTTAAGACTGGTAACCTCCTCCCATAAACCTGACAGACCGGCACACCCAGCTTGCAGCAAAACAGCCTTTTTCTTATCTTGGGAGCACTTGGACACTGGATAAGCTTCCACCCACCCCTGGATGGCTGGCCAATCCTGACGATCCCCAGGGGGAAAGAGGGGGGCTGCATAAGGATCCCCCTATTTCCCCACCAGTTTATTAATAAACCCCTTAATTGGGGTTGCAGAAAAGGGCCCGTTCAACTTACTCATTGAATCCATGGTGAGACGTGGTGATCAGGCACAACTCTCCCCTGGGATCTTGTTCGTGACGCCAGCTGTTAGAGAAGAAATGAGCAGGCTGATCCGGGGCGGATTAAGTAGACGGGCTTCTTTATTGCGGTACTTGTTCCCTTCGACTCAGTTGTCGAGTACGCACTGAGTTAATCACCTCACACTCTTTTATCTAAGTTAATATGTAAATACCCACATTTACTACAACACCTCCAAAACCCTTATTGAGTAATATGAATGCCCATATAATGAATATTAATAACTATATACTGAATATAATTATTTCCACTCCTGATTACTGTTTACAGTATTAGCATATTCTACAGATAATTTTTACTTTGAAGATACATTTCTTTACAATAATTGCAGCCACAAATGCCCTTCATGAGCAGTTTGCCTGGAAGGGAGGAAGGGGCCATGACCCCGAGCTCGTTTGTGTAGCTGGGAAAAGAAGGGAGGGGGAGATAACACTGCTTTACCCAAAAGGTATTCATTTAGATCCCCACATTCCTTATGCAGCTGCGAGCTTATCAATTCTTAATAAGCAGAAGGGAACTTTGTGGCAAGGTGACACTGTATTTATCAAGTGAAGGAATAGTGCATGCCTGTGCCTACTCCCTAATACCATGCTAGCACACCAGCGGTTTCCCAGTTTTCTGCTTAACCCTTACATATCCCAACAAGGACATAAAAAATAATCCTGTACAAAACAGTATCTGAAGCAGAGGTTGCATGATAGGCTGCATGGTGTAATAGGCAAGGCACAGTAGGTCTGGGGTCTCTTCCCAACTCTGCCACTGAACCTGTTTGGGGCCTGTAGGTGCTACTTAACCCAATAAACAAACAAGCAATAAATAACCTAGTATTTCTCAGGAAACTTTGGCCTACCTGTGGTACTTCGGGGCATTCCAGGGGTTTTGTGTTGTGTTTTGTTTACAGTAAGTTGGACGGTGCTGGCTTTTTGTGGATTTTAAAGCAATACATAAATAATTAAAATCCTAAAAGCAAATTACAGCTTATAGCACCACCTGCAATAAAAAAATAAAACTGTGTTGCAGGTGGCAATTTTCTGAATATTTCACTATCCCTGCAGCCTCTGTGCTCAAGACAGTTCTATAATAATCCTGCAATTTTAGTATAATTCTATCCAAAAATACATTAAAACTGCCTTTTTCCTTTTTAAAAAAATATGAAATAACACACATAAAGCTATGTTAAAATAACATTAAGGTTGCAAAGCTGAGCACCAGAATTAAGGTTGGCTGTGGACTCTTAATTCAGCCCCTGTGTGAGTATGCATTATGATACAGTCTTTAGTTACATGATCACATACTATTTTCTTCCACAGGACCCCTGCCTCGGTCAATGCATGGGATGGAGGGGGCTCTCAGAATGAATCATAGAATCATAGAATCATAGAATATCAGAGTTGGAAGGGACCTCAAGAGGTCATCTAGTCCAACCCCCTGCTCAAAGCAGGACCAATTCCCAGCTAAATCATCCCAGCCAGGGCTTTGTCAAGCCGGGCCTTAAAAACCTCCAAGGAAGGAGACTCCACCACCTCCCTAGGTAACGCATTCCAGTGTTTCACCACCCTCCTAGTGAAATAGTTTTTCCTGATATCCAACCTGGACCTCCCCCACTGCAACTTGAGACCATTGCTCCTTGTTCTGTCATCTGCCACCACTGAGAACAGCCGAGCTCCATCCTCTTTGGAACCCCCCTTCAGGTAGTTGAAGGCTGCTATCAAATCCCCCCTCATTCTTCTCTTCTGGAGACTAAACAATCCCAGTTCTCTCAGCCTCTCCTCATAAGTCAAAGATTGTGTAGGGAGCGAGACTGTTGTCTGTAGGACCCTGCCTTGTTCGCTCTTGAAGTTGAAAGGTGCGGCGAGTAGTGAAGGAGGCAGAGAACTGTAGGAAGAGAAAGTATTGTCTTATGGGTAAGGCTGTTAAGTGTCACTCTGGAGAATTGGAGTCTGTCCCTGCCTCCGCTACAGAGTTCCTGCACAATGCTCAGCAGGTCACTTCACCCAGACTTTTCCCAGGGGATTCCTAACCCTCTTGAGACACTGGGGTCTGCTCGTCAGAACTGCTGACACACACAGCTGCTCCTGAAACCAGTAGGAACTGTGGATGCCCAGGCAGTGTGGTCTAGGGAGGGATGAGTGGAGTTGAGAGCCAGGTAGGCCTGTGTTCTAATCCTTGCCACTGATTCACTGGTAAGTCTTCCTGTCTTGATTTTCACCTGTGAGAAATGGGGGTGGTGATGCTTCCCTGGCCGGCCGGGGAGATGAGTTCCTGAATGTCTGTAAGTCCCTCACCTACAAGGATGATGAGTCTGGGATGTAGTTAGTCTGTATTCAGGGCAGGGTTTGGACAGGGAGCAGTAAATAAAGCAGGGGCCACACAATGAATGGTTTCAGAGTGGTAGCCATGTTAGTCTGTATCAGCAAAAAGAACGAGGAGTTACTCACACCTTCTTGTCAACTGTTGGAAATGGGCCATCCTGATTATCACTACAAAGATTTTTTCTCCTGCTGATAATAGCCCACCTTAATTGATTACTCTCGTTATAGTTAGTATGGCAACATCCATTTTTTCATGTTCTCTGTATCTATATATCTTCCTACTGTATTTTCCACTGCATGCATCTGATGAAGTGGGTTTTAGCCCACGAAAGCTTATGCTCAAATAAATGTGTTAGTCTCTAAGGTGCCACAAGTACTCCTCATTCTTTTTACAATGAATGATGTGGATGAGAAAAAATAGCTGCCTCCTTCACTAGGTGCTGACAAGCAAGTGAATGTTTAAGAACCCGCCAGTTACACCACAATAGGGGTTAGTCCCATGTGAAGCTCCTACAACGCTTGTCTCTGGCCTCTCTGTACAGCTGAGATGGTGCTGAGAGTCTGAGGGGTTTGGTCTATGGTGATACCACAGAGGACACAGTCCATGATAAGGGGCAATGAGAAGTTGTGCCTGGGGGAGCTTGAAGAGGGCCGCCTCCCTCAGGGACATGGAAGAGAAAAATTGTCAGTAATTGCCTGGCCTGAAATGTAACAGGAATTTCAGGCCAAGCAGTAAAAATCTTCTCTCGTGTTTTGGGGGTGGAGGGCAAGGAGGGGAGGAATGGGGAGTGTGGGGGACAAATGAGGGGTGTGGGGTAGTGCGTGTGTGAGAGAGAGAGAGTGTGGGGTAGTGTGTGTGGTTAGAGGGTTTCTGCCCGGTTACTCATCTCCTCTAGCAGTTGTTCCAGCAGCTAGGGGTAGCCAGAGTACAACAGTGTTCCAGTCACACCTCCTTCTGCTGGGAACACCCCCGAGGAGTCATCTATGGTGGGGCAATTCCCAGGACGCTATGTTCCCTTTGCTCCCCTGGGGCATTCCAGAGGGGCTGTAGCAAAAACCAGGATCTAGCTTCTAGACAATAAAAAAGGAAACAAGAAGGGGAAAAAAGAATCTGCCCCATTCTATCCCCATCCCTCCATGAAAAAAAAAATCTTGGAAAGAACCAAGTAAAGGCAGTCCTGCGTTTTTAAAAAGTGAATTTAAAGTCATGTCGAGAGCTACACCCACCCGAGTCCCCCAGCCAATCTTCGTGGCAAAACGTCAACTGAGATTAAACGTTGCGTTGTCACTGAGTGCCTCAAGGTGGCAGCGTCGTCTCACTTCGCAGGCGGCTCTGGCTGTAACTAACACAGGTTATTGCTCAGATGTGACATTCACAGCTACCGGTGCGCCCCTGTTCTGGCCACTAAACTCACATTGCTGCACAGCTCCTCCTTGGCGCTCACACAAGCTGTGAAGCTCCGCAGTGAAACAACAGTGACTGGCGAGTGACACGGATACAGGGGACTGAGCAACCCTTCCCCGCTCTACCTCCTACACTCACATACACTTGCTGGATTTCCAGGGTTTACAATGCTCAGGGACCTAGGCTCCCCAGAGCTGCTCTGAGGAGGGGGCTGTGCATAGATGGACACAGGATACACAGGAGTTGCTCCCTGACTCCCACTGGAGCACCCACTGCCATGGGAATGGGGACTTCTGGCTTTCCTATGGGGCAAGAGCTATTGATAGCATTCCAGGCACTGCCTGTGCCCCAAAATCGCCAGAAGAACTGCTGATAGGAAGGACTCTGAAACATAGCAGGGCCGGGAGCATCTTTTTGTTCTGTTTCTGCAGCTCTTAGCACGGTTGGGTCCTGCTCCCTGGCTCCGAGGTGCTACCGCAATACAAATCATAAGCAATTCTGGAGGTGCTGATGGCAAGTCCGGGATCAAGGTGCCATTAGAAGTTGTCAGTTTAATAAGAGCTTTAACCCTTTATTTTGTAAAAATCTGCTTAAAGTAGCAAAACAAAAACAAACCTCAAAACCACCAAAACCCCAAACTGTGAACTTTGAGTACTACTAGAAATGTTCATGGTGTTTTGGTGAAAGCAGGGGTGATACACAATAGGGATGTAAATATCGTTTTTAAAAGTACCCGTTTAAACTATTAAAATTATATTGGTTAACCATTTAATCGTTAACAAGTTCACAATCTACCCCACGTTGCGGGGGTCGGGGTCCAGGGGCTGGGGCTGCTGCCGGGCCCCACATGACAGGAGTCAGGGTCTGGGACTGCCGCCCAGCCCCACACACTGGGGGTCAGGGTCCGGGGCTGCCGCCCAGCCCCACACACTGGGGGTCAGGGTCCGGGACTGCCGCCCAGCCCCACACACTGGGGGTCAGGGTCCGGGGCTGCCGCCCAGCCCCACACACTGGGGGTCAGGGTCCGGGGCTGCCGCCCAGCCCCACACACTGGGGGTCAGGGTCCGGGGCTGCCGCCCAGCCCCACACACTGGGGGTCAGGGTCCGGGGCTGCCGCCCAGCCCCACACACTGGGGGTCAGGGTCCGGGGCTGCCGCCCAGCCCCACACACTGGGGGTCAGGGTCCGGGGCTGCCGCCCAGCCCCACACACTGGGGGTCAGGGTCCGGGGCTGCCGCCCAGCCCCACACACTGGGGGTCAGGGTCCGGGACTGCCGCCCAGCCCCACACACTGGGGGTCAGGGTCCGGGGCTGCCGCCCAGCCCCACACACTGGGGGTCAGGGTCCGGGGCTGCCGCCCAGCCCCATACAGTGGGGTCCAGGGTTAGGGTTGCTGACAATCTGTTTGAAACATTAACTGCAATATATTAACTGTAAGACTAATACTTATCGGTTAACTGTTTAATATTTTACATCCCTAATACAGAGAGAGCACTAAGGGTCCCAAATCACCCCTTTTTGAAGCCTTTGTCTTGATTGACTCACCTTTTCTCAGTCCCGTTTTGCATGCACTAGAAAAACATTTGCACTGGGAGAGATAGCTCAGTGGTTTGCGCATTGGCCTGCTAAACCCATCATTGTGAGTTCAATCCTTGAGGGGGGGAGGCCATTTAGGGATCTGGGGTAAAAATCTGTCTGGGGATTGGTCCTGCTTTGAGCAGGGGGTTGGACTAGATGACCTCCTGAGGTCCCTTCCAACCCTGACATTCTATGACTAAACTGTCACAGCGGCCTCAGCACTGTTAAGTGAGACTAACTCGTGCAGTGCATGGATTATAGGACAGGCAGATGTGCTGATCTATTGATATAAGAGCACCTGGGGTCTCTGTCAAGGATCTGTGGTCTGGTGAGGTTGGAGTAACATCCCTTTTCAGAATCTGCTGGAGGTAGAAGTGAAAGCCTTTGGAGTGAATTATGGACCCATTATTAGCAATGTGAAAGCAGCAAGGAGTATAGGAGACTCCTCCTTTTATTTAGTTCCCTGCTTGGAATATTTTGCATGGATAGGTGTGTTCTGATGCAGCCCTTACTCTCACTGAAGTTTGTGTGTTTATCAGCCGTAGAGTTAAGGGCGCTGTGTGTCACTAGAGGGCGCTCTTTCCCAGAGAAAAAGCTTCCTGATGCTCCTTATAGGGCCCAGATCTGACAGTAGCTTTGCAACTGACCTCAGCGCACATGGGAACAAGATCCAGGCTGGGTTATAACCTTTACTGCAGGGACTGGGCTGCAGGGGAGCCCAGCTCCCTGTGGCTCATTACACCCGAGAGAGTGGGAAGCAGGTGTCCCAAAGAGCTGCGTGTTCCTGCCCCGATCATCCTGCAGATCTGGGCAATGCCGCTGAGTTTCTCTGTATGGAGAGTCAGCTGGGAACTCCTGGGGCTGCTCCTGTTATGGGCACAGTTGTCTGCAGCTGGTGCAGCCTGAGCTGTGTTAGAGGCGACTGTGGAGATGATCCTCACCAGCAGCAGTGCCCAGAGACGGTCTCCTGTTCCCAGTGACCCTTTGGCAGAGTGGGGCACAAACACCCATCAGTGCAGCCAATAGCAGGCCCTAGAAGTCACCTGTTTTAAACATCCCAGGCAGTGGAGCCCTCACTCCACATTCTGGTCCTGTCAGGAAGGGGCAGCAGGCGCCAGTGGGCAGGCCTCCAGGGGGTTGGACTAGCACCCGTTTGGCTGTCTCCATATCAGCAAAGCATCAGCTGGTCTGACAGACATGCTGGTGTCAGCACCTCTCTTGCAGTAGCCTATGGCCTGATGCTCTTCACTGCAGGTGGGGAGTGCTGTGTCCAGCTGCCCCAGGGACCAATGCAGGGACTTCAGCCTGCATAAGAAGGCCAATTAACATACAACCCCCAGGCCTCTCCGGTAACTGGGCTATGGAGATGGCCTGTGCTGCTTCAGCCCCATGACCAGGTGTCCTCAAAGCACCCTAGAGGTTGGGAGTAGGTCCCACCCCTCTTATCCTGCTTCTTTGCTTGCCACCCTGCTTCTGGGGTCACAGACGTACTAATCGCCAGTGTCAATAAGTACGAGTGGCTGGCCAGCCAAGGAGGTATTGAGGAAGGTCCTGCGTGTTCTGGTCCTAATGCTGGGGCCTTCCTGGGGCTTGAATCAGTGAGAAAGTCTCAGCGCTGGGCTCCTGCTGCACACCTTTGCAAACAAGGATTCAGGGCAGATTTCCTTGTCACTCCAGAGGCCTCGCTCAAGGGCAGCTGGGTTTGGCTGGGGTGGCTCTGGGCAAGTGTAACGACACCCTGGCAAGACTGGCCCTAATTGGAGAAAGGGGCAGAGGTGGGAGGTTATAAAAACTGTGAACGGCCTCCTCTCCTGTTCTCCTCAGCTGTGTTCATGTAGTTTGGTTTTTAGCCGTCTATTTGCCTTTGTAACCCTTGGCCATTTTTCTGGCCATTGTTTTATTTCCCATAACTAGTGAACACCCATTTCTGGCACTCAGGTTTTTACACAGGGTGACACTGAAAAATGATCTCTCCCCCGCCCCCCTCCCTCCCACTCCCCGAAAAGTTAGATGTTTTGTCAAAAACCCTTCAACCCCAAAGGAGAATTTTTCAGGTTTTGGGGGCCAAAAATCAAAACCTTCCTGTGGGAAATGGCTGAAAACAGAACTCCCTGGTTTGTCACCCAGGCATCAGACAGGGTGGGGCATGCACACACTCTCTGGGGACAGTCACATTGGGGCAAAAGCCCCATTTTTCACTGAGAAAAGAAACTTGTCTGGAAAACTTGTGCCCAGCCCACGTGTCGGAGAAGGGCCTAGCCTGATCCTCTTATCTGCCCCCTTCCAAAGGGGTTACCCCATGGGAGAAGACACTGGGTCCCTCCAGGAGGTGAGGATGGCTCTGATCCTGCAGCTCCCCCTGGAGCCTTTCTACAGCCCCCTTCCCTGAGTCCCTCTGCCCCCTCCGCCCTGCCCCGGCATCCCCCATCTTGTGCTGGACAGCAGCCCAGCACCAGCCGCCTCCTGCCTCTTTAAGAGGAGGCTCCCCCTCCCACCCTGCCTCTCCCGGCCGGGTGGGGGTTGGGGTTTCCCAGCCTACGCAGGCTGCGGCCACATGATGCTGACATCAACTGCAGCATCCATCCCTGCTGCAACCCCCCGCCCCCAGCGCATCCCTGATTTGCAGGTGCCTGTGGCTTTAAGAGGCTCAGCATCGCCTTCCCCTAGTCGAAGCCCCTGCTCCCAGCCATGTCGGCCAGCCCAGCCTACAGCGAGGAGAAAGGGGGCTCCTCCAGCCTGGGGGAGCCGGAGTATGGCCACGATCCGGCCAGTGGCGGCATCTTCTCCTCGGATTACAAACGGTAAGAGGGGGCGCGGCTAGACTGGTCAGGGTGTGGGGGGGGGGGTGCTGGTGCCCAGGCTGCGGGGGGCCTGGAAGGGGCCAGCTCGGACCATCCTCTGCCCTGATTCCCAGGGCATGGGCTATTGGATCATGGATGCATTTTCCCTTGTTTCCCCCCCATTTGGGACAGCATTTTGTTTACGCTGAGAACAGCACCAGCCAGGAGGGGCCTGTGGGGGCAGCCATTGCAGTGGCAGATGCCTGTAGCTCCCCCTCGGAGGGGTCTGGAGTAAAAAGGGGGCGCCTGGATTGTCTCTAGCCCCTGGGGTTGGGTGGCTGATTTCAGGGAGGCTTTGGCTGAAGCCTAAGAGCAGGGTGAGAATTAAAATACATTTAAAAAGATACCTTCTGCTAAGCATGTGATCGCACCTGGGGCGTGTTTGTTCTCAGCTACCAGATGTTTGTCTGAGATGCTTTGTGGCCAAACCTACAGCAGAAGGGCTCCTGGGGGGATGCTGGGGGCAGGGAGACACTCAGGTTCCTGGCTTAGATTTCCCCTGTATCCTGTGTACTATAGACACACAGCAAATCTACAAATCTAGCCCTGCAGACTAGCAGCAGCAGCAGCAAATCTTTGCACTGTATGTGACATCCACATGCAGGTGGAAGCTGGATTCCTATAGCCCTCCATGCAGATTGCGGTATTTTTCTTACAACAGCCAAACAACCCATCTTTGCTGCCCTGGTTTCCAGTTGCATATTTAAGGGCCAGGGAGCTGAATTCACTGGCCAAGTCTCAAATTAAAGGAGAACCCATCCAGCCCCTGATCTGAAACTGTGTTAAGCCATAAGCATATTTCATGGCTTTTCACCAACCCAAAGTGCACCTTGCAGTGTCATGCAAGGACACAGTCACGGCCCCCTGTATGCTGTTGGGAGCATGATGAGATGATAAAATACACTGCTGGGCGTTGGTGGGAAGACACTCACCTTTAGAAATGAATTCTCTCTGCAAACTGAGGTTTTCTAGGAAATCTAAAGAACCGTGCATATGAAATGCCTGCTTGTGTGTCGCTGTAACTGGAGACCACCAATATCTCATGAGACGGAGAGAAATTGCGAGGCTTTATTGCAAATCTAGTTTATGTGATATGACTTTAAACTCCTAGGGGGAAATCTGGGCCACACAGAAGTCAAAGGCAAAACTGTCATTGACTGCAGTGGGGCCAGGATTTCACCCCAACTATGTTAGACGTTCCTGTGCAATCACACGACTGGGGGCTCATGGGGCTGCCAATAGCTAGGATTAGAAGGTAAGAACAATCTGTGCTAAGAAGCAAACTGGAAATGCTACTCTGAACAAGGAATGAAATTCAAATCTTCAGGTGTCAGGATGCCCTTATCTCCCCTTCTTGTGTCTAGTCATCGCAACACATACTGGCCTTTATCATAGTGCTTTGCAATGGCACATCCCTAGGAAAGCAATATTGGCAAGTAAAGGCTGTTTGTAGATTGCTGCCCATATCTGAGGCAACATCTCAAATCTAGAATTCCTATAGATAGGGTTGTTATTATGTTATACTGTTAGTGGTTCCGGGGGCCATTTCCTGTGTACTGGATCTGTATAGGTATCCAGTGAAACCCTTTGAAATGACCCCATGAGAAAAGACTAGAGGCCTGAGTCTCATCTCACTGTAAATCTGGATTAACTCCACTGGCTTTGCTGGAGGGATTGGATTTCTGCTGCTATGGCTAAGATTGGAATCTGGCTGTCTGCCTGGGGAAGAGGGGAAGATGCCAGTGGGACAAAGAAGGATTGTGATAGAAATCTGGCCTGCCAAAGGAGAGGTATTCTTACGTACTGCATCAAGGGCTGAATCAGCCAGAATTCCTACTGGGATTCTCACTGTACACTGGGCCTTAAAGCCACAATATGACCCAGATGCAGATTACAGAAAGCTGCAGAGGCCTCTAAGGTAACACCCGTTGAAGCGAAGATGGGTCCTGCTGTGACTAGCAAACCGCAGGGAATGTGATCATGGATGTTTGGGCCCCTACCCTTCTCCCTTATATGCTGGTGTAAATTGGGAGGAGCTCTATTAAAGTCAGGGGCACATTTACACTGATGTCAAATTGGTGTGAGTGAGAGAGCAATAGGGCCCATACAGCGTGTCATGCAATACTTTCTCTTGAAGCGGGTGAGTGGATGTCTGGGTCCCCAGCAGCCAAAGGATCCCTTTAGTTAAAGGGGTTTACAAATACCAACACCAATGAATAGAGAAGCAGGGTCAGAGACTTTCTAAACAGCTGTTTGCTTGTTTATTACCCAACACTTCCCGGGCAGTGTTGGGAACTCAAACAGCACAGCCCACAGCGAGGCATTAGAACCAGGACATGAAATTAGCTCAGGCTGCAATCCTGCTGTTGGATCCATCCATGCAGATTCCTGCATGGCTACTGGGCTCTGAACGGGCACCAGGGTCTGCCCAGGCAGATCTGATTGTGCATGTTGTTGTAGGAACCACCGAGTCACAGCTGGGTCTCAACCAATCATGTTACTAAGTCTACACAGACATGCCCGACCTAGCTACACACACCCTGCTGCTCTGATGGCTGCCTGGTGGCTTCTAAAACCTAGAACATGGCACAGGCTACTAGAGGGCTCACAAACTATTTAAAGGGATACTGCCTTATTCCTATGCACTACAGTAGGATTGGGGCCTTTCAGTGAAACCCAGACTTAACACATGGAAGAAGTGAGGGGAGGCAAACGAGATGTGAAAAATCCTTTGCCATTAATAATGTATGGCAGCCTTGGAAAACACTGCAAATGTTCACTAGCCCAGGCACGAAATCAGCGCTCTCTTGGGTATTTGTGTGATCCCCATTCCTTAGGATCAGAGAACCTCACAGGCCTGGATGTAGTTAGTCTCACCACGTCCCTGTGAGGGAGGGAAGAGCTTTTATCCCGCGGCCCAGAGAGATTAAGGCCCAGATGAACTTCAACAGGAGTGAGGCTCCTAAATCACTTTGGGGATCTGGGACTTGTCTTGGTCACACAAGAAGCCTGTGTGGAGCCAGGAATTGTATGTAGGTTCCAGGCTGGCACCCGAACTACTGGGCCATCCTTCCTCTCTGTTCTTCATCATGAGTCGGGAGAATGAAAAACTAAGGAAATTTTCCCTTCATCTCAAAATGTTACCTCAGGCCAATGGTTAAAATGGTGCCAGGCTAATCTAAAGGGGAGGTTTAAAAAAAAATGGAGTGAAATGTTGGTAGCAGCTGTTTACTAAGCCAACTAACGGCACCGTGGGTTGGATTCAAAAATGGATTTCTCCCCTGGGCAGAGGAATAGAATCCCGGGCTCTACTGGGTGCCACTGCATGAGGCTGGATTTCACCCTATCCAAACTTGAAGATACAGCAGCTCACCTTAAAATCTCACCAGGAATGAGAGCCACGGATTCTCAGCCCAACTCACCAGCACTAGCCCACTGCTAGCTCTGATCTTTCCCGTGCTGTTTTAACATAGATCTTGACTTTATTTCCTTGTTTACTGGTAGCCCAGAGTGACAGACTAGCCCTTAAAAGCGGGTGTGTGTGTGTAAATATTAATGAAAATGAAGTGCTGAGCCATCACACTTCTCACAACACAAAGGTGCAGCAGGAGTTTTACCATCCCTGATTGTGTTGTGTCAGATCTTGGAAGATGACTAGGGCTGTGCCAGGACAGAAGACCTGCGAGGGGACAATCTGGGTGCCAGCTATGGTCTTGCTGGTGACTCAGGAGGCAGCAATCTTCCTTGTGAGTCAGTGCTGGAGGTGCCCCTTTTTGGATTAGCTGTTAAACACAGGCCAGGAGCACCTGTGGTTTTTAAATTGTGGGTTCTAGGATGGGAGTGTTGATCCCTGGGTTCTGTCAGATTCCAGTGGAGGGGATTACATTCTGCCTCCCTCAGTTCCCTCGGCAGCATCTCTTGGACAGGACGGTGCTCTTTGCTTCCTGCCCTGAACTTTCCTGGGATGTTCAGCTCCTGTGTCCTGCTCCAGAGGTGGCTTCATTTCAGTGGTTAGTGATAGGATTTCGGGGTGTATTTTCTAGGTTTAGTACGGTAAGCTCCAATAGAACTCACTGCAGTTAAGGGTGGGGCTGTGAGATGTCCAGGTTAGAAAGAGGAGCCAAGATCGACACGACTGGACACCCTTGTCGTGGAATTAAATACAAGTCCTGGGCTTCGGGGTGAGAGCACGGAACTCAGATGCACAGAGCCATCCACAATCTGCCACTGGCTGGAGGCAGAGGGGCCTAGAGGGGTCTTGCCTGTATGCAGGGCAGGAGGCAAGAGGCTGCCCGGGCACTGGAAGAAGACGTGTCAATGGGAGGTGGTCTGTGTAGAATTCCAGGCAGCCTGCGCAGTGGGTGTGCGGTGCATACCCCACTATGGAAGGGGAATGGGTGAATGTGGCTCACTGCTAATGCTGAAGGGGGATGTTTGTCTCAGGGCAGGGGGTGGCAGTCCTGGGGCAGAGTTAACTGGGAGAGGCCTTTTGTCTGGGAATGTATCTGATTTGATGCGGCCAGTGCCGCTTGTAACTGAGAAGGTGGCTGTCTCGCCACCAGCTGTTCGTTTTCTCATTGGAGGGAGAGCAGTGCTTCTGCTGCTCATCTTGCTCCCTAGAATAAGTAACGGGATGCACCCAAGGGTCCATCTCTGCCCTTTCAGAGGCCAACAATCTCCATTAGTTACATGTCCCAAATCCTCAGGGGGAAGGCTGCTCCCTGCTGCCTCTGCTCACCTTGACTTAGCTCAGCTGGTCTGGCTGCTTCTAACACTCTGCAACTTGCTCCTGATAGCCCAGGTGCCGTCAGCATTGGCTCAGCATTAGCTTCTGACAAACCTTCTCATCAGGCAGGCAGCTCACCATGGGCTGGGGGTATGTTGCTGTTTATAAGCAAGGCACCATTGATTAGGGGCAGAGCGTGGATGGGAATCCCCATCAGAGAACCAGGCTCAGATTTCCACATGAGATTCAGGAGGTGGGATTCTCTCCTTCCCATGGGGAAACTCCATTTTTCTTTGCAACTCCTCTGCTTGCAATCCAGGTGGGTTCTTACACTGTCTCGTCACCATGGTATCTAAGCACCTTCCAGTCGAGCATTAAGCAGCTGGACAGACATCTGTCACGAGTGGTTTGTGCTTTCTCATCCTCTCCCCAGGGAGAGGGCTGTATGTGCAGCGGAGTGGTTTGTTTTGGTAGGGTTTTGGTTTTATGTACATGCTGCTCAGTGTTGAGTTAGAGAAGGCAGAACTGTGCTTTGCACTTGGAGTGCGGGTGGGAGGTTTGGGATGGCCCTTGGTTCCTGGGGGAGGTCAGTCTGCGATCTGGGACTGGCCCCCTGAGAAGTTCTGTCTCCTGCACAGAGTTATTGGAGAGAGCTCCATGGTGCCAGAGATGTTGATCACAATCCACAGTCCTGGAGCATTAGAGGGTCTTTTAGACATGCTGGTTCCAGGCCATTGAGCACTCTGAAGATCAGGATTGAGACCTGGAACTTGACTCTGTTCTCTATTGGAGACTGGTGTGGAGAGCAGAGGTCAGGTTTGGTAACCGGCCCAGGTTCCTTAGCATTGCTGGGGTTTGTTACAGGCTGGCACCTGGCCTGAATGAACTTGTGCGCCTCCCTCTGATTGCCCTGATCTCTGCAGTGGGAAGAGCACTCTACTAGGATCGGCTCACTCCCATCCCTGAGCATGGATCCATCAGTCCTCCCCAGCCCTGCTGGAGGGAACGGCTCCAGTACATTGGACAGCTCACTCCTGACCACAGCCCGAGTGGTGTAAATGCAGATTTGTCTTCCTTTGCCTGCTCAGATGGAAGCTGAGCTCCTGATCCCGCTGCGGCCTGGTGCTGGGGTGGGACTGCCCCATCTGCCCGATCCCTTCCTCTCTGAGGTGCGTAACCCCCTGTGGGGATGTTGCTGACCCCCCACTCACCTGCCATCTGTCAGCAGCTGTCTGCCTGCCTGCCTGCAGCCAGCTGGTGTGAAATGGCTGGACAGTAGCACTCTGTCAGTGCCAGTTGGGACAGATCTGGTGCTGATGATTCAGCAGGAGGTGCTGTTTTCCCAGCAGCAGAGCGCTGATGCTAATAGCTGGAAGGCACCGTGCTGCTGGAGGTGCCTTCTCTTGGGTGAGATGTAAAACTGAGATCCCGCCCACTCATGCTCCTATGCCACTCTTCGCTATGTCCTCCAGCTGCTAACTCCCCCTACAGTTCCAGCTGTACATAGTGGTGTTCTTTACTTCCTGTCCTAAACTGTTGTGCAGCGTAGCTGTGTGCTCTATAACAGCAGCTGCATTCTATGTGGTTGCATTTCAGTAGTAGGTGAAACAATCTCTGTGTAAAGCAGCTTATTGGAATCTCCTGGGATGAAAGGGGATAGAGAGGGTTGGAGGAGCAGGATCCTGGCTGCCTGCTAGTTATCATGCTGCCACCAGAGCTTCCTGCTGCCTTTGCCTCCCACATGTGCAGGGCTCTGCTGGGTTTGGGTTTTACATGCTGGCTAGCTGTTCTGCTGGAGAACGTGGTTGTGGGGAGGACTAAGGGCTGGGGCTGCATCTCTCTGCCGTTTGAATCACACAGCTGGGTCGTGTTTGTGTCCGGTGGGGGAAAGCATCCATGCATTTCTCTCCCAGCTAGACCACTCCTATGCACTGTACGTAGGGCTGTCCTTGAAGTGCATCTGGCAGCTACAGCTGGGGCAGGCTGCAGGGTCCCAGCCTCACTCAGCCCCGGTGCACTTCAAGGAGTCAGTTTCCATCCTCTGAGCAGGCTGGGGATAGCTCCTTCCCCCACGTACTATGGAGCAGCAGAGTTCTGCCCAGGCTTCTCCTCTGCCAACTTTCCAGGCTTGCGGGCAGGGACCAGACCAATGTCCAGGGCTCTGTGCAAGGTTCTGGAGCTTCAGAAGGTCTTTGCCAGCTCCCATGGAAGTCTCTGCAAATCAGGTGCCTGCAGGGGTCCAAACCCCACCACGAGGCTAGAGCTTGTCTGGTCGTTGTAGAGTGCAATTGAAGGCTGCCAGGTGCACCAGGGAGGCTGGGGGTGGCATGTGGGCTCCCAGAGAGTCTCAGCACAGGTGGAACCGGCTAGAGGAAGTGGCACTGGGGAGGCTGAAATGATGGATCCTCAGAGCCTGCGCAGCCGGGCAGTGACTGGCAAGCTCCTGCCCACCGCACTCACCAATAGGCCTCGGTCTGAGCGAGGAGAGGGGAAATCTGAGCCCCGGAGGCTGCCAAGCAGGGTGTAGATTGGTGCCTCTTGTGGTCCCCAGGCCTGTTTCACACAGGTTCCCCAGGGAGCTGCTCTGGGCCTGTCCTGCTGGGCTCCCTGTGGTGGGCTTTGTGCCCCCGCCCTCTCACTGACTGTACCACACCTGCTGGGCATGCTTCCTTGGGCAGACTATTTTGAATGGCTCTGTGAGAGTCAGACACTCCCGGCGACGGTCCAGCCGGGCGAGGCCTGTGAACCCAAAACCAATGCCTGAGTCTTCTTGCTGCGGCCACGGGCCTGCAACCATTGCAGGGGGTGGGAATAACGAGGCAACCGCAGCATGAGGGGCCCGGGACAGCCCCTCCAGGCTGACGCTGCCAGAGTCTGTGCAGAGCTGCTGGGGCTGTAAATGAGCCACGTTGCCAGGCTGCCCACAGCAGAGGGTAGGTACAGTGGGGACTGTGCTCTGCCCCATGCCTGTCTGAGCCCAAGACTCCTATTGGGGGTATGGTGCCCCCCTGCTCACTCCTCCCCGCAGCCCATCAGATCAAGAGCCAAGTGCTCTCCAGCGCCCCCTGCACTGGGACTGTGGCAAGGCAACCCAGCCCAGCATCACTGCCAGGCCTGGAGGGGAGATGATTGGTGGGCCTCTGTCACCTGGATGGTTTAGGCCCCAGGCCCACACCTTGGCCATTCACCATCACAGCTGAGCTGAGGCTCAGCTGGGAACATGGGGCTCTCCCCGAAACAGTCACGGCCTCCCACTCCCACTGAGTTTCGTTCCCAAATCCTGTATGTCTTCTAACAGGTGCCCCAGTCCCGGGAGGACACCGGATCCCCAATATCGCCGGGAAAGCAGGGAATGGAGACTCTGCATGTTCCAGGCCCTTCTCCCAAATGGGAACTCGCCCTGCCCAGGGCTCTGGGATAAACTTCAGGGTAAATGTAGGGGCTGGGAGCATGGAGAGAGCCAGGCACAGTGCAGGCAGGAGCTGGACCAACTCCCAGTCAGCTCTGCCAGTGCCCTTCAATCCCGACCCGCAGCCCCCTGCTACTCCAGTCCTGCCCCCATTCCCAAACAGCTCCACACAAGAATCCTGTCGCTTTCACACTGCTGCTGCACCGGGGTTCTATCGGCAGGGATGGGAGCTATTCATGAGACAGGGGGTCCCCTGGAAGCTGTGAGGTGGGTGGAATGTCAGAGACCCACACACACACCCTTTTAGGGGGGAGAATAGCAAAGATCCCAGTAACGCTCCAGAGGGGCATGGGGGCTAAAGTGTCGTCTGCCCACTAGCCTTACAGCAGGACGGCTGCAGCCACTTAGTGCACGTCCAGGATTAACCCTTGTGCAGAGCAGTGCTGGGGATCTACGCAGCTCCCCACTGTCCAGCAACGGTATCGATCGGCCTGTCCCACCGGGCCTGGGCTACAGGGATCTGCGAGAATCCTCACTGCTCAGAGACAGGAGCCAAACTAGCCAAGGGCTCAGGGTGAGCCTGTAAATGCTCCCAGCGCCACCCCCACACTGACTCCAGTGGGGGTTCCACTCACAGGGGTGGGCCCTGGAACTACCAGGGTGGGTATCCCCCACACCAACCACCCCCATGATTGGCACCTGAGTTGAGGGGCTGCTTGCTGGCAGCCCTGATGGGGACCAAGGACTGGCCTGGCCATGGAGACTGAGTGCCCATCTCGCCCCTAGTAGCGGGCTCCCTACAGAACAGGGGACAGGGGCAGGGACAGTACCTGCCCTGAGGATTTCCTTCTCCAGCACTGTCAAGCTGACACCCATCACCGGAATTTGGCTCCTCTTTCCTCAGTTTTCCCTTCTGACATCGTCTCTGAACTTTTCCTTCCCTGCTCTCCGTGAGTAACGTGAACCTGAAGGCAGGTAGGATTTCACTGGGAACGTTCTGATACCAGCCCAGAGGTACTGGGAGCACCATCTATCCCGGTGTCAGGACAGCTCAGATCCTGCACTCAACGGCCCGGTGGGCTAAGAAGGAGTCTAGATGAGTTGGCCTGGCCTTGGCTCAGCAGCATTTGCTGTGGTGCTGTGTGTACAGCGTGGATATGGCGGCCTGGGAAGAAGCTCGACCGTCCGTGGGGCTCTGGCTTCAGCGAAACACTCCAGGCCTGCTCCTCCTGTCTCGTGCCCTGGGGTAAGCCAGGAGCCAGTGCTGCTTCCACAGGTAAACCTGGTGTGAGATCACAGTCCGGTCTGAACACCCATCCACGTTTGGAATTTAGCACCTTAGTGCAAAATTCTGGGCTGGGGGCAGGGAGGCACAGGAATTGCATGACAGAGGGAGGATGGGCTTCTGGTTGAGTTGCTGTGCTGGGATTCAGGAGCTAGGTTCTGGGCCTGACTCTGCCATAGACTCCCTGGATGACCAGGGCAAATCCCTCAGCCCCCCCATCCATAAAACAGGGCTAGTGATGCTTTCTGTGTCTTATTTATATTGTAAATATAGGGGCAGCCACTGCCTCTTAATACATGTGTCTGTACCAAGCCCAGCACAATGGGGCACTGCAGGCGCTACTGGAATGCAAACAGAGCTACAGACACAAACAAGGGGGTGGGCAAACATGCACAGCGGCCACTAGATGGTGCTGTTCCCCCCCAACAGAACCAACCCAACTGGTGTCTATTTGGGGCTCTTGCCCCTCTGTCCCTCCCCTCGTCTGGCGTCTGGGGCACAGCCGGCTCCAGAGGCTGTGACATCTCCCCAGGTGGGTGATGTGTCCAGGCCGTCTGGGTCCGGGGGCATTGAACGCCCATATGTCAGCTCAGGTCCCCGTGTCTGTGCTGCAGCCCAGTGTGATGCTGCATGATGCGCTGGCTGTCGCAGACCCCAGCCCTGGTGACTCATCTGCAGTGCTGGCTGCCGTGGCGCCTGTGTGAATGGCTGTCCCTGTGTGGTGCTGGCAGTGCTGCACCAGAGGAGCACTGCATGGGTCAGGGCCACGGGTCAGTGACTGGTCCTTGCTCAGGGGTGTCCTGGAGGGGGTTACGCCTGCTGGAGGCCCCATGAGCCTGGCACTGTCCTCTCTCACTCCTTCGCCCAGCCCCCTCTCACCTAGCAGCTTCCTGGGCTGCCTTTCCCTCTGGCCAGCACCTGGGAACCCCACTGCAGCTGGCTCCTTCCCCGCCCCACTCCCTCACCCCAGACCCGCTCCTTGGCTCCCTCCTGTCCCAGTGCTGCGCCCACTTGCCTCGTGGTACTTCCATCTGGGATGGCTGTGCAGGGGATGTTGCTGTGGCCTGCTCTACAGGCTCCCCCCAGCTCTGGTGAGGTCGTGGCTGGGTCCTTAGCCAAGCACAGTGTCCCTGACACTGAAGAGTTAAAGGCCAGTGGGTGGTTCAGGCCTCCTCCTCCTACAGAAGAACTGACCGGGGGCTGGAATGACTTTCTGGATCCCTGGAATGAGATCCTCTGGCAGGAGTGGGCATCCCTGTTAAATCCTCTGCGGGCTGCCTCAGTCCGTGGCATAGGCATAGTGGCATCACTAGGCTCGAGCAGACCCAAGGTCCGTCTAGCCCGTCTAGTCTCATCTCTGCCAGTGGCCAGCACCAGATGCCTTGGGGAAAGGTGTAGGAACCTTGCAGTGGCAGATGTGGGGTGATCTGCCCCCATGAAAGTCTCCCCTAAGCCCCTAAGAAAGAGCAGCTGAAGCCCTTGGTAGCATGACTCTAGATAGCCTCGATACCACCCTCTGTGAGTCCCTCCCTGCACCTAGCTGAGTGCTTGGCAGCCCTGTCCTGCCTGTGCCCTGTGGATGGGAGCTCGTAGCCTGCAGGTGCCCACAGGTGGCAGGTCCAGTCACGCTCTGGGCCTGATGCTTGGAGGTCCTGAGCACTGGCAGCTAGCACGGACTTAGCTGGGGTCGACCCTATGTCCCTGGGGGGCAGGGGATGGGAGGGGCTCCCCAGGAGCGGGGGGGGGAGGGGGCTGGCTCACTCTGAGTGGCAGTTTGTGTGTGGCCAGCAGGAGGCGCTGCAAGCCAGGCGAGGAGCAAGGGCTCCTTTTCAGCTGCCTGCCAGCTGCTGCAGCATCAGATTTCAGCCCGGGGACAGGAGGGCGGGGGCTGTCAGGCGGAGGGGAGTTTGGAGCGGAGCGGAGCTGAGTCATAGAGCTGAGCCAGCCGACCTGCAAACGTGGCTGGGCTGTACTGAGCGTCTGGCTGGGGCGGTTGGGGCAGCGCGGTGCGGGCAGGAGGAGCCTCTCCAGCCTGCTGTGCCAGGGCCAGCCAAGCCCTCCGGGGAGACTAGCAGCTGCTCCCCCATAGCCATGTGGGTGCCCCCCTCACAGGCAGCCAGCCCCAGCTCCTCGCTGCCTTCCCTCCTTGTGCCTTGAATCGCACCCGCCAGCTCAGGATCTGGGATCCAGGATCAGAGACAACAACCCTGGGGGGTCCAGAGGGGTGCTGGTGAGAGAGGGGGCAGGAAGCCCCCCCCAGCTGTGCTGGAACCCCACTGGGGTGCTGGCCAGGGGGAGCTTGGCAGAACCAGGTTAACCCTTTGAGGGCTGGCACACTGACTGCAGAAGAATCAGCGTCCCTGTCGTTGAGGGGCCATCGCCTCTCTCTGCCTGTCGCTGACCCCTGCTCCCCTCTGCAGCTGCAATGAATCCGATGCAGAAGCTGCTGCAGCTGCCGGCCAGCGCGGTGAACCTGGTGAGGTTCCAGCAGGGAATGGCAGGTGAAGAGGCCAAGAGCCCGGTGCTGACACCTGACGGAGGGCAGCAGGTCTGGTACAACGCTATGCAGGCCGACGAGCTCCGTCTGCTCAAGTCGCCAGAGCAGGTGGCTGCCCCAGAGAACAGCACCAGTGGCAGCCAGACACAGCCACTACGGTAGGGCCACTGGTGGGAAGGGGGGCTCTTCGCTTCCTTCTGACCAGCCTGGCTTGTGAGTTTGGGAGGCAGGGAAGGGATGAGAGTGCTTGGAGGACACAGAACCATCTGTCGCGGAGTATTGGGGGACTCAGGGCCCTGCACCCCCGGCTTCCTGCGATTCACCATGACTCTCAGCCAGCCAGTAAAGCAGAAGGTTTATTTGGATGACAGGAATACAGTCCAAGATAGGTCTTGCAGGCACAGACAACAGGGCCCCCCCCTCAGTTAGGTCCAGCTTGGGGTCCCAGGGCATCCCAGCCCACCCCCCTTTGGGGGGTCAGAGCCATCTCTGCCTCCCAGCCATCTCTCCAGCCTGCTTCCAGCACTCTCCCTTCAGCGACCCCTCCCACAGCCTTTGTTCAGTTTCCCGGCCCCGGAGTCACCTGGCCTCCAACCCCTTCCTGGGTTCTCATGTTACAAGCTCAGGTATGTTCCCTCGGGCAGACTCCCATCCCCCGATGCAGCCCATCCTAGTCACACTCCCCTGTCAGCATTCACACACCCCAGCAAGAACAGTCCCAGTTCGTCACATCTCTCCCCCCTTCGAGACCGAACTGAGCGGGGTCACTTTAGCCAGTGACCTGGGGAAGTTCGAACCTACCCCCGTTCCCATGGATGCCCCCACATCCCTCCCATTCCTTGGTGGGAATTACACCAGGCCCCTCCAGTTTCACGCCCCCCCTTGGGTTGGGGGTGCTTGATGGCACTTGCAGTTCGCATGTGGGAAGGTTTATGCGGCCTGTGCCCTTTTTCCACCCCCATACCTCTGGGGTTCCAACTGGGCTGTGGTCTTCTCCCAGCGCTCCAGTCTGGAGGTCTGTGCTTTGGGCTCTCTTGGTTTAGAGCCGCCCTTTTAACCTTGGCCACCCTCCGGAAAGGATCCTTTATGCTGGGCAAGGGTCCTAAAGCTGTTTTCCCCTTGTCCCAGGCCTTCCTCCCCCTCTGACAGGGGTCACAGGATCCGCAGTACTGTCGGACAGTAACAAAGACCCCAGGCCAGTAAAAGCTCCGTAGCAGCCTCTGCTGGGTACGCCAGGTTCCCTGGTGCCCTGAGAGGGGAATGTCATGGGCCCGGCACAGCAGCTGGCGGCGATACTTCTGGGGTACCACCAGCTGCCTCCTGATCCCCCCTGACTCCATTTTCCCTGGGGGAGCCCATTCTCGGTACAGGAACCCCTTCTCCCACAGGAACCTTTTCCAGCCACCTCGTCCCATGGTCTGTACCGCATTGAGGTCGGCCAGGTCCCTTATCTTCCGCAAGGAGGGATCTCTCTGCAACTCGGCCTGGAACTCAGCCGCTGGGACAGGGATGGCCACCTGCTCTTTCTCGCCCGCTGGATCTGAAGCTGCAGCCTCTCTGAGCCGTGTCCCTGGGCGTTCCCTCCCCACCAGGTTAGGGTCCTGCGCCTCAGGCAAGGCACCCCCCCCCAAGGCCAGGGCGCAGTGCCCCTCGCCGGCTCTGACTGCGGGTCACAACCAGTGCCTTTTGGGGGTTGCTTGGCCAGTTCTCCAGGTCCCCCCCCATCAATACCTCAGTGGGCAAATACGGGTGTACCCCCACATCCTTGGGGCCCTCCTTGGCCCCCCACTTCAGGTGTACCCTTGCCACGGGCACTTTGACTGGTGTTCCGCCCACCCCCGTCAGGGTCAGGTAGGTGTTGGGCACCACCTGATCTGGGGCCACCACCTCGGGCCGGGCCAGCGTCACCTCTGCGCCCGTATCCCAGTATCCATTGACCTTCCTCCCATCCACCTCCAGGGGAACAAGGTACTCTCTCCGGAGGGACAGCCCCGCGCCCACCATATAAACCAAAAACCCTGAGTCTGGAGCATCCAGCCCCCTAGAGGAGCTGGCCTGGGGCCCTTCTCTCTCTTGAGCAGTTGATAAGCTGCCAGCCCCTCTTGCGTGAGAAGCCTGCCCCTCGTCCGTCTGGGCCTCTACCAAGTTAACCCTGTGCGGGTTCGGTCTGCTCAGTCTGTCCTTGAGCTTGGGGCACTGGGCCCGAACGTGGCCTCTTCGGCCGCAGTAATAGCAGCTCATGTCCTGTGGGTCCCCTCGAGCCGGTCGGTTGTCCCTGACGCTGGGCATTCCCCGTGGGAGGGGATTCCCCATATTCCCCCTTTGGGAGGTCCCAGGGTAACTCTCTCTGCATCGCGGCGGGCCTGTTCCTTTGGGGCTCCTCCCTGCCACCCCCTGACCGGCTCTTTACAAACTCATCAGCCAGCTGCCCTGCGTGTCGCGGGTTCTCTGGCTTTCGGTCCACCAACCACAGCCTTAGGTCGGATGGGCACCGCTCATACAGCTGCTCCAGTACCAGCAGTTTAATCAGGTCCTCCTTCGTCTGGGCCCCATCAGCCCACTTGCTGGCGTATCTTTCCATGCGGACGGCTAGTTGCAGATAGGAGATCTCAGGGGTTTTATCCTGACTCCGGAACCTTTCCCGATACATCTCAGGAGTCAGCCCAAACTCCCGTAGCAGGGCCTTTTTGAATAGTTCGTAGTCCCCTTTCTCTGCCTCTCCCAGTTGGCGGTACAATGCCACGGCTTTGGGGTCCAGTAAGGGGGTAAGGACCCGGAGTCTGTCCGCGGGATCAACCCGGTGCAGCTCGCAGGCCGTCTCAAAGGCCTCCAGGAAGTCATCCATGTCCTCCCCCTCCTTGCGTGGGGCCAGGATGCACTTATCAAAGCTCCGTGCAGTCCTGGGTCCCCCCTCACTCACCGCAGCCGGGGGTTCGCTGCCCTTCAATCTCGCCAGTTCCAGGTCATGCTGACGCTGTCTCTCATTCTCCTCCCGTTCATGCTGATGCTGTCTCTCTTCATGCTGTCTCTGTCTCTCTTTCTCCTCCCGTTCATGCTGTCTCTGTTGTTCACGATCCTCCAGCTCTCTCAGTTTTAGCTCTTTCTCCCATTCCAGCCAATTCCGCTCCACGGATGCCGAACGTCGCCGGGAGGATCCTCTGCTGGCCGGCTAGCTTCGCCGGGAGGGTCCCCTGCTGGCCGGGGGGGCCACGGCACCTTCGGTATTTGCTGGGCTCCTCCCCACCCTTCCCCTAGGCATAGGAAGGAGGGGTCTCGGGAAGCCCTCAGCAGCCGGCTGACCACTCCCAGCTGGGACAGACACTGGTGCCTGCGCTGCATTTGCCAGGCTGCTTCCCTGAGACACAGGGATCAGTTCATTCGCGCGATCTTCCGCCTCCAGCCGGGCAATGAGCTGTTCTTTGGTGAGCCTCCCAATGCACAGCCCCCTCTGCTTGCACAGCTCCACCAGGTCGCTCTTAAGCCGCTTGGCATACATCTTCCTGCTGGCCACTCACCGGCCTGTGTGCTCACAGCTCCCCACAGTTCCCAGGGGGACCCCTAGTGTGCCAGCCCTTCTCGAGGTCACCACCTCTCTGCCAGGGTCGAGCTGCAGACTCCTCCGCCCCTGGGACCACTCGCTGCGATCCCCCCGGGGGACCCTGTTACTGCAAAAGTCCTTCTCGCTGGTCACACACTCCCAGGGGTAATAACCGTCTCTCTCTCACTCTCCAGCACGCCTGGTCCCCGTCAATCCCCCTTCGTTTTACTGCTCCCCAGTCACTTACTGCAGGAAGCGCCGTCCACGGGGTGCAGTAGATCCCACCCCTGCCACCAGTTGTCGTGGAGTATTGGGGGACTCAGGGCCCTGCACCCCCGGCTTCCTGCGATTCACCATGACTCTCAGCCAGCCAGTAAAGCAGAAGGTTTATTTGAATGACAGGAATACAGTCCAAGATAGGTCTTGCAGGCACAGACAACAGGGCCCCCCCTCAGTTAGGTCCAGCTTGGGGTCCCAGGGCATCCCAGCCCACCCCCCTTTGGGGGGTCAGAGCCATCTCTGCCTCCCAGCCATCTCTCCAGCCTGCTTCCAGCACTCTCCCTTCAGCGACCCCTCCCACAGCCTTTGTTCAGTTTCCCGGCCCCGGAGTCACCTGGCCTCCAACCCCTTCCTCGGTTCTCATGTTACAAGCTCAGGTATGTTCCCACGGGCAGACTCCCATCCCCTGATGCAGACCATCCTAGTCACACTCCCCTGTCAGCATTCACACACCCCAGCAAGAACAGTCCCAGTTCGTCACACCATCCTCCCCTTAGGAATAAAATGCTAGCAACCTGGTCCTCTTAAGATCTCAACTGAATTGTGGCAATAGTGGGATGACATGGGAGGAGCCTCTTCCCAGAGAGACTCTGCCCCCGGGCTCCCCATTGTCAAACTGGGAGTGGGTTTCCTGCTCCCACAAATCCCTGATCTGCACTGAAAGGGAGGGAGAAGGGGAGTGGGTTCTTCACAACACTGCCCCCATCACACACCCAATCAGAGTGATATTAGGAGAGCTCTAGCCCCTTGGTCTGCCCTTCAAACCTCCGCCCTACCTAACTCTTCCACCATACCCAGCTTGGCCCATGGGGGATCTGGCCCTACCAGTCTGTAATAGGAGTTGCTGAGTGTGTGTCTGGGACAGAGTCTCTCTGGGACACAAGGGCCTGCATTCCAGTCAATGCCAAGCATGCTTCAGGTGGCACTTGCTGGGTGATGGGGGCATGGGAAGGAGTCACAAGGGGCTGCAGGGGGGCATATGTCTACCTATGAGGGGATCTTGGGATGCTGGGGTGACAGACAAGGGTACAGCTTTAATAACAGCCAGTAAAGCATCTCTGAGTCTTGAGGGCCAAGTGCCACCCTGCTGTGTCCATGGAGCTGTCCAAAGGGCCCATCTCTTTGAGGGTGCAGGTGAAGCTGGCCCAGTGAAATCTGTTTTCTGTGTCTCCCTTCGTCCAGTCCTGACCTTGCGTCCTCCAGGCCCACTTGCCCTCCCCCCGCCCCGGGCGGCCCTGCAGGGCCACTCCGTGTCAGTTGAGTGCCAACCCTGCTGCACCTTGTGTGCCTGCTGTTCCTGAAGTGGTGCCCTCCCCTGTGAGTCCTTCTCCCACCTGGGTCTGGACAAGTCTCCCTGTGCTCTGGGGGCTTGTCTCAGCCCCACCTGCAGATCTAATTGTTCCATTCCCATCCTTAATACCTCTGGTCCTGCCCCTCTGGGAGCTGGGTGCTCCTCCTCTACCGAGCACCATGGCAATGGCTCCTGTGTTGCTTCATGGGCCTTCCCTGTCCATGCTGCGGTGCTGCATTTTGGACAAGCTAGTATCTGTGGTGTGTTTATGGTTAATGCCCCCCTCCCAGTTTGGGGGGAGGTGCAGCCTAGCTAGAAGTTGTGACTTCTCGTCCCCCCCCTTCCAGCCCCAGCCCACCCTCCTCACGCTTAGCTCTGACTCAGCCCAGTCCTGCTCTGCAAGTCTTGAGGCTCGAACCTCAGAACACACTGGCGGAGTTCGCTCCGGCTCGGCGGCATCTGCCCTTGAATTGGAGATGTACTATTCCCTGGAAACTCTGGGGCTGCTTTTGGAAATGGCTTGGACTGTTTTGTCCCCATGTCACGTCTATGCCTTTAGGGAGCCTCAGGTGTGCTAACAAAGGGGCTGATCCCTTATAGGAAAGCCCCAGAGAATTGAATCGAGGGTTATACACTATCTATAGGGTTTTGTTTGAAAGCACCCTATAGAATGGAATATATAATTCTATCCCTGCTACAGAAGTCTATGGAAAGGACACTATCAAACGCTGTGACCAGATTCTCAGCTGATGGTAATTATTGGATCCAGTGGTGCTCCACTGATTTACCCCAGCTGAGGCGCTGGCTGGTTTTTGTCCCTATTAAATCCCTGATTGGGGATGTGCGCATGGAGTTTCCAGTGACTCACAGGGAGCTCCCTGTGTGATGAGCTCAGACCCCGGAGTCCCCCCCGCCACGCATTTGGGAGTTCCTGCCCTCGGGGTCACATTGCCCCAGGTGGAATTGAAAAAGAGACACAGGTGCTGGGTCAGTTCCTATTGATCGCCAGGCCAGGGACAGCCCAGGGAGCTGCAGGGTGGGCAGCTCGTACGCTAACCCATGCTGATGTGTCCCTGCCCAGCTGGGGATGGGGAGGCTCTGTCTCTAATTGGCAACAGAGGCCTTAGTGTCCATTACAGAGAGCTCCTGCCCACTGTGCTTAGACCCCCAATATCCAGGTTGGGGGGGGACAGGCCCAGGGGCATCCAGCTGGGGGCAGTAGGGGGATGTTCAGAAGGGATTTCATGTTGCAGATGCTGGGGTCCAGCTGAGGTCCAACAAACTCAGCCCATAAGGGACTCACTTTCCTCCTGGCCCCAGAGGCTGCTGGGAGGAAGGCACCTTGCCACCCTCCTCTCCCTTCCCCCCACCCCGTGTGTAACCCCAGCTGCCCAGGGCCTGTGAATGGAATAGGCATAAGAGAAGCCTAGCATTGAGGTTGCCATGGTGCTGTCAGTGGATTCCTGACGGGATGAATATTTCACAGGTGGCTGCGGGTTAGGTTCCCTGACCGAGGCGGGCAGCTCTGCAGCCTCCTGGGCCCTGCTCCTGTGGGCAGAGTCTGCAAGGGGGCTAGATCTCCCTGCCCACCTCTTCCTGGGCCCCTCAGCCCCTGTGGCTCGTGCTAAGCTGCCCCCTGCCCAGCTGTGCCAGGTTCTGCAGCGTGATGGTGGGGGCAGGGTGTGGGAGGTCTGCCCCACTGTCGGATGCAGAGCTGGGGCTGAGGGGAAATGGGACTGGGGGCCCCTGGCTACTGGAGTTCAGGGAGAAGGGACAGGTTTGGGGGGGGGGCTGGCCTTGTGCTTGGCACAGGCCTGGGCAGTTCTGACCCATTTCTGCCCCTTATTCACCGTGTAGCCTTGGACAGTGCCCCTCCCCCCCGCCTTAGCACACCCAGGTGGGGAACAGGCACCTCACCATGGGCAGCAAGACACTGCTGAGCTCCAGTAAGTGCCCTGTGCATCCCCCTGCCCCCCACAACCAAATGATCAACCAAGGCCTCGCCTCCCCTCCCCCACCACAGCTGGGCCCTGTGCAGAGCCAGAGGTTACAACCAGGAGCCTCTCTGGTTTCCTGGGGTCTCCGGTTTCATTGCAGACTGAATACATTAACAGAGCTGCGGGGCTGGTTTCCCCCTCCCCCCATTCCTCTCCCTGTGGGGTTGGCTCCTGGCCAGCCCGCTCCCCTGGCCTGGGCCCAACTCTCTGGGAGCTGAGGAGGTGGGGGGCACTGAAATTCAGCCACCTCATTGATTCCCATGTGAGACTTGGTACTTGGGCCCTGAGTTCAGTGCTGAACTTCGGGGTTCAAAACTGGACCCCCGAGCGAAGTTCCTGGGGGACAAGGGATGACAATCAAATCGAGACCCAGGGAATGGCTGTGCAGAGACACTGTAAAACCAAGCAAACATGGTCTATGCAGGAATAAGTTGCTCAGACATCCCTGGGAGTTTGTGCAATGCTTTATTTGCCTAATTTAATCACACTTACAACACCAGCCTGGTGTTTATTTCTGACAAGTGGGTAGCGGGGTGGGGGAGACAACTTGCTGCCATTTCCCTGGTATAGCTCCTGTGCTGAGTTATCTGAGTGCCTTACTGATCTCTACAGACTAGGGTAAAGGGCTCAAATGTGTCATAAGCCCCACTCTGCTAATAGCAAAGGAAGATTCTCCTCTAGCTCTGGCACTGGGCTTTGAAATCAACAGAAGGTAGGAGCCTAAATACCTTTGAGGATCTGGGCTTAGGAGCCTGTGTGTTTGGAGCAGGGGGCTTGAGGCTGTGTGACCAGGGCCATGATGAAAGTCCCATAGGATTAGAGCCCATCTGTGGCTGTATGTCAGGTGAGTCCTTGTTGCACTTGACCCATAGCACCTGTTGCTCTGTGCCTAGAGCATAATAGGGTTATAAAGAATAGCCAGCATGGATTTGTCAAGAATAAATCATGCCAAAACAACCTAATTTCCTTCTTTAACATGGTTACTGGTCTAGTGGGTGGGGGAAGCAGTAGATGCAATATATTTTGATTTTAACAAGGTTTTTGATACATGACATTCTCATAAACAAATTAGGGAAAAGTGGTCTAGGTGAAGTTACTGTCAGGTGGGTTCAGAACTGGTTGAAAGACCTTATTCAACGACTGGTTATCAATGGTTCACTGTCAAACTTGGGGGGTGTATCAGGTCTGTACTAGTCAATATTTTCATTAATGACTTGGATAATAGAGTGGGGAGTATGCTTATAAAACTTGCAGATGACACCAAGCTGGGAGGGGTTGCAAGCACTTTGGTGAGCAGGATTAGAATTCAAAATGGCCTTGATAAATTGGAGGATTGGTCTGAAATCAACAAGATGAAATTCAATAAAGACAAGTGTAGAGAACTACACATAGGAAAGAAAAATCAAATGCACAACCATAAAATGAGAAATAACTGACTAGGTAGCAGTACTGCTGGAAAGGATCCGGGGGTTATAGTGGATCACAAATTAAATAGGAGTCAACAATGTGATGCAGTGGTGAAAAAGGCTAATGGTATTCTGTGGTGTACTAACAGCAATGTTGTATGTAAGACACAGGAGATAATTGTCTTGCTCTACTCAGCGCTGGTGAGGCCTCAGCTGGAGTATTTTGTCCAATTCTGGGCCCTACATTTTAAGGAAGTTTTGGACTAATTGGAGAAAGTCCAGAGGAGAGTAATCAAAATAATAACAAGTTTAGAAAACCTGACCTATGAAGAAAGGTTAAAAAAACTGGGTATGTTTAGTCTTTAGAAAAAGACTGAGGGGGACCTGATACCAGTCTTCCAATATGTTAAGGGCTGTTATAAGGAGAACGATGATCAATTCTTCTTCATGTCCACTGAATGTAGGCCAAGAAGTAATGGGCATAATCTGCAGCAGAGGAGATTTAGCTTAGATATTAGGAAAAGCTTTCTAACTTTAAGGATAGTTAAATACCAGAACAGGCTTCCAAGAAAGGTGTGGAATCCCCGTCATTAAAGGTTTTTAAGAACAGGTTGGACAAACACCTATCAGGGATGATCTAGGTTTACCTGGTTCGGCCACAGAGCAGGGGCTGGACTTGATGCCCTCTCGAGGTCCCTTCCAGCCCCACATTTCTATGATTGTATGTTCTGAGTGATGGGAGCCCGTTGTATCCTGACTGGAGCAAGCGGTCATTACGACTGAACTGGATTCTTTAGCCAAATTAACATGCAAACTATAACCTGCTCTGTCAGCCTGTTGCTTTCCTGGCTCTGCCCCTCTCCTCTCCTGATTGTTTCCAGACATGTATTGCATCTACTCACTGCTGCTCTAGTCACAGATTATAAGGCCAGAAGAAACCATTGTGATCATCTTATCTGACCCCCTGTACAATACAGGCCATAAGGCTTCCCTGTATTACTCCCTGCTTCAAGTACTGTAGCTGTGCTTGAACTAGAGCAGATCTTTTTTAGAAAGACATCCAGTCTTGATTTAAAAATTACCAGTGATGGAGTATCCACCATGGCCCTTGGTAAATTGTTCTAACAGTTTTCAGAGTAGCAGCCGTGTTAGTCTGTATCCGCAAAAAGAACAGGAGTACTTGTGGCACCTTAGAGACTAACAAATTTATTAGAGCATAAGCTTTCGTGGACAACAGCCCACTTCTTCGGATGCATATAGAATGGAACATATATTGAGGAGATATATATACACACATACAGAGAGCATGAACAGGTGGGAGTTGTCTTACCAACTCTGAGAGGCCAATTAAGTAAGAGAAAAAAAACTTTTGAAGTGATAATCAAGCTAGCCCAGTACAGACAGGTTGATAAGAAGTGTGAGAATACTTACAAGGGGAGATAGATTCAATGTTTGTAATGGCTCAGCCATTCCCAGTTCTTATTCAATCCTTTGTTGATTGTGTCTAGTTTGCATATCAATTCCAGCTCAGCAGTCTCTCGTTGGAGTCTGTTTTTGAAGTTTTTCTGTTGTAATATAGCCACCCGCAGGTCTGTCACTGAATGACCAGACAGGTTAAAGTGTTCTCCCACTGGTTTTTGAGTATTATGATTCCTGATGTCAGATTTGTGTCCATTAATTCTTTTGCGTAGAGACTGTCCGGTTTGGCCAATGTACATGGCAGAGGGGCATTGCTGGCACATGATGGCATATATCACATTGGTAGATGTGCAGGTGAACGAGCCCCTGATGGTATGGCTGATGTGATTAGGTCCTATGATGATGTCACTTGAATAGATATGTGGACAGAGTTGGCATCGGGGTTTGTTACAAGGATAGGTTCCTGGGTTAGTGGTTTTGTTCAGTGATGTGTGGTTGCTGGTGAGTATTTGCTTTAGGTTGGGGGGTTGTCTGTAAGCGAGGACAGGTCTGTCTCCCAAGATCTGTGAGAGTAAAGGATCATCTTTCAGGATAGGTTGTAGATCTCTGATGATGCGCTGGAGAGGTTTTAGTTGGGGGCTGAAGGTGACAGCTAGTGGTGTTCTGTTATTTTCTTTGCTTATGCTCTAATAAATTTGTTAGTCTCTAAGGTGCCACAAGTACTCCTGTTCTTTTTGTTCTAACAGTTAATTACCTCATTGTTAAAAATTCACACCCTAAGCTTGGGGCAGAGGTAGATATGCTGGAGAGTAGTGATAGGGTCCAGAGTGACCTAGACAAATTGGAGGATTGAGCCAAAAGAAATCTGATGAGGTTCAACAAGGACAAGTGCAGAGTCCTACACTTAGGAAGGAAGAATCCGATGCGCCGCTACAAGCTGGGGACCGACTGGCTAAGCAGTAGTTCTGCAGAAAAGGACCTGAGGAGTACAGTGGACGAGAAGCTGGATATGAGTCAGCAGTGTGCCCTCTTTGCCAAGAAGGCCAACGGAATATTGGGCTGTATTAGTAGGAGCATTGCCAGCAGATCGAGGGAAGTGATTATTCCCCTCTATTCGACACTGGTGAGGCCATACCTGGAGTATTATGTCCAGTTTTGGTCCCCCCGCTACAGAAGGGATGTGGACAAATTGGAGAGAGTCCAGTGGAGGGCAACGAAAATGATTAGGGGGCTGGGGCACATGACTTACGAGGAGAGGCTGAGTGAACTGGGGTTATTTAGCCTTCAGAAGAGAAGAGCGTGGGGGGATTTGATAGCAGCCTTCAACTACCTGAAGGGGGGGTTCCAACGAGGATGGAACTCGACTGTTCTCAGTGGTGGCAGATGACAGAACAAGGAGCTATGGTCTCAAGTTGCAGTGGGGGAGGTCTAGGTTGGATATTAGGAAACACTATTTCACTAGGAGGGTGGTGAAGCACTGAAATGGGTTACCTAGAGAGGTGGTGGAATCTACATCCTTCGAGGTTTTTAAGGCCCAGCTTGACAAATCCCTGGCTGGGATGACTTAGTTGGGGTTGGTCCTGCTTTGAGCAGGGGGTTAGACTAGATGACCTCCTGAGGTCTCTTCCAACCTTAATATTCTGTGATTCTATTTCCCATCTGAATTTGTCTAGTTTCAACTTCCAGGCATTGGAACTTGTTATATCTTTGCTAGATCAAAGAGCTCGTTGTCAAATATTTGTTCCACGTGTAGGGCAAAGGAAGAGAAATGCTGCTTGAGAAATTACTAGAGTTTGATTTTTTTAAAAAATGTCTATTTTCTTTGTCTATTTTGACATGACGCTGACAATTTATGTTTTAATGGTTATAAAGCTTTAACTTTCTGAATCTTGACCTCTACTATCATTAAATAATTGTCTGACCCCTCCCCTCCCCCTATAATTTTCCACAAACCTGAACAATTAAATAGATAAAAAATGAAAAATATGCTTAAAAATGAACATCTATTTTATCCGTTGAAATTATAAAAATACAAATTGAATTGCGCCACTTTCAGACTGTGACCAACTCGGCCCTTCCCCTTCTCTTGCACAGCTCCTTGCGTCTCTCCCTGTGAGGCCTGGTCCATTAGCGCATGTCTCCTGCAGAGGAGAGGAGTGTGTGTAATTCGATTTCTCTTGTAGTGGCATGCCCTGGTTTGAATCAGGTCCATTGTGAGCAGTCCCTGCTGCTGGGAAGTGGCTCGGAAGGGCACCTCTCCGTGTCTATTTCCCCTCCTCGCTGTCCCGGGGTAGCCTCCTTGCTGTGGCCTTGGCAGTGGGGTTCCTGTTCTAGAACAGAGGAGGAGAGCTTTGGGTGCTGGCCTCCTTAAACCAGGTCCCAGGACTAACCCCCGTCAGGGCTCAGAGGCAGCTGGAAGGACAGATCAAGTCCCAGAGCTGGAGGGAAAGGGGTAGTGGAAACTGCTTACAGCTGTGAGCCTAAATACAGGAGAGGCAGGGGGATAGGAGACATTCCCTCTCCTTCCCTCCCCCCAATAATCCCACCACAAACTCGGCATCCACAGCACATGTAGCAGCTGCCATGCTCTGGGCTGGGCCGAGTCCCTGCTGTGACAGCCAGCGATCTGTATGTGGCATGGCCCTGCCCAGGATGAGCCAGGCACTGTGGCCCACTGCTCTGAGCTGGCCCCCTCTCTTTGCACAGCCAGACCTCACAAGCCGGTGCTGAGAGATAAAGTGGTGCTGTGTGCTGTACATGCTGCCTGTGCCTGGCCCCATGCCACAGGTGGGTGGGGTGCCAGCTGCAGGAAAGGTTTCCCTGGGCAGAGTTTATGGCTGCAGCGCTGAGGGAGTCTGAACCCAGCCATGTTTTCGGGGTACAGCGTGCGATCGGAATGGGGGTCGGCACTGGCAGGCTTCCATGGATCCTGGATCCAAGAGCAGGGCTGGCCCAGCTCTTTACCCTGGACAAGGGACTCCCCCTGGAGGATCTGGCCTGATCCTTCACCCCACCCAGGCTAAGGTTCGAAAGATCTCCTGACCTTGCTGTCTGTTAATTTCCTGGCTTCCTCAGGACAGGGAGTGGAACCCCAGCTCCCGCGAGGGCTAGAGCAGAACCCAGCAGGCTGGGTACTCTCTCTTCAACCACAGGGTGCGCAGATCAGCCTGCTGTACCCAGCGTCAGGAAGGGAGTGAATTGGCCTGCTAATGCACATTGTTGGTGTGGGGAGTTGACTTACCCCAGGCCTGAGTGCTCTGGGGGGCGAGGGGTGCTCATCCTACCAGCTGGCGAATGCAGTATTCCCGCTTCAGCTATCCAAAAGCCAGGAGTTTGGGCCCCAGAGATTTTAAAACCAGTGCATTTTGGGGTGGGGGGGAGTCTTCACCTTCTGGGTTCTGAGTCTTTCAGTTGCGCTCGGGTCACGTCCAGCTTTTCTGCACATCCAGGAGGGCTAGGAACAAAACCCTTTCTCTGAACGAAAGCTGAGATTGTCCCGTACTCACAGGAATCAGGCACTGGGGCTTTGACTCAAATACCAAATATCCTGAGTCAAACCGTGAGAGCTGACAGCCAGCGAATGGCTCTTTGGTGCCTTGGATCAGGGGAACCAGCCAGCAGGCATCCCCAGAATCTCCCCCTGCTGAGCCTTCGCAGTCTGACAGCTATCACTGGGGGGCCAGGACCTTGTGTCAGATATGGGGTGTTTCAGATATCCACCAGCTGCTGCTGGGATGTACTAGAAATGAGCCACCCAGAGCCTAGAGGTTCCAACAAAGCATCTGGCCTCTGGGGGGCCCGCCAACCCCCGTCCCTGGACAGGAACACTTTCCAGTTTGCCTGTTAGATCCTCCTTGCTATTCCACTGGCACTCGGTCAGTTGATGGGCCAGAGACCCACAAAGCTTTGGAAGGTGGCAGCATGTCAGATCTGTGGCATGTATAGTCCATGCTGTGGGACAGGGGGCAGAGGGTATGGCCTGTCAGTCTACAAGCAGGGCATGGTCTGCTTTCTGTGGCTGTGCACATAAGAACATAAAAATGGCCATACTGGGTCAGACCAATGGTCCATCCAGCCCAGTGTCCTGTGTTCTGACAGTGGCCAGGTGCTCCAGAGAGAATGAACAGAACAGAGCAATCATCAAGTGATCCATCCCTTGTCGTCCAGTCCCAGCAACTGGCAGTCAGAGATTTTGGCTAATAGCCGTTGATGGATGTATCCCCCGATCAACTTATTTAATTCTTTTTTGAACCTGGTTATAGTTTTAGCCTTCACAACATCCCCTAGCAATAACCTCCACAGGCTGATTGTGAGTTGCATGAAGAAATACTTCCTTTTGTTTGTTTTAAACCTGCAGCCTGTTAATTTCATCTGTGTGATCCCTGGTTCTTGTGTTATGTGAAGGGGTAAATAACCTTTCCTTATTCACTTTCTCCAACCATTCATGATTTTATAGACCTCTATTGTATCCCCTTTTAGTCATCTCTTTTCCTAACTGAACAGTTCCAGTCTTTTTAATATCTCATCATATGGAAGTTGATCTAGACACCTAATCATTTCTGTTGCCCTTTTCTGAACCTTTTCCAATTCCAATATGAGGCTACGAGCACTGCACACAGTATTCAAGATGTGGGCATACCATGCATGTATATAGTGGCATTGTAATATTTTCTGTTTTATCATCTATCCCTTTCCTAATGGTTTCTAACATTCTGTTCACTTTTTTGACTGCCACTGCACCTTGAGGGGATGTTTTCAGAGAACTGTCCACAATGACTCCGAGATCTTTCTTGAGTGGTAACAGCTAATTTAGACCCCATCATTTTGTACGTCTAGGTGGGATTATGTTTTCCAATGTGCATTACTTTGCATTTATCTTCATTGAATTTCATCTGACATTTTGTTGCTCAGTCACCCAGTTTTGTGCGATCCCTTTGTAATTCTTCACAGTCAGCTTTGGGTTTAACTATCTTGAGTAATTTTGTAGCATCTCCAGACTTTGCCACCTCACTGTTTACCCCTTTTTCCAGATCATTTATGAATATGTTGAACAGCACTGGTCCCAGTACAAATCCCTGGGGGACACCACTATTTACCTCTCTCCTTTCTGAAAACTGACTGTTTATTCCTACCCTTTGTTTCCTGTCTTTTAACTAGTTACTGGTCCAAGAGAACCTTCCCTCTTATCCCATGACAGCTTATTTTGCTTAAGAGCCTCAAAGGCTTTCTGAAAGTCCAAGGACACTATATCCCCTGGATCCCCCTTGTCCACATGTTTATTGACCCCCTCCAAGAATTCTAAGAGATTGGTGAGACACCATTTCCCTTTACAAAAGTTGTGTTGGCTCTTCTCCATCAAATTTTGTTTGTCTATGTGTCAGAATTATCAGACACATACATGCACCCAGCATTGGGGCACTAGGGAGGGCTACACCTCTGGTGATGGGGACTTCCTAGGGGGTCATTAACAGACTGGCTTTGCACAGTGATCACAATGTCACTTGGAATCATGTGGGGCAGCATCACACGCATCTGCAAAAAGAGACCATTTTCTCCTGGCAGTGTGCTAGAACCCAGGAGTCCTGGCTTCTATTGCCAGCTCTGGCCTTGGGTGTGTCACTGCCCTCTCTACCTCTGTTTCTCTGTCTGTGAAAGGTGGGTGATGTAGACCCCGCCCCGGGGACTCAGGAGAGTAAAAATAAATTGTCAAGCGCTTCGAGCTCCTCCGTTGGAAGGGGCCGGGCAGAGTGGTATCTGCTTCAGCTGCAGCATTGGGGGGAGGGGTTCCTGCTTCTCCAGGGTCCCCCAGAGAGCATGTGGCCTGAACTCCCTTGTAGGGCAGCAATTCAGCCTTAGTAGCACATGGCCATGGCTGCGGTTACTGGATCTCTGCTCAGTGCGGGGAGCCTTTGAGCGGTCAGCCTCATCAGCTGGTCCCCTCACCATGGAGTAGGCTGGGAGTGGGGGCAGTGGCTGTGTTCATGCTCACTTGTGGGCTGGTGTATGTGGCATACGCTCTGTCTGTGCATGGCTGAGAGCTGCCAAAACTTGTTATATCTGTGTCCGCTCGGCTGCTGACAAAGGTCCCTGTGACTTGCAGACACGATGACCTGAAGGAAATGCTGGATAGTAACAAGGACTCACTGAAGCTGGAGGCCATGAAGAGGATCGTGGCTGTGAGTGTCTCCCGCAGGGCGGGGTGGGAGTGAGACATGGCCTGAGTGCCAGGAGCTCCTGAGTTCCTGCCCCAGCAGTGACAGCGTCACTGTGCAACCTGAGCCAGTCGCTGCCCCGCTGTGCCTCAGTTTCCCCTCTGTGGAGTTTCCCTCCCCACTGTCATTTGTTCCCAAAGCTCATGTTTCAGGGCTTCACATAGCCACCTGCAGGGGTCAGAAAGGGTCTCTCCCCCACACATTGTATTCTGGGTATTGGAGTTTTTTTTTATCTCCTTCCTCTGAAACTTGAGGGACGGCCAAGCTGCAGGGGGGACACTAGGCGGGGTGGGCCAGGCTCTGAGGTGGTATGAGCACAATCTCTCTCAGCTGCTTGGCTGCCTGGTTCTCACATGCTCAGGGTCTCACTGATCACCATATGGGGGGGTCAGGAAGGAATTTCCCCCCAGATCCGATTGGCAGGGACCTCGAGGGTTTCATCTTCCTCTGCAGCGTGTGGGTGCGGGTCACTTGCCAGGATTACCTGGGTGTATCTCATTAACCATTTCCCTGCCATTGAGGGGGCTTTGGGTACTGGTGCCCTTTGGTCGCTCCTGTTCTCTGCCTGTGGCACATACTATCTAGGTGCCTGTGGACTGTGATCCCTTGGTCTAATTTCGGAGGGTGGGTTTAGTGTGCCCGTGTGGGGTGGTGTATGTGTGAGACACAGGAGAGCAGACTGAAGGATCTGGTGGTCCCTTCTGGCCTTAAACCTTCGCCACGTATGAATCATCATCCCCGTACCCAGATGGGGAGACTGAGGCACAGAGAGAAAAAACCTCCCTGAGATCACGCAGTGAGCCGATCTCAGAGCTAGGAATAGAACTTGGTCCTTCCTGGTTTCCAGTCCTGGGCTCGTTCCCCCGGACTGCGCTGCTCTGTTATCCCTCCCACCATGTTCTTAACCCCCCCACCCTCCAACTTTCTAGAGCTGGGCAGCAGCCAGCTCCTCTGGCTGTAGCCTGTTGGCTGTTCCCCATTGCTCTCTGCTAAAGGGGCTCGGAGTGGATCAGGTGTCTGGGCACTCATGCCCTCTAGTGGTGGGGGTCCTAGAGGGGGCTGTGAGGCCACATACTGCTGTTATTATCATGGGTATTGTGATGGAGCCTCAGAGCCCCAATCATGGATCAGGGCCCCAGTGTGCTCGGTGCTGTAAACACACACACACACACACACACACACACACACACACACACACACACACACACACACACACCCCACAAGCTAGTGGGGTTCTGCTTTCTAGCCCAGGTGGTGGTGGCCCATGTGTCTGGCCCCACAGCTCCTGGGTTCTCCCCCCAGTGCTGCTGTATGTGTGCGGCATTCTGACAGCCTGGTGCTGGGCGCAGGCTGGGATGCCTGCAGATGTGTTGTCAGGTCACAGTCTCCTCTCTCACATCCCCAGATGATCGCCAGGGGGAAGAATGCGTCCGACCTCTTCCCAGCTGTCGTCAAAAACGTGGCTTGCAAGAACATTGAGGTGAGCATCTCCTTCGGGGTCACAACAAGCAACTTGCGAGCCAGCAGGGGGCAGCATTTGGGAGGGACGGTACCTGCCAGGGGGTTGCTTGCAGCTTGCCTGGGTCTGATCTGCACGCATATGCCAGGGCAGGAAACTGCTCCCAAATAGGACACTCACTCCCTGTGCTAAGTGGCAATGGCAAGCTGGCTTTGAGGGGCCCCCGTAACACCCAGTGGGATCCTGCTGCCCTCTGCAGCAGCGATGGCCAGGTAGGGTTGCCTGGAGGGCTGTGGGGTTGTTGCACCCCAAGACTGGGCAGCAGGGTGGCCACGTGGAGAGAGATGGACATGGGACGGCATCCCAGCCCAGGATTGCAGGAGGAACCAGAATCCAGCCCAGACCCTGCTGCAGCAAAGAGGATTCTGGGAGAAGCAGCTGTTGTGATGCACTCAGCTTGCTTAGCAGAACTTCCCTGTGACATCCCTCGTAGCCCACTTCTCTAAGCTCATGCCCTCCTGCCTCTGCCCCCCGCCTCGATACCCGGGGTCTCTAGATGTGGGGGCAATCACCCTTCTTCGCTGGCAGCCTGGCGTGGCAGTGGAGGAAGCAATGAGGGTGGGAAGCAGACAGGGTGGAGCGGGATTTGGAGCCTGGCTAACAGGGTTCGGTCTCTGCCCGTGTGTCTGGCAGGTGAAGAAGCTGGTGTATGTCTACTTGGTCCGCTATGTGGAAGAACAGCAGGACCTGGCCCTGCTCTCCATCTCCACCTTCCAGCGTGGACTAAAGGTCAGAGGTCACGGGCAGAGGGGGTGGGGACTGGAGTGTGGGCACCTCAGGGGCTGACGGTGGGCTGGGGGATGGTGCTGCCCCAAACCGAGGCAGGAGAGGACTGTCCCACCTGTTTTCCAGCAATGGCAGTAGATGCCTCTGCTGGTGCTCACTGCTGGGATCGGGGCGGTCTTGCCTGGGCTTAGGTTACAGAGCCAGGGGCAGGGAAACCCTGTGGCCATGGACCAGGCCCTCTGCATGGAGGGGCTTTTGTATGCCTGCGCCCCCACACACCTGCGCCCCCACACACCCACGCCCAGACTGAAGGCAATCAAGAAACATTGGGCATCCTGCTGTGGCCCTCTAACTATAAACCTTCCCCAGCACTGGGGGCCCTCCCCAGAGTGAGACTCGGACACACTTCTCTGGTTCCTATCGTCCAGCTGACCAGAGAGTCACCCTCTGGAATCTCCCCGGCGCAGCCCGCCCGGAAGACCAGCAGATGGGGGGAAGTGAGGAAGGGAGCAGGCTGGGAGGCCAAACGGGGCCTCTGCTGGAAAGTTAGCAATGCCCCAACTGAGCAGCAGCTGCTGCAGCCCTGACATTTGGGGTTACCCAGTGCCCCAGGAAGCAGCCTCCACACTGTCCCTAGTGAGACCCCCCACCCCATTAATGGCCCATGGTGCTGCAGTCTGGATTCATCCATGCTCTCCACACATACAGGTCTTGGGGCTGTCAGCTCAACCTGCTATGGGTGAGGTCAGGGACAGGTACCCTAATCCCACCTGCAACAATGGACCACGACTCCTGACGCCAAAGCTGCACTCCAGCCTCTCCCAGTTGGACTGACAGAGAACAAGGGACAAACTGGGGCGGTCTCTCTGAGGATCCTCCCTAGCAGGCACCCGCCCATCCCACTCCCATGTGTTACCATCCCAGTGCCACCTCAGAACAACCTGCTGCCCCTTCACCCTTGGCACAGCATGGCGTGGGCTCTGCATGTCACTGCAGCACCACAAAGTGAGCCCGGGCAGTGCCTAATCCCGAAGTGCTTTGCCGAGGCTGGCCCTGGGGCGTGGCTGGCTGTGCTGGGTTCTGATGCACAGGCATGTTCGAAGCAATTCCTTGCCTTTCTCCCCTCCATACCCGGTGCTCTTTTGGTGCCCAGCTCCCAGGGTGCTGCTGTGGAGGAAGAGAGAGTGCTGCCCCCACAGTATCTGTCCGCATCTCCGCTTCCTCTTGGAGGTGCAGATTGGTCAGAATGAAGCGATAGGCACAAGGGGAGGCTGGAACCAGATGGCCCCATGGTGAAGAGCTGGGGGCCTTTCAGGGTGTGTCTACAGTGCAGTTAAAACCTGCCGCTGGCCTGTGCCAGTTGCCTCAAGCTCAGACTGGAGCCCAGACTCTAGGACCCTGCAAGGTGGGATGGTCCCAGAGACCGAACACCTACCCCCATAAATAGCCCCTTAGCCCAAGCCCGAGTCAGCTGGCACAGGCCCTTAGAAGTCCAGTTCCTGAGAGCTGATGGTGGGTGCCAGCGCTGGCCCTGCTGTGGATAGTCTGTGCTTTTGCCATGTGGATCCGGGGGTCCAGTGCTACACTGGACAGTAGCGGGTAGAAGAACTCAAAGGGGCCCCTGGCAGAGAGGCCGCTGCACCCCAGCCAGACCTTTCCAGGCACTTGGCAGAGCTCAGCATGTGGGGTTATTGGGCTCTGGGTCAGGTGTGAGGCTGTGATCTGCGGGGGCGGGGGAGGGGGAAGGCGCAGGCAGAGGCAGAGCCAAAGCAGTGGATTGCATGGGGGGAGTGCGCTCCCTCCTCCCCTTCCCAGCTGCTCACACCTTCCCCAAAGGGTCCTGGTATAAAGCCCTATGTAGGTGAGGGGCCCTCCAGAGACCCCTGCCTCTGAGAAGCTATGGGGAAGGCCCAACTTCTGGCACTGGGAGGCCTGGGGCTCCCATGGGATTGGGCAGGGGTTAGAGAATGGGGTGAGATCAAAAGAGCCGGTACCAGGTTTGTGTCCCTAGCAGCTCTGCTCTGGAGCCCTTGTGCTCAGACTGCAGCAGGGCCCCTGGCCATTCACTTCTCCCCCTCCCCCGCCCCCCATGGGGCCACCATAATCCTGGGGGGCTGGTTCCTGGAGGTGCTGAGCACCCACAATTCCAGCTAAATCCCGCCCCCCAGCCCCCGGGAGCCAGGCCTGGGATCCGAAGGGGGCACTGGCCAGAGAGATTGCAGATCTGTGTTAATGAGCAAGAGTCTCGCCTCGCAGGGAATCAATTTCCAAGTGTGCAGTGCAGTGCCAAGCGAACCCCTCTGCTTCCCTCTGGCACCCCCGGGTGCTGCGGGGCCCTCACCCTGCCCAATTGAGTCAGGAAGGGTGCTCCGCGGTGAAGCCTTCCTGGAGCTGCCTCCATGTCCCCCCCACTGCAGGATCCCAACCAGCTGATCCGGGCCAGTGCCCTGCGGGTTCTCTCCAGCATCCGGGTGCCCATCATAGTGCCCATCATGATGCTGGACATCAAGGAAGCGGCAAGACGGCTGCTTGCGCAAGACGGCTGCTCATGCCATCCCCAAGCTATAAAGGTAACTGGGACAATGGGCTGCATCCCCGCCCCCCTCCTGAAATACATGCTGGGCTCACTTTGCCCGCGCATTGCACCTTGGGCCGTCATTTACACCGGTACACAGTGGGGACTCCCACCACCAAATCCCAGCTACCCACTTTTCACGGAGGAAGGTACAGGGAACAGGGTGATGGTGCCCTGGGGCCTCTTGTGACTCAGTCAGATTGCACGGAATCAGAATTCTGGAGCCCTCTGGTTTTGTGCATGGAGGACTGTGACGTTTTGGGGATCACCCAGACCAGTATGGGGTTCTGTCACCACCTGCCTTGTGACTTTGGATGCCTTAATGCTAGGCTGCTATGGCTCAGAGCTCTGACCCCAGTAGCCAGCTTGCCAGCAAAAAGGTCTCACCCTGGCTTCCATCAGCCTAGTTACTCCTGGCAGGGTGACCGCAACAAGCACTTCCGGTCCCAACTCCCCCCAGATCCATCTGCTTGAGTTCTTAATTGCCAGACACCGGGACTTTCCCCTCTGGCTCGGCACCCCTGCAGGGGTGAAACCTGCCCCAGGTTATGAGCTCACTTTGCCACACACAGCATGCCCACCGGAGACCTGCATGGGGCATAGATCAACAAGAAGTTTGTTTAGATTCAAAGACGGAATAGTCAAGGAAGCAAACAGCTGAGTTACACAGAAAATAAACATAAAGGCGCGGCCCTGGCTGTACACTTCTCTAGGAGCTAACTTCCCTTCTCTAATATCACTACCTATTGCCTCTGAACAGTCTCCCTGCATGCCCCCTGTTATAGAGGGGATCCCGTGTTTCATGGACAGCACCCCGCTTAGATGCTGGTCCTTCACTTCAACCCCCTTCCCTTCTAACAAGGTTTTCTTTCTCTCAGACTATGGTCATCCATGGTTACACAGAGAGGGGAAACTCCCTCCTGCCTTAGTGTTCCAAGACTGGGGTTTTCTTCTCAGTTTAAATGGCTTTCTATTAACTTTAAAGTTGTAAAGCCGTTGTCTTTTCCTTGGTAGTAGGATGCTAGGTGCATGGAGACACACTGGATGAGGCAACATCTGTTCCTGGACCAGCTGCTGTTGGGAGAGAGACAAGCTTTCAAGCCACCCAGAACTCATCCTCAGGGCTGGTGTGGAGTTAGTTTTGTGTGCGCCTCCCTGCCCTATTGTGGCTCCACTCTGCTGTGAGGAGGTGCTGCCATAGCACCCCGGTTACAAGTACAGTGTTCTACACATACAGCCCCGCCTACATTCCTAGCCAGAGCCTGGATACAGATCTCCTACTGACCATCCAGGGCAGAGCATTACCAGCTTTCAGAAACGACCCTGCTTGACGTATATTAATACGCAAGAACTTGGTATACAACCAGTTGATTCAATTGCTTATTCTTTGGGGGTCAGACCCTCTGTTCTCTCACTGGGGACACAAATATGTGAGCCCAGGAGCTACTCTCCCCTGTTGTTCAATGCCAATACAGAGTGATGCAGCAGGGCATCCCACTGACCCCCCCCCCCCCCAAAAAAACCCTCATGAACTGCTCCCCCTAGTACCGTGGGCAGGAACCGCAGGTAGCAGGAGGGGCTGTGGGTGAGATGTTTCTCAATGAAATGAACAGTAAGTGGAAACAAGACCAGCAGCCAAACACTTCTGTTTGCCAGGTCAAGCACTGACTGCCCAGATAATGCAGCTACAGTAACTGACAAGCCATCTGGATCCTACTGATACATGACTGGCATGGAAAACATCTGAAAGAGCCACTATTGGGCCACTGAGGTCCAAGATGTAGGGCTTTGAGCATGTGGGGATTTTGTTTAAAGTTTTACAAAACCTCCTATTTAATAGGAATGTTTGGATGGGTTTCTTAAAAAATATATTTTTCAAGGAGATCAGGTTGGTGCTATTTCTTGGGTTTTGGCTTGGATCTAAACCCTAAAGATATTCTGGTTCAACCACAGACTCTGGGCTCAGTCAGGGTGAGATTCTCTGGCTCCTGTGATACAGGAGCTTGGCCTAGCCGATCCTAATGCAGGCTGGCCTTCCAATCCATGGATCTAGAAACACTCCCCAGGGCTGTTTTTGCAAACTTTGCAGGTTTGTTCTGGCGTATGCAAACCTGGGGGGGTGAAACTAGCAAGAAACTGGCTACGGTCTGTTTTTGTTGCTCCAGTGGAGAGTAAAACGATGGAAGCAAATAAACGGGCGGAATAAGAGTGAAAAGTCGATTTTTTTTTTTTTTTTTTTTTAATTCTGTTTGTTTTAGCCACTGAGACGATGCGTGTGATATAGACCGGGAATCCTTGGGCTGAATTCTGGGTGTGCTTTCCTCCTTGCTCATGGTGTAACAGCCCAGAATTTGGCTGTTGGATTTTGTTTACTGGACAGTTCCTTGTCAAAACCCAGCACTCCAGTCTGCCTCAGGCTATTGGGTCCTTCATAGTCCATAGAATGAATGGACCCAGAAAGCACATGTGACCTTGCAGCATGGATCAATACAGGCCGTAATGAACCAAAGGTGGGCGGGACACTATACAATAGGATAGGCTGCTGCAGAAAGGTGACAGAGTGTCTGGCACTGTCCTAAACTCCAGGCAAGAAGGTGCATGTGGGTCAGAGGCCAAGGAATGGAAGGGATAAAGCAGGAGGCTAGGAGAATAAAGCACAACCTACCTTGCACTTGACCCAGAATGAACATACAGTTCACTGAACCTGGTGTGAATACCACTAAGTGATTATGTACCTGCATCTCCCATGTTAAATATTTAACCTTTAGTTATTGTTAGAAGGAACCGAGCCGCATTAGCTAAGAACATAAGAACGGCCATACTGGGTCAGATCAAAGGTCCATCTAGCCCAGTATCCTATCTTCCAATAGTGGCCAATGCTAGGTGCCCCAGAGGCAGAGGTGAAAGTAACTTAAAATCACTTTCTATTTAGTAATTCACTCAGAGTATGTATTAATACCTGGGGGAGCAAACAACTGTGCATATCTCTCTATCAGTGTTATAGAGGGCGAACAATTTATGAGTTTGCCCTGCATAAACTTTATGCAGGGTAAAACGGATTTATTTGGGTTTAGACCCCATTGGGAGTTGGGCATCTGAGGGCTAAAGACAAGCACGCTACTGCGAGCTGTTTTCAGGTAAACTTGCAGCTTTGGGACAAGTGATTCAGACCCTGGGTCTGTGTCTGGAGCCAGACAGGAGTGTCCGAAGAAGTGGGCTGTAGTCCACGAAAGCTTATGCTCTAATAAATTTGTTAGTCTCTAAGGTGCCACAAGTACTCCTGTTCTTCTTTTAACTTAAAGGACTTACCCCTGATCTGGGGTGAGGGGGCCTCAACCGGAAGGGGTGTGGCCTCAATCGGAAGGGGCGGGGCCTTTAAATCCCATGGCCCTTTAAATCAAGATTTAAAGGGCCCAGAGCTCTGGCTGCAGTAGTGGCAGCTGGGAGCCTTGGGCCCTTTAAATCACCGCCGGAGCTACCAGTTGCAGCGGCAGCTGGGAGCCCTGGGGCTCGGGGGCAATTTAAAGGGCTCAGGACTCTGCTGCAGTAGCTGCGGCCGGGGCGGTAGCGGTGGCTGGAACCCCGGGCCCTTTAAATTGCTGCCCGAGCCCTCGCTGCCAGAGCCCTGGGGTAGCGGCGGCAGGGCTCCGGCGGTGTTTTAAAGGGCCAGGGGCTCCCAGCCGCCACTACCACAGTGGTGCCCCTGGCCCTTTAAATCACCGCCCGAGCCCCGGGGCTCCTGGCCGCCTCTGTTACCCGGGGGCTCCGACAGTGGGGTTCTGGCAGCAATTTAAAGGGCCAGGGGCTCTGGACGCTGCCGGGAGTCCCAGGCCCTTTAAATCACCGGCCTGGGGAAGCCGGTCCGGTACAGCGCACCGGCTCTTGCTGGTACGCCGGATCAGACCGGCTTACTTTCACCTCTGCCCAGAGGGAATGAACAGAACAGGTAATCATCATGTGATCCATCCCCTGTCGCCCATTCCCAGCTTCTGGCAAACAGAGGCTAGAGACACCATCCCTGCCCATCCTGGCTAATAGCCATTGATGGACCTATCCTCCATGAATTTATCTAGGTCTTTTTGGAACCCTGTTAGTGTCTTGGCCTTCACAACATCCTGCTGCCTATTAATTTCATTTGGTGACCCCTAGTTCTTGTGTTATGAGAAGCGGTAAATAACACTCCCTTATGCACTTTCTCCACACCAGCCATGATTTTATAGATTTCTATCATATCCCCCATTAGTCATCTCTTTTCCAAGCTGAAAAGTCCCAGTCTTATTAATCTCTCCTCATACAGAAGCTGTTCTATTGCCCTTTTCTCCACCTTTTCCAGTTCCAATATATCTTTTTTGAGATGGGCGACCACATCTGCACACAGTATTCAAGATGTGGGCATACCATGGATTTATATAGAGGCAATATGATATTTTCTGTCTTATTATCTATCCCTTTCTTATTGATTACCAACATTCTGTTTGGTTTTTTGATTGCTGCTGCACATTGAGTGGAGGTTTTCAGCTGACACCTAGAGGAGGGAGAAATGAAACCAGCAGCCAAACGCTTCATAGGGACCCCTCTCTAATTGGGATCAAGCTGTTTGCTCTGCAGGGAAGCTCAAAAGCTATCTATTTACTGCTTCTGTGAGAGGGGATGGAATTGGGACTGCTCAGCTATGGATCATTGGCCCAACACTGCTAGCAACTGATGGAGATTCTCCTTAGCTCATAGGCTAGAAGCAGGGGGATCTGGGGCCTAGTTGCGCTGTTGCAGAGTTGCAAAGGTCAGTGAGGTGCAGCACAGCAGATCCTGCCTCATTCTCTTCCAACACACCACAGTCCTGCCTGCTTCTCTTGTCTCCCCTTTCGCTCAGGGGGCGGGGGATAGGTCTCTTCCAGTACCTCTCCCCTCCCCCTGCTGGTAGCATCACCCACTGCTGACTCTCCCTTGCAGCTTGGATTCGGATCAGAAGGACCAGCTGATCGAAGTGATTGAGAAGCTGCTGGCGGATAAGACCACAGTGAGTGGAGGTGGTATCCTGGGGGAGCCACATTAACCACGTGGGGTGGGGGTAGCGGGGCACTGTATTATTAAAGGATCCCCTTCCCAAATTTCAGGCAAACGCCCATCGAATGTACAACTCCAGGAGTCCCAGGAAGATAACCCAGGAGCTGGATTCTTAAAGGGCCAGCATCCTGCCACCCTTGGATGGGGGTGCTATTAAACTGTAACCATCACTGACTCTGCTTTCCTGTTGGCTGATCCCAGTCTCCTACCCATGTGTCCTATTGGAAGTGCCTTCAGAGCAGAGTCCTGATAGAAACCCTGCCCTGGGGTTGTCCCCCCATGTTAGGGCTGAGACGGAGCCCTCCCCAGAGCTCGCTGGGGAGAGACCCAGAAACAGCGCCAGCTGGTGGGAAGCGAGAATAGCACCTCCCAGTGCAGATCACGTCGCTCTCCCTCCCGCCCTGCCCTCCCCACTACTGCTCTCTCCCCTCTGTCCCAGCTGGTGGCAGGCAGCGTGGTGATGGCCTTTGAGGAGGTTTGCCCCGAGCGCATTGACCTGATCCACAAGAACTATCGGAAGCTGTGCAACCTGCTGATCGACGTGGAGGAGTGGGGCCAGGTGGTGATCATCAATATGCTGACCCGCTACGCGCGCACTCAGTTCCTCAGCCCCAACCAGAACGTGAGTCAGACTAGGGCAGGGGATGCGTGACCCCAGTGAGGCAGGGAGGGAAGTTCATACCGGAACAGAGTGCAGAAAGGGAGGAGACTGACTTAGGGTCCTATGTCGGCTCTGTTCTAGTGCCAGGCCTCCCAGCCCTGGCACACGTGGCTGCACTGCCCCTCTCAGAGCTGCGGGACCTGAAGCAGTGATGCTCAGTCTGAGGCAACTGGGCAGCGTCTGGCTCGGGGTGCCCACGGCCCCTACGGCTGTGGCTCCTTGGTGGTGCGCCATATGGTGCTGTCATGTGGTGGCAACACAACATCCCCACCTTAGCTTGGACTAGAAACAAGGCACACTCTGAAGCATGTGAGCTAGGGAGGAGATCCTGCATCCCACGGAGGCTGTACATGGAGATGGTATTTTTCCAAAGCTCCGTTCTAGTTCAGCCACAGCCCTGGGTGTGGGTCTCCGGCCTGTGCTATGCAGGAGGTCAGCCTGCGTGATCACCGCTCCCCTCTGGATCTGTGTCCCCTCTGGATCATAAAACGACCCCTGTGAAGCTGTCCTGGGGCTCGCACAGGCTGGCCCTGATCCCCCTCCCCTTGTCCTCACCAATGCAGGGATCCCTCGGGGTCTTGTCGCTGCTCTGGGGTTGTTGGGGAGGCCAGTCCAAGCGGCTGCCAGTGGGGCCTGAGAGGAAAAGCCTGACTTGTATCAGCTCCTAGTTAGTGTCTTTGGGGTGAGTTTACTGGCTGGGGGGGCCGCTGAGGGGAAGTTAGTGCTGCATCCGCCGTCCCCCCTCCCCCTCACACACACACACACTGTCCTGGCAGGAGTCCCTGCTGGAGGAGAACCCGGAGAAGGCCTTCTACGGCTCCGATGAGGAAGACTCCAAGAATGACAAGCCGGACGCAGCCTCTCTGGTGAAGCGCAAGCCCTATGTGAGGGACCCTGACCACCGGCTGCTACTGCGCAACACGAAGCCCCTGCTGCAGAGCCGCAATGCCGCAGTGAGCTACATGGCCTCCCCGCCTCACCCTGCCCCCCCACCACAGAGGCAGAACCCTGCAGTGAGCTACATGCCCCCCTCGCCCTACCCCCCACCACAGAGCCGCAACGCCACGGTGAGCCCCACGCCCTCCTGCCTCGCCCTGCCCCCCCACCACAGAGCCGCAATGCCAGGTGAGCCCCACGCCCTCCCGCCCCGCCCTGCCCCCCCACCACAGAGCCGCAACACCGCAGTGAGCCCCATGGCCTCCTGCCTCGCTCTACCCCCCCACCACAGAGCCGCAACCCTGTGGTGAGCCCCACGCCCTCCCGCCTCACCCTGCCCCCCGCCAAAGAGCCGCAACACTGCAGTGAGTCCCACGCCCTCCCGCCTTGCTCTGCCCCCCCACCACAGAGCCGCAACGCCGCAGTGAGCCCCACACCCTCCTGCCTTGCTCTGCTCCCCCCACAGAGCCGCAACGCCGCAGTGAGCCCCACGCCCTCCCGTCTCGCCCTGCCCCCCGCCACTGCAGAGTCACAATGCTGCAGTGAGTCCCCCCAGAGCTGCAATGCCACGGTAAGTCTCCTATCTCCCCCACACTGTTCCCCCACAGAGCTGTGACACCACGCTACGTGCCCCTTTGCCCTGCACCCGCCTCCGAGCCACAATGCCACAGTGAGCCCACACCTTGCCCTGCCCCCCCGACAGAGCCGCAACACCGCGGTGAACCCCCAGCACCCCTACCTCGCCCTGTCCCCCCCGCACTTCAGAGCCACAACCCCGCGGTGACCTCCATGCCTCTCTGCTTCGCCCTGCCCCCCGAGCCACAATGCCACAGTGAGCCTCTCGCCCTTCCCCACACAAGAGCCGCAACACCTTGGTGAGCCACATGCCCCCACCGCAGAGCCGCAGCACCACGGTGAGCCACAGCCCCCCTGCCAAAGAGCTGCAACGACATGGTGAGCCCCCTGCATTCCCCAACAGAGCTGCGGTGCTGCAGTCAGCCCCTCCACTGCCCTGAGTCCAGGGTCCCATTGGTATGACACTTCCCCTCGTGCCTAAGGAGTGACAGGTGGGTTTTCCGGCACATGGGGGCTCCCCAAGGAAGGAGACACAATGCACTGTGTCTTGTGGGAGCGCGCGCCCGGTGACTCGCTCTGCATCTGAACAGGGATGTGTAGGCCCCAAGCTCAGCAAGCCCCCTGCCCTGACACCGCCGGAGCTCTGGACACTCTGCCCAGCAGGTCATTGACAGGGGTCTCGCTTTACTGGCTGGCTGAGAGTCATGGTGAATCGCAGGAAGCCGGGGGTACAGGGCCCTGAGTCCCCCACACTCTGCGACACAAGTCATGGAAGAAAGTTCAGGTGGTTGCTGGAGAGAAAGAAAGGGGTGTGTGGGGAGAGGGGACCAGTGCTAGATGCTGCAGAGAAATCCCCCATCATGCACTTGCTCCATTGCCCTGTCCCCTGACTGACCCCCAGCTGGCATCCAGCAGGGTAACTGGGCTGCTGCTAAAGCTGCTTTGTCCATGCAGGGGATGTTTGAGCCATATCTGAAGAGCTTCTACATGAGATCCACGGACCCCACCCAGATTAAGATCCTCAAGGTGAGTCAAAGGCGCAGGACGGCCTGATGCATGTTTACAGCGAGGCATTCCCTACACGCACCCCGGACATAGCCTTGGCACTGAGCTACCCAACTCCCCTGCCATAGGCGATCTGCCCC